>NW_019154128.1:15619223-15764951 GCF_002288905.1 Enhydra lutris kenyoni | reverse complement strand
GAATTGGCTCTCTCTGCTTGACTTATTTCACTCAGCATAATCTCTTCCAGTCCTGTCCATACTGCTACAAAAGTTGGGTATTCATCCTTTCTGATGGAAGCATAATACTCCATAGTATATATGGACCACATCTTCCTTATCCATTCGTCCATTGAAGGGCATCTTGGTTCTTTCCACAGATTGGCGACTGTGGCCATTGCTGCTATGAACATTGGGGAAAAAGATGGCCCTTCTTTTCACTACATCTGTATCTTTGGGGTAAATACCCAGTAGTGCAATTGCAGGGTCATAGGGAAGCTCTATTTTTAATTTCTCAAGGAATCTCCACACTGTTTTCCAAAGTGGCTGTACCAACTTGCATTCCCACCAACAGTGTAAGAGGATTCCCCTTTCTCCACATCCTCTCCAACACACATTATTTACTGTCTTGTTATTTTTGGCCATTCTAACTGGTGTAAGGTGGTATCTCAATGTGGTTTTGATTTGAATCTCCCTGATGGCTTGTGATGATGGCATGATGGCATGTGTCTAGTAGCCATTTGTATGTCTTCATTGGAGAAGTGTCTGTTCATGTCTTCTGCCCATTTTTTGACATGATTATCTGTTTTGTGTATGTTGAGTTTGGGGAGTTCTTTATAGATCCTGGATATCAGCCCTTTGTTTGTATTGTCATTTGCGAATATCTTCTCCCGTTCTGTGGGCTGCCTCTTTGTTTTAACCATTTCCTTTGCTGTGCAGAAGCTTTTGATCTTGGCGAAGTCCCAAAAATTCATTTTTGCTTTTGTTTCCTTTGCCTTTGGAGACATATCTTAAAATAAGTTGCTGTGGCTGATATAGAAGAGGTTACTGCCTATGTTCTCCTCTAGGATTCTGATGAATTCCTGCCTCACATTGAGGTCTTTTATATCCATTTCAAGTTTATCTTTGTGTATGGTGTAAGAGAATGGTCAAGTTTCATTCTTCTACACATAGCTGTCCAATTTTCCCAGCACCATTTATTGAAGAGACTGTCTTTTTTCCACTGGATATTTTTTCCTACTTTGTCGAAGATTATTTGACCATAGAGTTGAGAGTCCATATCTGGGCTCTCTATTCTGTTCCACTGGTCTATGTGTCTGTTTTTGTGCCAGTACCATCCTGTCTTGGTGATCAAAGCTTTTAGTAAAGCTTGAAATCAGGCAGCATGATGCCCCAGTTTTGTTTTTCTTTTTCAACATTTCCTTAGCAATTCTGGGTCTCTTCTGATTCCATACAAATTTTAGGATTGTTTGCTCCAGCTCTTTGAAAAATGCTGGTGGAATTTTGATCTGAATTGCATTGAAAGTATAGATTGCTCTAGGCACTATAGACATTTTAACAATGTTCATTCTTCCGATCCATGGGCATGGACTAGTCTTCCATCTTTTTGTGTCTTCTTCAATTTCTTTCAAGAGTGTTCTGTAATTCCTTGAGTATAGATCCTTTACCTCTTTGGTTAGGCTTATTCCCAGGTATCTTATGATTCTTGGTGCCATAGCAAATGCAATTGATTTTCTAGTTTCCCTTTCTGTATTTTTATTGTTAGTGTATAAGAAAGCAACTGATTCCTGTACATTGATTTTGTATCCTACCACATTACTGAATTGCTGTATGAGTTCTAGTAGTTTGGGGGTGGAGTCTTATGGGTTTTCCATATAAAGTATCATGTCATCTGTGAAGAGAGAGAGTTTGACTTCTTCATTTCCAATTTGAATACCTTTTATTTCTCTTTGTTGTCTGATTGCTGTTGCTAGGACTTCTAATACTATGTTGAACAAGAGTGGTGAGAGTGGGCATAATTATGGCCTTTTCTACTTAACAAAGTCCCTTTAACTTTTCTTGTAAGGCTGGCTTAGTGATGATGAACTACTTTAACTTTTGTATGTCTCAGAAACTCTTTATCCCTCCTTCAATTCTGAATGATAACCTTGCTGGGTAGAGAGTTCTTTGTTGTAGGGTTTTTTTTTTTTTTTTCCTTTTGGCACTTTGAATATATCATTCTGCTCTCTTCTGCAAAGTTTCTGCTGAAAAATCAGCTGGTAACGCCTTGGGGTTTGCCTTGTATATAACTAATTGGTTCTCTCTTTCTGCTTTTAAAATTTTTTATCTTTTATCTTTGACATTTTAACTGTGTCATGATGTGAACCTCCCTTGGTTCATGTTGTTGGAACTCTCTGTGTTTCCTGAACTTGGATGTCTATTTCCTTCCCAAAGTTAGGGAAGTTTTCAGCTATTATTTCTTTAAAATGCTTTCTACCCTTTTCTTCCTCTCATTTCTTCTGCAATCCCTATAATGGGATTATTTGTTCACCTGATGTTATCTAAGAGATCCTTTAACCTATCTTCCTTTTTTAAAAAGACTTTATTTATTTATTTGACAGATATCACAAGCAGGCAGAGAGGCAGGTTGTGGGGGTGGGGGGGAAGCATGCTGCCTGCTGAGCAGAGAGCCCGATGCGGGGCTCAATCCCAGGACCCTGAGATCATGAACTGAGCCGAAGGCGGTGGCTTAAAACACTGAGCCACCCAGGCGCCCCATCTTCATTTTTAATTTTTTTTTTTTCTGTTTTGCTTGGGTGCTTTCCATTACCCTGTCTTCCACATTGCTGATTCATTCTTCTGTGCCCTCCAGTCTATTGTTAATTCCTCTAGTGTATTTTTTCATTTTGGTTATTGTATTTTTCAACACTAATTGGTTCTTTTTTATATTTTCTGTTTCTTTGCTGAAGTTCTTACTGAGTTCATCCAGTCTTCTCTCTAGTCCAGTGAGTATGTTTATGATCATTACTTTGATCTTTTTATCAGATAGATTGGTTATCTCCCATTTCATTCTGTTCTTTTTTTAAGGTTTATCTCTTTCTTTTATCTGGAGCATATTCCTCTGTCTTAATTTTCCTTGCCTTTCTGTGTTTGTTTGTATGAATTAGGCAGAATAGCTACTTTTCATAAACTCGATGGAATGTTCTTGTGTGTGATCTTTCTCTGTGTAGACTGTGCCTGGTGAATTTTTCTGGCTGGCTGGAGCTGTGGCTGAATGGGCTAAGGGATCTGGGACACTCAGTGCTGAGACTGATGGGATGGATGGAGCTAAAGTGGGCATGGGTTGGGGCTGTCCTTGGATTCTCTGCACAGAGGGCATCTTGGTTGGACAGCAGAAGCTGAGGTGGGTGGAAACCTGAGAGGTCCTGGGTTCCCTACACAGAGGGCTCTCTGGCAGGACAGCTGAAGCTGAAGTGGCTTCAAGTCTGAGGGAGACCCAGAGCTCTCTAAACAGAGGACCTTATGATATGATGGCTCAACCTGAAGTGGGTGCAAGTTGGGGAGTTCTTGGGTGCTCCATAGTTGGGGCACCTTGTCAAGGTTTTTGGAGCCAATGCAGGTATGGCCTTGGAGTGTTCCAGGATATTTTGTGCTTGAATCATCTTGCCTGCCTTCATTTATAGGGAGCTTTAAATATTCCATTCTACCTCTATTATGCTCATATAAACTATACATCATTTTTTGTTTTATTTATTGCTCTAAGCGTATATACCATGCATTTTTTATTGTCATAGTCTGTCTTCAAATAACATATTACTACATAGTGCACTTTTATTTCTTCCCTATTTCTTCCCTCTCATCATTTATTCTACTTCTTCATCTATCCTACTTCTTCATCTATTGTGTATTCCATAGCGTTTTTATTATTTTCACTTTAAGTTCATTATTTCACTTTAAAGAAATTAAAATATGTGATGAATGAATGGCTTTTTAAAATTCACCCACATATTTATTATTTTTTATGCTTTTCATTCCTTTGGTTGGATCCAAGTTTTCATCTACTATTATTTTCTTTTTGCTAGAAGAATTTCCTTTAAACATTTCTTGCAGTTTGTTGACATTAAACTCGGGTCTTATTTGCATTAAAAAGTGTTTGTTTCACCTTCATTCCTGAAGAAGATATTTGCTGGATAGAGAATTGAGAATTCTAAGTTGGTAGAAATTTTTTTTTTAGCATTTTAGCATTGTTGTTTCTTTTTTCTTAAAGTTTTTATTTAAATTCCAGTTAGTTAACAGACTGTGTAATATTAGGTTTAGGTGTATGATATAGAGATTCAATTCTTCTATATGACACCTGGTGCTCATCAAGTACACTCCTTAATTCCCATCACCTATTTAACCCATCTCCCCCACCTCCCTTTTGGTAACCTTCAGTTCTCTATAGTTGTCTCTCTTTCTTGGTTTTCTCTTTCTCTTTTCCTTATATTCTGCCTTATCTGCCTTATATAGTTTCTGGAGAGAAATCTGAAGTCAAGTTTATCTTTAGTTCTCTAAAATGTTCCTTTTTTTCTTTCTTTTTGTTTACTCTGGCTATTTTTATTTTTATTTTTATTTTTTTTTTAAAGATTTTATTTATTTATTTATTTGTCAGAGAGAGTGAGCAGAGGCAGACAGAGAGGCAGGCAGAGGCAGAGGGAGAATCAGACTCCCTGCTGAGCAAGGAGCCCGATATGGGACTCGATCCCAGGACCCTGGGATCATGACCCGAGCCGAAGGCAGCTGTTTAACCAACTGAGCCACCCAGGCGTCCCGAGGCTATTTTTATTTTTATTGTTTGAATATTTTATTTATTTTAGAGAGAGAGCACATTAGCAGTGGGAGAAGCAGAGGGAGAGCGAAAAGGAGGTAGAAAGAATCTCAAGCAGACTCCACACTGAGTCTGGATCCAGCCCAATACAGGGCTCGATCTCACGACCCTGAGATCATGACCTGAGTTACTCTGGCTATTTTTAATTTTTTTCTATTTATTACTGGTTTTCAGCAATAGCACTTTGCACATTTGAAATTACGTTGTTTTCCTTGTGTTTATAATACTCCATTATTTCATCAAATTCAGAAAATATTTGGCCATTATTTCTTCAAATATTTTTGGTTTCTCACTTTCTCTCTCTCTCATATTTTCCTGGAACTCCAATTCAAAGTACATTAGATATTTGATATTATTCCACATATCATTAACACTACATTTTTCTTCTGGTCTTTTTTTCTTTTTACTTCATTTTGTAGTGTTGCCATTTTTGTGTCTTCAAATCTAGGGATTTTTTTCCTCTGACATATATAATATGCTATTAATTCCATTCAGTGAAATTTTTACTTTGTGGATTATGTTTTCATCTTCAAGAAGTCCATTTTTTCCTCATTATTTTTCCCTCTAAATCCTTGAGCCTATTGAGTGCATTTACAAGAGCTATTTCAGTGTCCTTGTTTGCTAATTTCGTTATATCTTCCACATTTGATTCTGTGTTGATTGATTTTTCTCTCTCTCTTCTTTTAAGATTTTATTTATTTATCAGAGAGAGATATAGAGAGAGTGAGCACAAGCAAGGGGAACAGCAGGCAGAGGGAGAGGGAGAAGTAGGCTTTTTGCTGAGCAGAGATTGACCCCAGGGTCAACGCAGAGCTTGATCCCAGGACCCTGGAATCATGACCTGAGCTAAAGGCAGATGCCTAACTGACTGATCCACCTAGGCACACCATGACTGATTTTTCTTTTGATTATAGATCTCATCTTCCTACTTCTGGCCCCATTTAGTAAATCCTGATTGTATTCTGGCTTTTGTTAATTTCATATCCTTGAGAACTGGATTTTGAAATTGTTGGATATATCTTATCTTGCCAAACTAAGTTACTTGACTTTCACTTTATCTTTTCAAGGATTATTTATAAGTTCTTCAGGTTAGCTCTAGAATAGTCTTTATTCTAGGGCTAACTTATCCCTACCACTAAGGTGCGATTCTCGATAGAGTTTTCTATTGAATGCCTTGTATAGTCAATGACATATCAAAGTGTCTCCACTCTGGATGATGATATACTCCCTGGTCCAATATCAGATGTAGGAATTGCCTGGCCCAGTTTTCTTGGTTATTGTTCTTTTCTAGGAAATTATTCTTTGCCTGGCTTCACAATTTCACCCATGTATGTGCAGATTTCTGGAACTCTGTCTTTGCTTAGCTCCCTTCTCTCTGGTGCTCTGCTCCACAAATTCTAAACACTTCAGCTTCCTGAAGGCTGATAATTGTCTTTTGAACTCATTGAGGTAACCGGACTGGTTCCTTTTCCTCATGGTCCAGAATTCGTATGTAAGCAAGATGCTACAGGAACTGTATTTACTTTGTTTGTTTTCTTTCCCTTAGAGATCAGAATTCTGTGCTACCTGCTATCCATGGTATGAAAACGAGTTTTCCTTCCTATATTTTGTCAAATTTTGTAGTTGTTTGTGGCAACAAAGTAATTCAGACTAGACTCTTGTATCATGGATAATAGCTGTTTTTTACATTTTACTTAAAATCAATTCATTAACATATAATGTGTTATTATTAGTTTCAGAAGTAGAGTTTAGTGATTCATCAGCTGCATATAAAACTCAGGGCTCCTGACATCAAGTGCCCTCCTTAATGCCCATCACCCAGTTACCCCATACCCCACCCATATCCCTTCCCGCTACTTCAGTTTGTTTCCTATAGTTAAGAGTCTCTTATGGTTTGTCTCCCTCTCTGATTTCATTTTATTTTATTTTTCCCTCCCTTCACCTATGTTCATCTGTTTTGTTTCTTAAATTTCACATATGAGTGAAATCATATGAGTTGTCTTTCTCTGATTGACTTATTTCACTTAGCATAATACCCTCTAGTTCCATCCATGTCGTTGCAAAATAGCAAGATTTCATTCTTTTTGATGGCCGAGTCATATTCCATTGTATATGTATATACACACCACATCTTCTTTATCCATTCATCTCCCAAGGGACATCTGGGCTCTTGCCATAGTTAGGCTATTATGGACATCACTGCTATAAACATTGCAGTACCTGTGACCCTTAGAATCACTATGTTTGTATTCTTTGGGTAAATACCTAGTAGTGCAATTGCTGAATCTTAGGGTAGCGATATTTTTAACTTTTGAGGACACTCCATACTGTTTTCCAGAGCAGTTGTATTCCCCAGTTTGCATTCCCATCAACAGTGTAAGAGGGTTCGCCTTTTTCCACATCCTTGCCAACAGCTAGCTGTTATTTCCTGACTTGTTAATTTAAGCCATTCTGACTGGTGTGAGGTGGTATCTCACTGTAGTTTTGATTTGTATTTCCCTGATGCCAAGTGATGTAGAGCATTTTTTCATGTGTCTGTTGGCCATTTGTATGTCTTCTTTGGTGCAATGTCTGTTCATGTCGTCTGCCCATTACTTGACTGGGATTATTATTTTTTTTTTTTTACTTTTTTTTTTTTTCTTTTCAGTGTAACAGAATTCATTGCTTATGCAACACACCCAGTGCTCCGTGTAATACATGCCCTCTATAATACCCACCACCTGGCTCCCCCGACCTCCCATCCCCCGCCCCTTCAAAACCCTCAGATTGTTTTTCATAGTCCATAGTCTCTCATGGTTCATCTCCCCTTCCAATTTCCCTCAACTCCCTTCTCCTCTCCATCTCCCCATGTCCTCCATGTTATTTATTATGCTCCACATTATTATAATTATTATTATTTTGCATGTTGAGTTTGATAAGTTCTTTATAGATTTTGTATACTAGCCCTTTATCTGATAAGACATTTGCAAATATCTCTTTCCCTTCTGTAGGTTCTCTTTTAGTTCTGTTGACTGTTTCCAATTACCATCATCTTTGTCAGTTTTGCATCCACTTGTATTGACTAATTTTTATCCTGCTATAGGTTACATTTCCACATCTTTACATATCTGGTAATTTTTTTAAAGATTTTATTTATTTATTTAACAGACAGATCACAAGTAGGCAAAGAGGCAGGCAGAGAGAGAGATGGGGAAGTAGGCTCCTTCTGAGCAGAGAGCCCAATGCAGGGCTCAATCCCAGGACCCTGGGATTATGACCCGAGCTGAAGACAGAGGCTTTAACCCACTGAGCCACCCAGGCACCCCTACATATCTGGTATTTCTTTTTTAAATATTTTGTTTATTTATTTGAGAGAGAGCATGAGCCATGAGCAAGGGTGGGGTGGTGGGAGGGGCAAAGGGAGAGTGAGAAGCAGACACCCCGCTGAGCAGGGAGCCCAATGCAGGGCTTGATCTCAGGACCAAGATATTACAACCTGAGTTGAAGGCAGACGCTTAACCCACTGAGCCACCCAGATGCCCCTGTCTGGTATTTTTTCAATTGGGTTCTGGAGACTGGGAATTTTACTTTGTTGAATTTTAGACTTTGTGCCTTCCTTTTAAGAGTGTTGTATTTGTTCTGGCAGGTTGTTAAATTACTTGCAAATAAACTGATACTTTTGTGATTGTCTTTAAACTATGATGGGGCAGGCTTAAAGTAGCCTTTTCTGTAATACTAGTTTAATCCTACCACTATGGTGTGACCTTTCTGTGTTCTCTATTAAATGCCCAACCTGGGGTGTTCATTAAGGACTCCACTTTGGCAGGTTCGAACATAGGATTTTTCAGCTGTGTATCAGCTGTGGTTTTGGTTATTTTAGAGCTCTGGTTTTCTTTCCTAGCCTTTTGGAGTTTCACAATACATATTCTTGGCTTAGTATTCAGCAACAGACTCAAGGAGACTCCTAGGCAAATTTCTGGTTGTCTTTTGTGTGTGTAGACCCTTCATTTCTGGAACCCTATCCCACATATTTCAGGTGCTTATTTCTGTCTCCTCTGCAAATCAACAAATCAACTGTGCTCTGACTGAAGTTTCTTTCTCTGAAGACTGGAAAGTCGTCTCCTGACAGAAAGCTGAAATGATCATAGTGCTCATCTTGTTTGTTTTCCTTCTCTCAGAGATCACAACCCTGTGGTGCCTATTGTTCAATATCTAGACGCAATCCCCCCACCTTTCCTTCTTCCTATTTCCTTTCCTTTCTTTTCCTTTCCCTTCTTTCCTTCCTAGTTTTACACTTGTTAACAGTGGGAGGATAAGTTCAGTCTCAGTTATTCTATCAAGGCTGGAAACAGAAGTATAATATATTTTTTCTTAATCCTTTTCAGCTGTCTCTAATAAACATCACATATTCCAATTTTTAAAAAATTCTTAGAATATCTTTCTATTAACTAGTAAGTTTACCATTTGTGTTTGAATTGCTGACTCATTTATGTTTATTATTTCCATTTTTTGTATTTATACTTTATTCTTTTCCTGATTCTTTTATCTTTCTTTCCTTTATCTTTTATATATTTGTTTCTTTACCCAGCTCGTTCTACCTCGGCTACTTATTGGTTTGGAAGTTATACATTTTCAACCTAGTCTTTTAAAAGTTAAATCTGTAATATGCATATTTTAAAAAGTCTATTATTAGTATTTCCAACTCTCCTCCTAAAAAATATGTGGTCCTAAGAATATTTGAATATTGAACACAATATCCTGCTTACTAATGAATGTGTTTTCTTATTCTCTCCCTCCCCCCTTACACAACCCCAATCTGTTATAATATAATTGCATACTCTTATATTCACATTGGCTTTTTATAGCATTAAAAATAAATCACTACTCCTGTTCTTATTCTTTCAGTCAATGCTTATTTGTATCCAGTTATATGTCTACAAAATTTTTCAACATTGCTTCTTGCATTCTATTTCTTACTTCTACATTTAATTTCTTTCTTGAGACTACTTCCTTTCTTTGATTTATGAGTTAATTTTCTCAGTCTTTGCCTGAAAATCAATTTATTTTACCCTTATTCTTGAGTAGTAGTTTAGCTGAGTATAGAATTCTGGGTTGTGGGTTATTTTCCTTTCATAACTTAAAAAAAAATTTTTATTGAGAAGTCTGTTCTCATTCTAATTGTTTTTCTTTGTAAGTCTTCTTTTGCCATTTTCTTTTACGGTCTTCTTTTTCTCTTTGTAGTTTGACTATATATGTCTAGGTATTGTTTTGGGGTTTATCAAAAGGAGGGGTTTTGGTTTTGCCATTTATCAGAGTATTAATACTTTTAGTAGGTCTGGAAATTTTAAATATTATTTATTTGAATATTACCACCTTTAAATTCACTCTACTGTTTCTCTCAACTTTTATAATATACTTGTTGGATCTCCTAGTCTAAATGCTTGTTAATATTTTTATTATAGTTTCCATATGTTTATCTCTCTGTGATGTGATCTCTCTTCTAGTTCATTCTTCCCTCTTCAGCTGTACTAATCTGTTTGTTGATGCATTCATTATGTTTTTCATTTTCTTGACTGCTTTTCCCTTCTTTCCAGAAGTTCTATTGGCTCTTCTTCAAATTTTCCTGTTTTGTCCTAAGTCTCATTCTTTGCAGTTTCTTCTTTAATGTCTTTAATACTTATAAGCATATTTTTCATGTCTTCTAAAATATTTTGTTTAATAACTTGAAGTTCTAGAGTTCTGTTCCTGCTATGTGTTATGTTGCTCCCACTCTCACTCATGGTGGATTAAGTCACCCCGAGTTTGTAAGCTCCTTTAAAGGAGAACTTTCCTGCAGAATCTTTCATGTCCAGGAATATGGGTTTGTTTCTACAAAGGGATTCTGTGTTATCATTGGGATGGGACAAACTTTATGTTAAAGTTTAGAATTGGTAGTCAGTACTGTGCAGTCAGACTCCAAAACTGAATGAAGTTAGACCTAAGGTTTCTTACAGAATACATTTTTTTCCCTACTTTTAGAGAGTAGGAGAAGATAAACTTTCAGTTGTATCTCTGTGAGGGTGAGTGGATTTTTCCTCTGGAACCTCTTTTCAAGTGTTCCAGATTATGAAGAGGACCTAGTTCCAATTATCCATTAGTCCTAACTTCTTTTCTCCTGTCCTTGATTCAGTGTTTAAACACAAGTCTTTCACTGTCACTGTGTCTTCCTATCCCCAACTTTTAGCTTCAGGCCTTCTCAATTTCTTCCTGCTCTGAATTTGTTTTATCTTTGTCTTTGGCAAATATGAAAATTTATTTTTCTTTTCTGCAAGCTCAGCTGTGAATTATAAAATTTTGTTTTCTATTTTACCAAAAGGTTTTCCTCTTAGCTTAATCAGCTATCTCACTAGAACCTGAAATATCCAGTATTATCTTTTCAAGGCACAAAACTGACCCTATTACCTCCCTCTTTTTTTCCATGGATAAAGACCTAAATTTTAACCCAGCTTATCAGGCTCTGTCTTGTGAGTTTTTTAATACCTTTTCAAATGCATATGCTATCACTCTTCTCTGTGGACTCTTGAGTTCTAGCCAAACAAGTTTTCTCCTTGTTTTTGGAGCATGTCATTTTCCCTCCCTCAACACATTCCCTCTGGGGTCTTTGAATTTAGCATTCCCTCAGTTTGAAAAACCACCTTCCCCAACCCACACTGTATATCTATCTACACACCATTCAGATCTCAACTCAAGTGTCATTTACTCGGAGAAGGCTTTCCTGTCTTCTCTGACCCTCTTAGTCTAGATCACTTTACTTTGTTATATACTTTTTTTCTCAAGAAGTATTTGGTTAATATGTATTTATATAGTCATTTGTGTGATTATTTGACTGATGTATGGCTCCCTCATAGTCTGGAAGTGTCATGAGAACAGAGACTATTTTGGTTATTACTGGATATGCATCTAAGCACATCGGCTGGAACATAGAATATACTAAAAAATATGAAATGGACGGATAGATGGATGGGTGGGTAGATGGATAGAAGGTTGTTTGAAGAATGAGTGAGGAAGGAAAGGGGGCAGAATTGTGGCCAAGTAACTTCTAGGAGCAATTTTTTTTGTGTTTTGTACTCTTAAAAGCAGGAAAATTTCTTTGTCTCTCAGTTCTGTCAGCTTCACATAATAGCAAAAACTTCTCTGTAGGTGGCAGTGTACTTATGTAAGATATTTCTCTGAAACAAAAAATAGGGTGGTATTATCTTGAACTTTTAAAAGCATTTATGTAACTTGAATCTCATCGTGCAATTTTTAAAACATGCTCTTATTTCCCATAATGTGGATTAATCCTTAATTTATTCTAGTCTAGAGTCTTTTTCCCTTAGAGTTATTAATAAGTACCAGAGAGATATCAGTCCTCATTTTATGATATTATGATTTAGGTGAACATGCCATTTAAGAATTGGAAAATGGGTATTGTGAGTGAAACAGTGTTGGCTAACGTTTTATCTTTAACAACAATAATGTTTATCTTATAGAATAATTGAAACTGTGGTAAAAATAGAACTGCAAACCAAACATGTATGTATCTCAACTAACTTTCAGGTTGAGACTTTTATGAGGGGGGAAGTTGTTTACTAAACACATTAAAATAATGACCAGTTGACCAGCTTGCTGGTGGATTTTATACACAGACGTTTGAAAGTCAAATTTGTCTTTCCCAGGGTGTTTTTGTGTATACTATTACCACCTATATTATATAAAGTTCCTTATAATCAAAGTGAACCATCAAAAGATTTTCCCCACTTTTCCACGTTTTAGTTTTTTCAAATTAAAAAAATGTATATATATGTATGCAGATATATAAAATAATAATTTTGTCCTTGCAGCACTTAAATGCCGAAAGGTCTTATAAGTCCCAGATTTCTACCTTACACAAATCTGTTGTAAAGATGGAAGAGGAACTTCAGAAGGTTCAGTTTGAAAAAGTGTCTGCCCTTGCAGATTTATCTTCCACAAGGGAACTTTGTATTAAACTTGACTCAAGCAAAGAACTTCTTAATCGACAGCTGGTTGCCAAAGATCAAGAAATAGAAATGGTATGTAATACATTTTTAAATGTTTTTTTAAAATACTATTGTTATTATAAAGTTACTACAATTTTAGAAAATCAAACTCTTTCTTATAAAATATTACATCAAACCATGTCTATAAACTTTAGATTTTATTTCTAAAGTCCAGAATATAAATTGTTGACAGCTGTATTCCAACAATTAAAGAAAGTAACAGAAACTTTTTCTTTAAGTATGTAACGTTTACTTTTAGCCAGAAGAATTATAAAACACATTAACATAGCAATCAGCAAAGAACTGTGAAGTTGGGGTTTATTCAGCTAAATTATAACTTTAATGATATTCTTTTAGGCTAAATTTATTTAACTGGGTGGGTTCTTTTAAGCTATAATTCATTTGATTGTATATACTGACATTGTGCTTGCCACTGTGAACATAATGTTCAAAACAGGGTTGGACCCAGTGGATATTATACTAAGTGAAATATACCAGAGAAAGACAAATATCAAATGATTTCACTTATATGTAGAATCTATAAAATAAAACAAATGAATAATCCAACCCATAAATACAGAGAACAAAGTGATGGTTGCCAGAAGGGAAGGGTGGGAGTGGGGGTGGGCAAAATGGGTGAAGGAGAGTGAAAGATACAGGCTTCCAGCAATGGAATAAATAAGTCATGGTGATAAAAAGTATAGCATAGGGAATGTAGTTAGTGGTATTGTAATAGGATAGCATGATGACAGGTGGTAGCTACTAATCATAATCTAACATAATAGAGTTGATAAACCACTATGTTATACACTTGAAGCTAATGTAACATCATGTGTCATATATACTCAAAAAAAATAGAAGAAGAGAGAAAGAAAGGAAGAAAGAAAGAAGAAAAGAAAGGAAGGGAAAGGAAAAGGGGAGGGAAAGAATAAAGGAAAGGAAAGGGGGAAAAAGAAAAAGAAAGAAAGAGAAAAAGAAGGGACGCCTGGGTGGCTCAGTTGGTTAAGCAGCTGCCTTCGGCTCAGGTCATGATCCCAGCGTCCTGGGATCGAGTCCCGCATCGGGCTCCTTGTTCTGTGGGGAGCCTGCTTCTCCCTCTGCCTCTGCCTGCCACTCTGTCTGCCTGTGCTCGCTCTCTCTCTCTCTGACAAATAAATAAATAAAATCTTTAAAAAAAAAAGAAAAAGGTCCTTGCTCTTGAGGACCTCCCAGTATTGAGATACAAATTGTTTGGTATGAATGTTATACTAATAAAAAATATTCAAGGTTTGAGAGAGGGAATTCCTAATCAGTCTATGTGTGTCAGGGAGAACTTCACAAGGATGTACTACTGAGCTCAAAAGAGAGGAGGCATCCTATTCAGAGAGAACAACATAGACGATGGTATGGAGTTATAAATGAATTCTCGAGTGAATAGTATGTGATTTACAATGGCATGCACAGGTGAAAGTGGCTAGAGTTGTATCTGGAGAGATCACTGGAGCCTGGATCCTAAAGGAATATGTATACAAGTTGCACAGGGTAATTGAATTTACCCAAATAATAAAAATCAAAGGGATATATGCACCCCCGTATGTGTCTCAGCCAAATTATGGCAACAGCCCAAGTGTCCACCAATGGATGAATGGATAAAGATGTGGAATATATATACAATAGGATATTACTCAGCCATAAAAAAAGAATGGAATTTTGCCATTTGCAATGACATGTATAGAGCTAGAGAGCATTATGCTAAGTAAAATAAGTCAGAGAAAGACAAATACAATATGATTTCACTCATATGTGGAATTTAAGAAACAAAACAGATGAGCAAAGGGGAAAAAAAAGAAAAAGGCAAACTAAGAAACAGACTCTTAACTGTAGAGAACAAACTGATGGTTACCAGAAGGGAGGTAGTGAGGGGGATGGGTTAAATAGATAATGGGGATTGAAGAGTGCACTTATTGTGATAAGCCCTGGGTGTTTTATGGAAGTGTTGAATCACTATCCCATTCACCTGAAACTAATATTACACTGAATGTTAACTAACTAGAATTTTAAAACTTTTTAAAAAGTCAACAAATTTTGGTCTTTACATTTCCAGCTTTTAGATTTTGTTAGTCTACTATTCGCTAGGAGGATATGATGCATTTAAGAATCATGAGTCTGTTGATTTCTATAAGAATCCACTGTTAATATTTTATTAATGAAGTGGTATATGCAAGGATTTTCTGAGTCTTCCTTTAAATTATTTTTCTTATTTTAACAAGAATTTTTTAATGATGGAAGTAACTCATGAATATATTTTCACTGTAAAAATTCAAAAAAATCAATTTTTTCTTTAAAAATATTTTTTTACTTGCTGTTTTCAAATTGGAAAAGTAATATATGTCATTGCAAATGAAACAATATTAAGATGAAATGCCAGAAATATCTCAAAGCTTATTAAGATAATAATACACCATGACCGAGTAGGGTATATACCAGTAGTGGTACCAGTAATTTTCTTTAAGCCTTAAATTCATTACCCGTAGAAGTACAATATATAAACTTGGAAGTGATTTATATGAATTTTTAACCATTAAGGATGTTTACTTCAAGTTTTGTAGCTTCCTATTCTCATAGTATTTTTTTCTATTTTTTCTTTTATTTTAAAATACATATTGCATAACCTTTTCTATCTTAACCATTTTTAAGTGTACAGTTCATTGGTATTAAATACATTCACATTGTTGTGCAGCCTTCACCATCATAACTCATTTCATCTTGTAAATCTGAAACTATATCTATTAAACAATAACTCCTTATTTTCCCCTTTCCCCAGCCCCTGGAAACCATCATTATACTTTCTCTCTTTATGGTTTTTACTACTCTAAGTATCTCATGTAAGTGGATTTATATAGTATTTGTCTTTTGTGACTGCTTTTTTTTTTTTTTTTTAAGATTTTATTTCTTTGACAGAGAGAGATCACAAGTAGAGAGGCAGGCAGAGAGAGAGGGAGGGAAGCAGGCTCCCTGCTGAGCAGAGAGCCCGATGCGGGACTCGATCCCAGGACCCTGAGATCATGACCTGAGCCGAAGGCAGCGGCTTAACCCACTGAGCCACCCAGGCGCCCCTTGTGACTGCTTTTTACACTTAGCATGATGTCCTCAAGGTTTATCACTGTTGTATTACAGAATTTCTATCTTTTTAAGGCTGAATAATATTCCATTGTATGAATATACTACATTTTTTCTTTTTTTTAATTTTTATTTATTTTTTAAATTTCTTTTCATTGTTCCAGAATTCATTGTTTATGCACCACACCCAGTGCTCCATGCAGTACGTGCCCTCCACAATACTCACCGCCAAGCTCACCCAACCTCTCACCCCTCCAAAATCCTCAGTTAATTCCTCAATATACCACATTTTAAAAAATTTATTCATCATAGACGCTTGGGTTGATTCCATGTTTTAGCTATTGTGAATAATGCTACTATGAATGAGTTTACAAATAGCTCTTCAAGGCCTTTCAATTCTTTTGGATTTATACTCAGAAGCTGGATTTCTGGATCATATGGCAATTCTATTTTTAATTTTTTGAGGGAATTTTGTACTGTTTTCTACAATGACTGTATCATTTTACATTCCCAGCAACAGCACACACAGGTTCCAGTTTCTCTATATCCTTGCCAACATTTATTATATTTTAGCTTTTTCTTTCCCTGTTCTTGATAATAGCTATCCTAGTGGTTGTGAAGTGGTTAGGCTAAGTCTAACTGTATTTTAAAATACTCCTGACATAAATTTTTTGCCTTAAAAGTTAGTTATTTATGTATATATGTTTACCCCCATTTTAAGCTAGAGTTCCAAGTGCAGGGACCATCTTATTTACATTTGCATTTCCTCAGCTATGTGTATAGGCTACAATCAAATAATTTTGTAAATTAAATTTTGATTTTGAGATAATTATAGATTCACATGCAATTGTAAGAAATAATACAAAGTATCATTTACCTTGTCTGCCCAATTATAACCTCTTGTAAAATTATTGTATAACATCACAAGTGTGATGTTGATATTGAATCAGGCAAGATATGGAACATTTCCATCAAGGATACATCATGTTGCACTTTTGTAGCCCTGTCTTCTTCCCTTCTATCCCTACCCACCCCCTTAATGCATAGCAACCACTAATCTAGTCTTCCCTTCTCTAATTTTATCACTTCAAGAATGTTACATAAATGGAATCATATGGTATGTAATTTTTGGGGCTTGGATTTTTTCACTCAGCATAATTCTCTGGAGAGTCATCTAGGTTGTTACGTGTATTAGTAGTTCATTCCTTTTCATTGTTAAGCAGTATTCTGTGCTTTGGGTGTAACACAGTTTGTTTAACCATTCATGCATTGAATACCTGGGTTATTTCTAGTTTTTAGATCATACAAATAAAACCATTGTAAACATTGTCTACATGTTTTTGCGTGAAACTTGTCTTCATTTCTCATTAAATGCCCAGAAATGCAGCTTTTGGATTATATGGTAGTTGCATAATTCATTTTTTAAAAAAGTGACAAACTGTTTCCCCCAGTCTATACCGTTTTGCATTCCCACCAACAATGTGTGAGTGATCAGTTTTTCCACATCTTTGTCCATAATTGGTGGTGTCACTATTTTTTATTTTGACCATCCTGATATAGGTGTAGTGCTGTATCATTGTCTAGTTGCATTTTCCTAAATTAATGAAGCAGACCATATTTTTATATGATTATTTGCCATTTATATATCTTCTTTGGTGAAACAGCTCTCTGTATCTTTTGCCCATGTTTTCAGTGAATTATTTACTTTTTTAATGTTGAATATTAAGCATTTTTTATATATCTTAGGTACTGGTTATTTATCAGATATGTGGTTTTGTAGGTATTTTCTCCCAGTATGTAGCTTGTGTTTTCATCTTCTTATCAGCATCTTTCTAAGAGCAAAGTTTAAGTTTGGGTAATGTGCAGTTTATCAGTTTCCTTTTATGGATTGTGCTTTTGGTTTTAGGTCTAAAAATTCTTTGCATAGCTCTCAATCCTAAAGGTTTTTCCTAGTTTTTATTCTAAAAATGTTATAGTTTTATGTTTCACATTTAATGCCATGATCCATTTTGAGTCAGTTTCTACATAAGGTGTGAGGTTTACATCAAGCTTCATTTTTTTGCCTATGGGTGTCCAATTGTTTCAGTACCATTTGTTTGTAGCTTACTATTGTCATAGTATTTTTTCTAAAAATTACTCCCTAATTTGATTGATTTAATCAATCATTAAATTGATTCTTTACATTTGTGAAAAATCACTTGGACATACAGAGTGGGCCTATTTCTTGTTTTTCTATTCTTTTACATTTATCTATGTGTCTGTCTCTTCCCTAATACCACACAATTTTTATTACCATAGCTATATAATAAGTCTTTAAATCAAGTAGACTGATTTTTTTTTCAAGTAGACTGAATTTGTCCACTATACTCTGCTTTTTCAAAATTGTCTTAATTATTCTAGTTTCCTTGCCTTTCCATATAAATTTTAGGATACTGTATCTATTTTCATAAAAAATCTTGTTGGGATTTTGATAGGAATCACATTAAACCTGGGAAGAACTAACATCCTTACTGTAGTGAGATTTCCAATCCATGAATATGGCATGTTTTATTTAGATCTTCTTTGATTTCTTTTATCAGAAAGAATTTTTTTGAATTTTTGAATGTTTATCTTATATTCTGTGACCTTACTGAATTCACTTACTAGTTCTAGTGGTTTTTCTGTAGATTCTTTGCAATTTTCTACATAGACGAGCATGTTATCTGAAGATAAGGATTTTATTTCTTCATGTTCAATCTTTATGCTACTTCTTGCCTTATTATACTGGTTAGTACTTTAATGCTATGTTGAATAAGAGTGGTGAAAGTTCTTGCTTTATTACAGTCTTAGGGTAAAAAAGGAGTCAGTTTTTCACCATTAAGCATACAGTTATCTGTCGAATTTTGTAGATGCTTTTTATTAAGTTGGGGATATTTCTGTCTATGTCCGTATTTCTGAGAGTTTTTATCATGAATGAGTATTGAATTTTTTTCAAATGCTTTTTCTACATCAATTAATATACGCATTTTTTTTCTTTAGCCTGTTGTTATGATAGATTATACTGATTGATATTTGAAAATTGAGCCAGCCTTGTATTCCTGGAATCACTCAGATGATTTTAAACAAGGAAGTAGAGGTTAAGGGGAAAAGATACATATATCTATCTTCATTCTCCAGTGAAATTATTTAAAGCACTAGAATAAGGAATTTTAGAATCTTTTACAGTCTTAGTTTACTTTTCTTCTTTAAAAAAAATTATTTACTGAGTTTTGGTTTATAACCCACCTAGAAGCTTTCTAGGTGTAATTTGAAAATAGTCCCTGTACTCAGAGCACATAGAGAGACCACAAAAAGAGACAAGCTACTCCAGACTGATAGGTGGCAGTTTTATTAAGCAAAGGGAACTTACATATGAGGCTTGTCTTGGACAGGAGAAGGATGAATGGATCCTTGTACTAACCTATCAAATCTTAAACATTTATAAAGAGGTCCTAACTGAATTCAGTCATATACTGTGTGGGTGTTTTCAACATTGTATCAATATACCACCTCTGTGTCTTTGGAGCAGCCTCTGGGAGTGGGAAAGACAAATAGAACTCACATTTCAGGTACAGGGGAGAGGGTAGGGAGTCTTTGAGTATTTAGGTCCAGTTCATAGGTCAATTGGTAGTCACATATTTATAAGGATGTTCCCCAACACTGAGGTATGTATAACCATACCAATTCACCCAGGCATTAGTTTTCTATTTTTCAAATAAATACAGTATATCTCTCTTATCTAATTCTTCTTAAGAGGAATGTCAAGAATATGAATTCCAAATATACATCCTTTAATGTTCTTTAATTAATACTTGTGTTGTAGATGATTTTCTTAAGAATAATATGAAATATGCTTTGGAGAATCTCATATAATTTTTAATGAAACAAAAGATTTTTAAAAGTATAATAATCTTCTTAGGCTACAGTGAATTTCAGAACCTAAAACTAGAATGAGAACCATTCTCCTATTATAAATGTTTTGTTATATTTTCTTCAAGCTCTTTTCTTTTCCTAGCCAGATTTTTGTGTTCATTTACATATTTGCAATAGTAGCATATTAAATTGAGTATTCTACTTTTCACTACTTCCCTATTGCTGGGCAGTAAAAATTTTTCAGATTTTTTTTTGTGTATAAAACAACAAGGTATTATTTTGTTACATAAAACTTTTATCACATTTTGCATTATATTCTTAAGATGCATTCCCAGAAGTGGGAATTTGGGCATATATAGTCAGAAAGCTTTCAGAAAGTTATGAAGCACAATTACAAAGAAACTAGTGGTGCTCTCCTGGGCAGATGTTCTGAGCATGATGTAGCAGAAATGTCTTCTCTTTGATATCAGCCATAGAACTGAGATGATGAAGTGAATGTCATCATTTGGAAATCATGGCAAGGAGATGCACATGTGCTGCTGCTGTGGCTCTAAGGCCTACCACTTTTAGAAGTCAATGTGGCAAATTATTGTTGCCCTGCCAAGTAGAAGAGAAAGTATAACTTGAGTGCAAAGGCTAAAAGGTGAAATACCACTGGGACCAGTTCAATGAGGCATGTAAAAGTTGTATACCAGAGATTCAGGCATGGATTCCATGAAGAAGCAACACCTAAACCCAGAAGGGCAACTGTTGCATTATCCAGTTCATCCTAAGGATTTCAGCAATTAGTCATGCAATAAAACTTTTTTTTAAAAGAAAACTAGTAACTTCATGATAACAAGAAGCAAAACAATATGCTACTTAGAAGCTTAATAAAGAACCATGGAAAGTGATAGCTAAGAGTTCCCCTTTGGAGTTAGAGCAAGCCTTAAAGACTTATCCCTACCATCTGGCAAAGGAGTCCAAATTTAATTGGATCAGACTGTAAAGCAACTTATACCCATAGGCCATTGTGAAATCAATAGAGCAGTTAGTCAACAATTAATGGAGACTAGCATTTAGATGATAGCAATAGAAACAGACAGCTAGAAACTTAACAGGAAGATCAAGGAGAGAGACAATCAAAGATAGCCTGACTAAATCCACTGTCATCTCAATAGAAAGGTTTAGAGAGACTGTAAACATAATGATGGTAAATGAGTCAGAGTGATTATGCATATACCCTGAGGAATAACATCAGAAGTTGTACACTGCAAGGGAAATAGACTTCATGGGAACTGTCCAGGGAAAGGAAGGGAGGGAGGGAGGCAGGGAGAAAGGAAGGAAGGAAGGAAGGAAAGGAAGGAAGGCAATGAAGGACTACAATAACTCCTGACATGGGGAGGATCAGTATTCAGAGTTGTTATAATATAGAATCTTAAATGTCCAGTGTTCATCAATGACAAGAATTTGACTTTCAAAGAAACAAGAAAGTGTGACTCATCTACAGGTAAATAAAGCAAGCAAAAGAAACTGCCTTTGAGAACAGTTCATAATTCCCATATCCTTATTATTAAGCTCTACTGATGACACATTGTCATCATACATTCCTTTACTTCTTTAAACATGGTTTCCTGTAGAGTTAAGGTAGAGGAATAGGGAGGCCATAAGCTTGTCTCATCTCTCGAACACAGCTAGATAACTATCAAATCATTCCGAATACCCAAGAAATTGACCTGAGGACTGGTAAAACAAACTGCACATGTAGAGGTAGAAAATAGGAGTTACAGAGAGTTGATTTGAGGGAGAAAAGAAGTGTAGGTGCTGCAGGGAAGTGGGAGCCCTGATCACAGAGAGAAGGGTGAGAGAGAAAGAGAGAGAGAAAGAGTTAAAGCAGCACACAAGGGATTGCACAAGAAAAACTATTCCTCAAAACTATTGATTGGGAAAAGGAGAGGGGCTGCCTACCACAAGTAGTGGTGCTCAAAGTCTGAAGTTGTAGAAGCCTGTGCCATTGTCACAGTAATGACTGGTGGGCTTAGCAGTGCTCCAGTGAGGAAGGAGGCTAGACATCAGGAGCAGGCAGTATGGTTTGAGGATCCCCTGGGTCCCACAGGGAGAAACATTTCTTCTTCTCAGAGTGCATTTGGGAAGGGTGGCATGGCCTCTCTGGGAACAAAAGAGCTGGCAGGCACCAATGTGCTGCCCTGTTTACTGGCATAGGAACAAAGAAAACGGTTAAGGGCAGCAAACCTAGGTGCTAGCTTTTTGCTGTGCTTTAACATAAACTCTGAACCACTGCGTGGTCATGCAACTGCTTTTCAGGGACAAGCCAGCACCAGCAACAGCATGGCAAGACCCTCCCCCAGCAGATCAGTGTAGGTCCCTAAAATTTGGAGTTTTGAACCTAGCTGCACATCTGAGATAAAACACATGAGTACTCTGGCAGGCAGACAGATCAGACACAGACAGGCAGCAATCTGATGAAAGCTGGGGACACAAGGGGAGAGATTGTTTGCTCTTCTGTGAGGGCTTCCTGAAGAGTGGTCGGTGGAAACTCCCCGGCCTGGGGTCAAGAGAGAGAGTGGCGTCACCCCCTGCCAAACCCATTAGCACTGACCAACTTGACAGCAACAGAACACCCCCCAGTGGATGCTGGCCCTGCTTAAAATAAGACCCACCCCTTTGTGCCCTGCAGGTGCATCTCCACTAGGGCAAATCTGCTTAAAAATCAGCACAGCAGGCCTCTCCCCCAAAAGACCAGCACAAACCCCTTGCACACACCAAGTCATAGAGTGTTGCAAAGCTTCAGGTCTAAGGAAAATAGAATCCTTCTTCTTTTAACAAGCAGACCAAAACACACCCGGTTAAAACTTGGCAAGAGTGGACAAGGTCCAGACACCCCCACTGCAGGCAAGAAGAAGCTCTGCAGAGGACTGACCTGAGGGAAAGAGCAGCCAATACACAACAGCAGAGTGCACACTTTGAAACACCTCCTGAAGCACCAGGCCCAGCACATATAGGACCTCTTCTTAACATAGCCATTACTCTCAGGAGCAGGAATGTAACAATCTTTCTTAAAAATCACACACAAAAAAGTGACCTAAACAAAATGACAAGTTTGAGGAATTCACCCCAAAAGAAAGAACAAGAAGTAATGGCCAGGGATTTAATCAAAACAGATATAAGTGAGATTCTTGAACCAGAGTTTAAAACAACAATCATAAGGATACTAGCTGGGCTTGAGAAAAGTGTCACACTATCTCCTTCACTGTGGAGATAAAAAAACTAAGAAATGGTCAGGCCAAAATAAAAAAAAAAAAAAGTGCTGTAACTGAGATGCAAAACTGACTGGATGCAATGAGAATGAGAATGGCTGAAGCAGAAGAATAAATCAGTGATATAGAAGATGAAATTATGGAAAATAATAAAGCTGAAAAGAAGAGGGAAGGAAAAGTATTGAATCATGAATGTAGCCTTAGGGAACTCAGTAACTCCTTAAAGCATAATAACATTTGTGTCAGGGGTCTCAGAAGAAGAAGAGAGGGAAAAGTGGGCAGAAAGTTTATTTGAGCAAATTATAGCTGAAAACTTCTCTAATTGGGGGAAGAAAACAGACATCAAAATCTAAGAGGCACAGAGAGCTCTGATCAAATTCAACAAAAGCTGACCTACACC
Organism: Enhydra lutris kenyoni; assembly: GCF_002288905.1. Taxonomy (NCBI): domain Eukaryota; kingdom Metazoa; phylum Chordata; class Mammalia; order Carnivora; family Mustelidae; genus Enhydra; species Enhydra lutris. The sequence continues at coordinate 15,741,641 of NW_019154128.1, read as the reverse complement.
AAGACATATCATAGTCAAATTCACCAAATACACAGACAAGGAAAGAATCCTGAAAGCAGCAATGGAAAAAAGTCCTTAACCTATAAGGGAAGACAAATTAGGTTTACAGCAGATCTATCCACAGAAACTTGGCAGGCCAAGTATATTGTATATCAATATACAATAATCAGTTACATCTCTATATACAAGCAATGTACAATCCAAAAAAATGAAAATAAAACAATTCCATCAGATGAGATTGCATCAAAAGGGATTGCACCAAGAGGAGATAAAATGCTTAGGTGTAATTTTAACAAAAGAAGTGCAAAACTTGTACTTTACAAAACTAGAAAACATTGCTAAAAAAAATTTAAAGAGGACCTAAGTAAATGGAAAGACATTCTGTATTCATGGATTAGAAGACTAAACATTGTTAAAAAGGCAGTACTACCACCAAATTGATCTATAGATTCAATACAATGCCTATCAGAATCCCGGCTGGCTTCTTTATAGAAATTCGCAAGGTGCTATAAAATTAATATGGAAGTTCAAGTGCCCCAGAGTAGCCAAAACAATCCTGAAAAAGAACAAATCTGGGGTGCCTGGGTGGCTCAGTTGGTTAAGCATCTGCCTTTGGCTCAGGTTATGATTTCAGGGTCCTGGAATCAAGCCCCACATTGGGCTCCCTGCTCAGCAGAAAGTCTGCTTTTCCCTCTCCACCTCCCCCTTGCTCATTCTCTCTTTCTCAAATAAATAAAATCTTTTTAAAAAAGAGAGAGAGAGAGAGAGAGAGAGAGAAGAAAAAGAATAAAATCAGAGAACTAACACTTCCCAATTTCAAAACTGGCTACAGAAGTACAGTAATCGAGGTAGTGTAATACCAGCATGAAGAAAGACATACAAGCCAGTGGAACAGAATTGGGAATCCAGAAATAAAGTCTTAAATTTGTGCTCAAATGATTTTCAGAAAATTGATACCAATACAACTTAATGAGGGAAGAATAGTCTCTTCAATGAATGGTTCTGGGACAATTGAACATCCACATGGAAAAGAATAATGCTGGATTCTTACCACATACCATATGCAAAAATTAACTTAAAATAGATTATAGGCCTGAATGTAAGAGCTAAAATTATAAAACTCTTAATGAGAAAACATTAAGTAAATCTTTGTGACCTTGGGTTAGGTAATGCTTTCTTAGATCCACATCAAAAGCACAAGCCACAACAGAAAAAAATAGATTAAAAGGATTTCCTCAAGTTTTCCAACATCATATGTTGAAAAGACTGTCTTTTTTCCATTGTATATTCTTTCCTGCTTTGTCAAAGATTAGTTGAGGGTCCATTTCTTGGTTTTCTATTCCATCCTATTGATCTGAAAGAGGGAGAGAGAGAAGCAGATTCCCTGTTGAGCATGGAGCCCAACATGGCTCGATTCCAGACCTAAGATCATGACCAGATCCTAAGTCAGATGCTTAACTGACTGAGCTACCAAGGTGCCCCTGGAGTTAGTTTTGATTGTCACAATTGGGGTAGGAGGATGCTATTGACCTCTAATGAGTTGAGACCAGGTATGCTGCTAAATATCCTACAGCACATAAGACACCTCCCTACACCAAATAATTTTCCAACCCAAAAGGTCAGTAGTGTTAAGATTATGAAACCGTGGACTGGAAATAGCATCTAGTTTCATTTTGTATTTATTAGATTATTAGTAAGGGTAGTTTTTCCCCATATGTTTACTAATGAGTTATATTTTGTAAATCTTCTGTTCATATGATTTGTTCATATTTCTCATCAATTCATATGAGTTCCTTTTAGTATAAGATTTAACCATTTTACTTATTGAGTTTCTTTAAAATAAATTTTTAAAAATATGAACAGGTGTTGGGATGAGCACTGGGTGTTATATGCAACTCATGAATCATTGAACACTACAGCGAAAACTTATGATGTACTATATATTGGCTAATTGAATATAATGAAAAAAACCTTGAGTATAGATGACACAAAATTTTAATTAGTTTCAGGTGTACAATGTAATGATTCAATAAGATTATACAAATGCTGTGCTCACCACAAGTGTAGCTACCACTTGTCACCATACAAACTGAGTTTATATTCTTCCAGTTGTTTCCTTCCAAATTTTGGTTAGGTTTATATTGACTATTGCTATGTTTATTTTTTATATGGTTATACATCATTCTTAGTTGTGTCTAATATAGACAGTCCTTCCTCTATCTGCTCACTCCTCCCTCATAATTTCATCTTTATTAAATTCTTTTTTCTTAAAGTTCTATTTTTTCACATTTAACTTTTTAAATACATCTATAATTTATTATAATGTGTATTATGAGATAAAGAACACTTTTTTTCTAAAAAGCAATATCTGGTTTTCCTCCTTTTGAAGAAACATTTGGCTTACAGAGCATTTTTGAGACTCAAGAAAACCTTAAAAAAACTAAGCTTTCCACAGGTTTATGCAAGAGAGGGAATGTGCAGCTCCTTATCTTCCTTAACTATGAGGGACAATAATATTCTACAAGGTAGTTAGCTGTTTGTAACTCACCTAACTTAGGACAAAACAGTAGTCATGTATAGCACTATGTCAGTCTTGCAGAAATATATAAAAAATATAAATTCTGGGAATGGAAATCCTTTGCAGTTTGGGATTATTAATAAGTGTTAAATTAATGAATTTTTTATATGATCAGAGAATTGAAGAAAGTGATACTGTGTGTGTGTGTGTGTGTGTGTGTGTGTGTGCGCGTGTGTGTGTTTGGTAAGAAGGAAGACATAATTTCTAATTAAGAAATTAAAAGCAGTTGTCAGGGGGCCTCCTGGGTGGCTCAGTGGGTTAAGCCTCTGCCTTCTGCTCGGGTCATGATCTCAGGGTTCTAGGACTGAGCCCCGCATCGGGTTCTCTGCTCAGCGGGGAGCCTGCTCCCTCCACCCCCAGCCTGCATCTCTGCCTGCTTATGATCTCTGTCTGTCAAATAAATAAATAAAATCTTTTTAAAAAGCAGTTGTCAATTTATAACATTATATAGAAATTTTATGAGTCTCTGATAATAGATCAGTTAAATGAATGGGAATAAGTATAGATATCTTCCTATTATCATACAGATGGAGAATGAGTTAGATTCTGCTCGCTCTGAAATAGAACTCCTCAGGAGTCAGATGACAAATGAGAGAATCTCCATGCAGAATCTAGAAGCTTTGCTGGTGGCCAATCGAGACAAAGAATATCAGTCTCAGATAGCACTTCAAGAAAAAGAATCTGAAATTCAGCTTCTTAAAGAACACCTTTGTTTGGCAGAAAATAAAATGTGAGTTGGTTAACAATACAGTAGCATGAATTCGTATTTAAAATTTTTTTTATACTTTATAGGTTAGTAGAATTTAACAGCTGGAATTTAGACAATTTAGTGCCCATCTTTTGCCATTAATTAAACTGAGAATCAGAAATACTGTGATTTGCCTAAGATTTAGTACTCGTTTCTATTATATGTTTATCTAAATTTAAATTGAACCATCTTTTTTGATTATTTCCAAAAGAGCTTTGGATATAATAGAATGTCTGACCTAAAACATTACCTTTTAGAAATATTATAACAGGTTTTTAGGGGAAAAAATTGAGCACTACTGAAGCCAGAGGAATTTTTCTGTTTATGGACCCACCTGGATTGCTGCTGAGTATTTAGACTTGTCACTTAGTATTTCCTTATGCACCTAAAGTATATACTGGGTACCTGGAAGAACTCTTATATTCACAGAATACTGAAGACTTCCCTTAGAGCACTGACTTTGGGTTTTTTGTTTTTTTAAGCATCCCTAGCTCCATTACCATCTTATTACAAGACCCTTGGCTAGGAGGTAGTAGAAATGCCTGCCTGGACAGTGAATGTTTTATTATGAAACCTGGTGACCCCTCACAAAAACTGATGGGGACCCTTAGCCTCTATTGTTATTTGTCCCATCTATAACACTTTTTCATCCCCTCAACTCTGTCCTCCCATCTGAGCATGGGACCTGGGGGGAAGGATAGGAATCATGGTCTCAGGAATCAGTCAGGATCCCCCTGACTGAGGAAGGGTTGCAAAGCCAGGGCCAGTTTCCTTGAGAAACTATTTTCAGGTTATGGCAGCTGTGAGTCATTCTTTTCAGTCACTGTAGCTGGGCTTTTGTAATATCTTCAACTGGTTCTGCAGGATCACTTTCTCAAGCTGGTATTTGGAAATCTACCTTGGTGAAATATGCCCAACCCCCTCTCCTTTAGGGATGCATTTTGTTTTAGAATGTACGATCACTTAGAACTGGTAAGCATAATAAACTCTTATGTTCTTAATCTCTAAAGTTTAGATTTCAGCAGTCAACAGTGCTGTCTGGCAGGCAAAGAGGATAGAATGTTCTGTGCAAGCAGCATTCATTGCTTTCCCCATCTTCCTTATGATAGTGTGCCTTAACACAGAGTTTTTGAGGCATTGTTTGGCTCTAAGGAGGATCCTGTTAAATTGAGAGATTTTGTTTTTTACAGTTTGTATATGTATACAGTTTGTATATGCAAATATAAATTTCATGAATCAAATTTCATTATAAGTATATACAAGACACTTGATTTAATAAATATATATAGTAGGACTAATAATGGTTATTTGGTTATAATACTACTTTGTATATAATACCTTAAAGTACTTTAAAAAATAGATAATATAGATAGATAATAGATAATATTACCCATCTAAACATAGGGAAACAGAGAAGGTTTAACTAATTGAATGGGACCGAGAGAGCTTAGCCTTTTCAAGTAGGTTATATTCATATTTACTACTTCTAAAATTGGCATATTTTAGATGTACTAATACATCCATAAAAATCACAGTCTGGCATGGTTCCTACTGAGCAACCATTGCCAACATGGTTTAATGTGGTAAGTCCTAGCCATATTTTAAATTTAATCAGCTGTCACTCATACTTTTTTTAACACAGGGCCATCCAGAGTAGAGATGTGGCCCAGTTCAGAAATGTTGTAACACAGTTGGAAGCTGATTTAGACATTACCAAACGACAGCTAGGGACGGAGCGCTTTGAAAGGTAAGTTAGTCTCTATGCAGTGTTCAGTCTGGAAAGCATTGTTGTTGTTTTTACATAACAACAGAGTTTGATAATTTCATGATAGCTTTTAAAGTATGAACTGAACTACAGTTTTATGATGGTATTAGTAACATCACTGGATATAAAATTTAAAAGCCTCACTATTTTGCTTCAGGGAAAGGGCTGTACAAGAACTTCGCCGCCAGAATTACTCAAGTAATGCTTATCATATGAGTTCTACAATAAAGCCAAATACAAAATGTCATTCACCAGAACGTGCTCACCATCGATCTCCTGACCGAGGCCTAGATCGATCATTAGAAGAGTAAGTAGTTCAAGGATCCATTCTCTGGAGACCATATAGAATATTTGAGGAAGTAAGGAAGCTCAAATCAATCTATCATTAATAGTGCTATTTAAACACAATTACATCATTAAGTATATAGACATAAAAGTGAAGTATTTGGATCATTAGTTTTATATAAATTTGCTAAAATTAAAGATCTTTATCTAATGTTTATATAAGTTATATATTTAAAATGTAATTTTCTTCTTATTCTAAAACTTAAATTTTTCCATATGCTTACATTAACAAAATATTAATTACAGCACCATAAAATGCTTATGCTTTAGGAAAGCAGTTTATTTTTCAGAGGAAAATATTTTAGATATATTCTGATATGTCACAAATTTTGTACAAATGCTTGAATTTCGAAATAAATTCAAACTCATAAGAAGTTATAAAAATAAAATAATGCACAGAACAGCTATACACCTTTTACCCATACTCATCATTAAAATTTTACTCCATTTGCTTTCTCTATGTTTGAGACAACATATTTGCTGTCTTATTTACTCACACTTTTACATATGTTTTCTTTCCATGCATGCATGGGTGCACACACACACACACGCACATGCACACGCACACATTTTAAAAACCTGAAATACCTCCAGTTCCAAACCATCTCACCAGGTTTCTTCCTTTCTTTTTTCCATTTTGTATTTGTATGTCCTTTCTTCTACAGTGAGAACCCTGGCTCAACATTGTGTTTATCAACAATATGTACGTAGTTACTCTTTTGCTCAATCCCAGAGTGCATCTAAAATAGGTTCGAAATTTCTTCACCTATGTCACTACATTAAATAGACCAACATTAAAGTTCATGATCTATTTGTAATTCCTGTCTCCATATACTACTCTGCATAAATCTTGAGGGCATACAGTCAAATACTGAGCTTAAAAATTACTTAGATTAATTCCTTTTTTCCCCTTTTGCTGTGATTATGATATGCATTTAAAATAACACTAGTTTCATTTACTTCAATTTGCTTTCACTTTTCATTTTTCCCCTTCCTAGTTTTTTTCCTTGATTTAGTTTTATTTTTGAATATGTCGATTAATATGCTTTTAAAGTCAAAACTCTGCAAAAAGTAATAACCAGAGAAGTCTTACTTTCTCCTATATACCCTCCATCCCATGTCCCCCATATTGCTTTATGGTTTATATAATGACATTCAGTTATATTTTTCTTTTCATATGCAAAAGGTGGCATACTATATATGTTTCTTACACTTTTCTCACTTCTTTTAGAAGTCACTTTATATTCATACAGATTCCCCTTGTTCCTTTTTACGGTTGCATAGTATTCCATTTTATGGACATACTATAGTTAACCAACTGACCTCCTATATTTGGACATTTAGGTAGTTTTCAACAATTTGCAATTACAAATAAGACTATAATGAATGTATTTTCATATTGGTGGAGGTATATCTTCAGGATAAATTCCTAGAAGCAGGGTTTCTGGGTCAAAGGGTAAATGTGTATGTGTATAGTTTGGTTAAATAGTGCCAAAATCCCCCTCTGCTAGGGTTGTAGTATTTTTCATTCCCACCAACTATGGTTTAAAGTGCCTGTTTCCCTACAGCATCATCAGCAGAGTATACTGTCAAGTTCTTGAGTTTTTGTGAGTATGGTGGGTAAGAAATGGTATTTCAGTGTAGTTTTAATTTGCATTTCTCTTTTTATGAGTGAATTTTAATATCTTTTCATATGTTTAAGGGCTGTTTTATATCTTTTTTTTTAATTGGCCATTTCTTTTGCCCATTTTTCTAATGGAATGTTCTCTTTTTGTTAAATTTTCTTTGTAAATGTGGGAAATTAACTTTTTTTTGGATTTACAAAGCAGTTTTTATTTCTCACTTTTACTTTTAGTACATGAATTTTTCAATGTTATCAGAAAGTAAATTATTATCTTTATCCTCCCACCCCCACCCCCCATTGACTTTGCTGAGAAAAGAATCACATTGCTTTCTGCTAACATATTTAATGAGCAACAATAGATTTATTTCACATTATAAAAGAATAATGGGAAATTAACTTTTTATTACTGATATATGTTGCAAATATTTTCTTCCATTTTGTCACTTTTCTTTTGAATTTACTTAAACTATTTTTTACATGGAAAAGTTTCTGTTTTTATGTAGTCAAGTTTTTAAATATATTTTAAACATCCAATTTCTGTTTATAGTTAGAAAAATCTTTTCTAATACCCAGATGGATAACAGAGAAAATCAGTGTTTTTAGTTTCAATGTTTTAGTACTTATATAAGTTTTATATATATAAGTTTTATATATATATATCTTATTACATTTAGATTTCTGATCCATTTAAAGTTTATTTTGTATATGGTATGAAAAATAGGTCTAATTTTACTTTTTTCCAAACGACTAACCAGTTTTTCAAAGATAATTTAGTAAAAATATTTTGTCCAAGTGATTCAAGTCTCTCTCTGGACTTTCTCTTCTGTTCCTTTGGGTTTATTTATGTTCAAATCCCACACTATTTTAATTATAGAGCCTTTGTAATATTTTTCATTTTTTAGGACTAGTTTGATGGTTTGCTGGTAAACTGGTTCTCTGAGGAAGGGAAGGGAGAAGCCCTGATTTGTAGCATTTGCCAATTTCAGTGGTATAAATATGCCCACTGTGGCCAGGAAGCCACTTTGTTTGTTTCCTCTTTCTTTCTTGTTTTCTTTTTTCTTTCTTTCTCTTTCTTTATGTTAACGTGTAGTTGACATACAATGTTATCTTAGTCTCAGGTGTACAATATAGTGATTACACAATTCTACATATTCTATAAATATATTGTACAGTTACAAGCTACCAAGCTAGTTTAACTCCCAGCTCACAAAATTTCTGAATATTTACAATCAGCTGTGAGCCAGCTCCAGCATACCGATAATCTAGCGCCTATAGGAGCACTTCCTTTTAAGTATTTGCCTATATTTTCATGTGAGTTTGTTTTCCATATTACACAACTAATGAATCATTGAACACTACAACAAAAACTTAGAATGTTGCATCTGAAAGTAGCATTAGCTTATCTAGCTCCAATTTAAAAAGCCCATTGGAATTTTTATTAGAATCACATTAAATTTATAAATTAACTTGGGGAGAACTGACATCTTGGTAATGTTGAGCTGTCCTAACCAAAAAAACAAGGATGTCTTTCCATTTTTTCAAACTCACATGTGTCATTCAAGAATAATAAAAAATAGGGGCACCTGGGTGGCTCAGTGGGTTAAAGCAAAGCCTCTGCCTTCGGCTCAGGTCACGACCTCAGGGTCCTTGGATCAAGCCCCGCATCAGGCTCTCTGCTCAGCAGGGAGCCTGCTTCCTCCTCTCTCTCTGTCTACTTGTGATCTCTGTCTGTCAAATAAATAAAATCTTTAAAAAAAAAGAATAATAATTAATAAATAGATAAAATCAAAAGCTTTTTTTTTTAATTTATTTTCAGCATAACAGTATTCATTGTTTTTGCACCACACCCAGTGCTCCATGTAATCCGTGTCCTCTCTAATACCCACCACCTGCTTCCCCCAACTTCCCACCCCCCGCCCCTTCAAAACCCTCAGATTGTTTTTCAGAGTCCATAGTCTCTCATGGTTCACCTCCCCTTCCAATTTCCCCCAACTCCCTTCTCCTCTCTAACTCCCCTTGTCCTCCATGCTATTTGTTATGCTCCACAAATAAGTGAAACCATATGATAATTGACTCTCTCTGCTTGACTTATTTCACTCAGCATAATCTCTTCCAGTCCCATCCATGTTGCTACAAAAGTTCAAAAGCTTTTTTTAATTAAAAAATGAGTTGCCAGTTTTCTTTATATAGGTTTTTAACATTTCTTAAGTTTATTCCTAAATAGTTTATCTTTAGTTTTTTCTCCCCATTCATTTTCTCTTCAAAAAATGCTATTTTTGCATGTTAATTTATCATCACGTTATTGTGCTAGATTTTTTTTATTGTTTCATTAAGTTTTATAATTGACTCATTAGGGCAGTCCAGATATGTTATCATGTCATCTGCAAAAAAGAGATCGTTTTATTTCTTCTTTGCCTATTTTTATCTCTTGAATTATATTCTCTAATTAATTGCAATAGCTAGTATCCTCAGAATAGTGATAAACAGTAGTGGAGAAAATGGGCATCCTTGTTTTGATTCTGACCTTAAGTGGGAATGCCTCTAGGGTTTGTCAAGTAAATGTAAGATGCTGGCTTTAGGACTGAGGTATAAATGTTTTATGATATCTGCCCATTTTTATTTTCTCAAGATTTTATATTTTATTAGGAATGGGTGTTTAATTTTTTCAAGGGCTTTTTCAGCATCTATAGAGATATGGTTTTTCTCTTTAGAACTGTTACTTTGTGAATTATTTGAAAAGATTTTCAGATATTGAACCATCTTTGAATTTATGGTATAAACCTTACTTGGTCTTAATGTATTCTATTCTTAATGTTCACTTATATTTTATTGTAGATTTGTGTATCAATATTTGTGATATTGGTCTATAATTTTTTTCTTTGTACTCTATTAGCAAGTTTAGATATCAGTGTTATATTTGCTGCAAAAAAGGAATTTGAAAGTTTTCACTTACTGTGCTTTGAAACAATTTATGTAGTTTGTGATCATCTGATCTCTAAGGATTTGTTTGGGTTCACCTGTGAAACCACACAGCCTTGGTTCTTTCTTTTTTGTGAGGTATACTTCCTTGATAAATTTTTCTGTTTTTGGGGGGGGGGGGTTGTTTTAAGCTTTTTATCTCTATTTGTCTAAAAATAATCTATTTTCTCTAGGATCATTTTTTTAAAGATTTTATTTATTTGAGAGACTGAAAGAGAGAGAGCATGAATGTATACATGAATGGGGGAGGGATAGAAGGAGAGGGAGAAGCAGACTCCCCACTGGAGTCTCAAGATGGAACTCATCCTGAGACCCTGGGATCATAACCTGAGCTGGAGGCAGAGCCATGAGGTGCCTCTCTCTAAGTTTTTGAATTTATTTGCACAGAAGTAACCAATGCTTTATCTTATGAATTTTTTTAAAGTTTTTATTTATTTATTTGAGAGAGAGAGAGAGACAGAGAGAGAGAGCATGAGAGGGGAGGTCAGAGGGAGAAGCAGACTCCCCATGGAGCTGGGAGCCCGATATGGGACTCGATTCCAGGACTCCGGGATCACGACCTGAGCCGAAGGCAGTCGCCCAACCAACTGAGCCACCCAGGCGCCCCATCTTATGAATTTTTAAATTTCCTTTTTATAAATAGCTATATCCCATTGTCATTTCTTAATTGTAGATATGTGCTTTCCTCTTCTATTTCTTTGTTACCATAGCCAGTGACTTGTTTACTTTGTTTATTGCCTCAAAGAAACAGCATTTTGATTTATTGATTTATTTTATCTTACTAATTTATGGTTTTATTTATCTTATTTCTTTCCTCTGCTATCTTTTTATTTACTTAGTTGGTTTTGTTCCCTCAGTATCTTAAGTTAGGAATTTAATTCATTTATACCATTCTTTCATTCTTATTGATAGAAATATTATGAATTTTCCAGTGATCATTACTTTAAATGTATCCCATAGATTCTGATATGTTGTTTTTATTATCATTTTTTTAGAAGTTCTGTAATTTCTGTTTGTGTTTTCACTTTTACCCAAGAGTTATTTGATAGAAAATCTTATAATTTCCAGTTAGAAGAGCTTTTTGTGTTTCCATTTCATTTTTCAATTTCTAGTGTTATTGCATTGTGATTAGAGAGTATTGTTTATAATGTTTCTATTGTGGAAACTACTGATGTTTTCTTTGTACTTTACTACATGATGAATTTGTGTGGATAGTTCATGTGCCCCTGAAAAGATGTATTTTTTCTTATCAAGGTATATATTTCTGGTGTGTGTGTATATACATATAAAAGATTTACCTTTTTAATTTTATTTAGTTCTTGTATGTCATTTCTTAATTTTTATTCACTTGACCTGTTTTACTAAGAATGGTGCTTTAAAATCTCCTGTTATTATTGTTTTTATTTCTTTATCTATCTCCTATAAATTTTGTTTTATGTAAGTTTGCTGTTTTGTTTGCTGCATGGATATTCGGAACTGCCATATCTTCATTGTGGAATGTGGATTTTATGAAGTGTGCCTTTCCAATACATTTAATTTTTTGGAGTTGGGAGGGGCTTGGTGTCTACTTGTCTAGTATTAGAGTTAGAGGTACTAAAGGTCTCCATCTGCTTTGCAAATCTTTGTCCATCTCTTTATTTTTAGCTCTTCTGAGTCACTGAATTTTAAGTATCTCTCTTATTTATAGTATGGATTTAAGTTTTGCTTTATGAGCCATTTTAAAATAGTGGATGAGGTAAGCTTTTTCACATTATTGATATGACTTTAAAATTTGGTCTCAACTCTGTCATATTATCTTATGATAACTGTGTTTATTGTGTGACATTTACTGCATTTCTCAATTTGGCTATTCTTTGCTTTTGGTCATTTCTTTTGATATTCAAGGCTTGTATTTTATTATAGTAGTCACCTTCCTCTTAATAATTTAAAGAGTGCCATTAATTCTCTTTTTCTTACTTAGCCTTTTGCTGTTAGTTTTAAATTGTATATTTTGACTGCCACCTATTACCTAGACAACAGTCAATGTATTTAATTTACTTTCCCCAACCGCTGATCTGTTAACTGCCCCTATATATTTAACTTTTCAAAGTTGTCCTATAAATGGAATCACATATATATCCTCTAGTGGCTGACTTCCATGCAGCATAATATATTTGAGATATATCCAGGTTGTTGTATGGATCAGATTTTGTTGCATGTTCCTTTGAACTGCTGAGCAGTATTTCCTTGTATGTCCGCACCACAGCTTTGTTTGCTTTGTTACGCTTTTTATTTTGAAATGACTACATTCTCACAAATAGTTGCAAAAATAATACAGAAAATCCCACATATCCTTACCCCAACTTCCCCAATGGCAATATCTTATAAACTGGGAAATTGATTTTGGTACAAAATGATTAACTAGGCCATAGGCCTTATTCAGATTTCATTTTTACATACACTCATATGTATGTGTGTGTGTGCAGTTGGTTTTTTTTTTTTTTTTTTTTTATAAGACTCATCTACCACAGTTACAAGCAGAATACCATACTGTATTGTCCATCAGAACCAAGGAATTTGCTCCCTCTTGTGATAACCTTTTTATAGTCACACTCCTCTCCTCCTCCTCCCTGGCAAACACTGATTTGTTCTTCATATCTTTAATTCTGTCATTTTGAGACTGTGATATAAATGAAATCACACACAGTGTATAACATTTTGAGATTGGATTTTTTCATTTAGCACAATGCCCATGAGATCCATCCAAGTTGTATTTACAACCGTAAAAGACTCTTAACTATAGGGAACAAACTGAGGGTTGCTGGAGGGGCTCTGGGTAGGGGGATGGGGTAAGTGGGTGAAGGACATTAAGGAGGGCACTTGATGCAATGACTAGTGGATGCTATATGCAGCTGATCAATCACTAAACTCTACCCCTGAAACTAATAATATACTATATGTTAACTAAATTGAATTTAAATTAAAAAAATTTGAAAAAGATAGTTCATTTCTTTTTGTTTTTGAATATTATTCCATGTTATGGATATATCACAGTTTATGAAAGCTGAATGAAAAAAATACATTGTTTATGTTTTCCTTCACAGAGGCTGGGAAAAAATTTTTTAAGTATTGACAAAGTAATGTCAGAATACATGTTGTACATCAGTGAAATCTTAAATTTATTAAATTTATTAATCTGCAATTTTTTTCTCTCTCGTAGGAATCTTTGCTATAGAGATTTCTGACACATGAAAAGATTCTTCACATCCTTGGGAAAGGTCAAAGTTACAAACTGATTTTTTTTTTTTTGCTACATGATTGCATTTATCTTTTGAATGCTTGACAATGTTAAATGTATTTATTAACTTTGTGCCTCTGAATCTCTGTTCTCATGTGCCATATTGCAGTGATCTGAGATGACTTATAAAAACAAAAATGCATATGGCTTTCTATCCGTGCAGTAATAGTGAGTGTAAAATCTGCTTACTTCACTATTGAACACTGTTATGTTAACTATCCGGAGTAAATAAAGAAGCTTATAAAAAGAGGGAAAAGTGTTTTTACAAAACTGATTTCCTTTCCTTTCTTGATATCTCAAATAATTGGTTGGTTAAATTTTTTCTTTGTGATTTATGCTTTCTTTGATGGAGAAGTTGTGTCAAAATAGGCAAAGTTTACTAATACTGGCCTGGGACCCAATATTCCATTTGGGAACCAACCTGACATAATTTCCAGGCCATAATCTGATTTCAAAGCAGCAGATAGTAGGAGTGTTTCAGAGTTTTTAAATCCATAGTATTGTACCACTAATTAACATACATTTTCTGCAATTGTGTTTACCCGTACTATTTTTAGAAAGGTAGGTGATGCTATATTGTCAAGAATGTAAGATTTTTTAAAAATCTGTATTTTAATAAGTTTTCTTTACAATATTAAAGTACTGCAATCAACTTAATTGCCATTTTATTTATTTAATTTTTTTGCCTGTGGCAGGTGTCTGTAACTTAGAGTAACAAGTTTAGTGATATTTTCTTATTTCTCCTAAAATTTCTTAAATCTCTTCCCTTTTCTATCCATAGGCTTTGATTTAATGTTGATATTAAAGCCTGAACACTACTGTATTTTACTGATTGATATGAGCTATTTGTATTCTTTCCATTTTAATAAAAAAAAGTCCTGTCATTAATAATATTCATATGAAGTAGACAATTTCTCATTTTATGTAGTTACTATACAGTATCACTACAATAGAACAGTGCCCTGATTTAGGTCTTGTTTAATCACTAGCATTCTGATATTTTACTATAAATTCATGCTATATATTGACTTTAGTTTGAGTTTTAAAAACCTTGAGGTTTACCCATCTAGTTCAAGACAGTCATTACAGATTGGTTTTAAAAATTGAATAATTTAGGGGTGCCTGGGTGGCTCAATGGGTTAAAGCCTCTGCCTTCAGCTCAGGTCATGATCCCAGGATCCTGGGATCGAGCCCCACATCGGGCTCTCTGCTCAGTGGGGAGCCTGCTTCCTTCTCTCTCTGCCTGCCTCTCCACCTACTTGTGATTTCTGTCAAATAAATAATAAATAAAATCTTTTAAAAAATTGAATAATTTAAAATAAGATGTCCTTTTTATAAACATTTTAGAGAATAATATACAAAAAATTGTTCTTGCTAATATTAAGTAATATACTGATAAACATGAAAAATTAACCTTCAATAGGTGATACAGTGGCCTAAGCACTAGATCACCACAGCATTAATTTTAGTCTATCTACCTCCTAGAAGAGCTGACAAGGAGCTGAGTGTCACCTGTCATTTGCATTTAACATATGTTGTATGTGGAGGGCAGTATGTGGGAAAAGGAGCATGAGAGAATAGGAATGAACTACATAAGAAAATATTTCCGTATTTGATTCAAAGTATACTTTATTTGTGCTGTTAATTACAGAATATTTAAAGGAAAATTGTATGTTAAGTATGAAGGGGTCAACTTATCCAAAGGTTGGGAAACTGCAACTGTATTCTATGTTAAAACTCAAAGAAAGGATTTTTTTCTATGTTAGTATTTAAGAACACATATCATTTTAAACAAGATTCTAATCACTTCAGATAAATATATAATAGCCTATTGATATGGTAGGGACTATAAAATACATAATGCAGAAACTATATGAGACAAATTCTTTTCTTGATGACAAAAAAATCTGAAAAAGAGCTCTCAGCTTTGAAATGTCATGTTCAATACAAAGCTTCCACTCTTACTGAAGTAAGGGTGTTTTGAAAGAAGATTGTTAACCCTCCAAGTTAAATATCTCATGGGTGTTGTGTTTCAGTAGATCTCAACTAAATTCAACAATGTCTCCCCCTTGCATTCTCTGCCTTTGTTTCCCATAGTAGAGTGTCATCAGCTACCACGTCAGAAGCCTGAGCCCTTGCCCACATGCCATCTCAGGTCACTCCATTCCCTTCTCACTCCACACATTCAGTCAACTTTAAATGTCATTTCCTACTACACGATATTGCTGAAAGAAATTAATTGCTGAAAGACCTAATTAAATGAAAAGACTTCCACATTCATGGATTAAAAGGCTTAATATTGTTAAGATTGTAGTATTCCCCCAAACCATCTCCAGGTTAAATATAAGCTTATCAAAATACCAGTGGAGTTTTGTTGTTGTTGTTTTGTGTTTTTTTATTGTTGTTTTGTGTTTTTTGTTTGTTTGTTTGTTTGCTGTAGAAATGGAAAAGCCAATCAGAAAATTTATGTGGAATTGCAAGGGACCCAGAATAGGCTAAAAAGTCTTGAAACAGAAGAACAAAGTTGAAGGATCCATATTTCCCAATTTCAAAAGTTAATACAAAGCTGCAGTAATCAAAATAGTGTGGTACTGGCATAAGGATAGACATATGAATGAAAGGAATGGAATTGAAAGTCCAGAAATAAACCCATACATCTATGGTCATTTGATTTTTGACAAAGGTGCCAAGACCATGCTATGGAAAAAGAGTAGTCTCTTCAGCAGTGATGCTGGGACACTTGGATAACCACACGCAAAAGAATCTAGCTGGACCCTTACACACCACATACAAAAATCAACTTAAAATGGATCATAGCCTAAATTTACATGCTAAACTATAAAACTCTGTGAAGAAAACATAGAGGCAAATCTTCATAGCCTTAGATTTCACAATGGTTTCTTACATATTATGACTTAAATGACAAGCAACATGAATAGATAAGGTGGATTTCAGCAGAATTAAAATCTTTGTGCATCAAAAGTCACTATGAAGAAAGTGAAAGAAAACCCAAATAATAGGAGAAAATATTTGTAAATCATGTATCTAATAAGGGTGTTAATATCCAGAAAAATAAAAATTTTTTACAAACTGACAACAAAAAACAACCCAATTTAAAAAATGTGCAAAAGACTTGAATAGGCAATTCTCCAAAGAATGTATACCAATAGTCAATAAATACAAAAATATTAAATTCTCATTAGTTATTAGAGAAATGGAAGTCAAACTGCAATAACATCACTTCATGTGCACTAAGATGGCTATCATAGGAAAGATAGAAAATAACAAATACTGATGAGGATGTGGAGAAATTGGAACCCATTGCTGGTGGGAATATAAAATGGTGCAGCCACTGTGGGAAACAGTCTGGCAGTGCCTCAATAAATTAAACATAGAACTATCATATGACCCAGCAATTCAACTCCTAAGTATATATCCAAAAGAATGGAAAAAGTATTCAACAAATATTTGTACATGAATATTCACAGCAGCTCTAATTCAAAATAAGCAAAAGATAGAAACAAATGTCCAACAACTGATGAAAGAACAAACAGAATGTGATATATCCCTATAGTCCAATATTAGTCATAAATATGAATGAGTTACTGTTACGTGGATAGCCCTTGAAAACTAAGTAAAATAATCCAGACATAAAACCACATATTTTAATATTCCATTCATATGCAATATCCACAATAGGCAAATCCCTAGAGACAGTGCCAATTAGTGGCTGCCAGAGGGCAATGGAGAGAGACTGCCTAGTGGGAACAGGGTTTCTGTTTAGGGTGATAGACAAGTTTTAGAACAAGATAATGGTAATGGTTATACAACATTACAAATGCACTTAATGCCACTGAATTGTACAATTGTAAGTGGTTAAAGTGGTAAATATTATGTATATTTACCACAATAAAAAAAGTCATTTTCTCAAGTTTTCTCTGACTCCTAACATTGATCTAATAGGGTCAGATTCTAAAACACCCAGTATTTCTCCTTTAGAGGGCAGTTATAATTAATTATTTGTGTAATATTTGCACATATATTGTAATATTTGCACATTTGCTGCATATCTGCCTTCTTTACTGTAATACATATCAGGGCAGGGGATGATATCTACCTTCACTGTTGTATCTGCTACCAGAGTGTAGCACAGTGCTTGACACATACTGGGTATTCTATAAACTCTTCTGGAACAAATAAAGAAATGAATTATCCCTAATTCCTGACAAGTCTATCTCATAAATATCTTTGGAATGAATCTACTTTTTTCTCTTCTCACTGTAATCCAGACTATAATAACCTCTTAATCTAGAATAATGCAACAGCCTCCTATTCGCTCTCTCTTCTTTCAGTCTAACTTCCATTTAATCCATTATTTACACTGTAATCAAAGAAATAGTTTTAAAACACAAGTACAATCACATCCCTCCCCACACACATACCCTTTGAGTACCAAATTTGGCATTATGCTAAGCCTAAGCTCTTTAACATTCTCCTCACAGACCTCTCTGATTTGCTGCTTCTTTTTTTTTCATCTCTTGTATATCATAACTCATCCCACCTACATTATAATTATATATTATAGTTATTCTGAATTACTTTCAACATTTGGAACAGCTTATGCTCTTTTATCTCTTGGCCTTTGCACATTCTCTTTCTTCTGCCAAGGTCACTCATTTTTTCCTCTCCCATTTCCCCTCCCAGCCTGGAAAATTCTTGTTTGGCTTAACACAGTGTCCTCAGCCCCTCTCATGGTGCCTGGCACATAGTATGTGCTCAACAAATATTTCCTTTAAAAAATGAAAGTCTAGGGCACCTGGGTGGCTCAGTGGGTTAAAGCCTCTGCCTTCCACTCAGGTCATGATCCCCGGGTCCTGGGATCAAGCCCCGCATCAGGCTCTCTGCTCAGTGGGGAGCCTGCTTTCCCCTCTCTCTCTCTCTGCCTCCCTCTCTGCCTACTTGTGATCTCTGTCTTTCAAATAAATAAATAAAATATTTAAAAAAATAAAAAAATAAAAAATGAAAGTCTAACTAGATTTCTATGTTCTATGTATTCTTCTACTTGTTATTAATTTTACTTATCCTTTGTGCTCCATTGCGTTCTTACCATGTGGTCTTGTTTGTGTGCCATAGCTGAAAGGCTGTGAGCTCCATGAAGGCAGGGAGAATAGTCTGATTTGTTTATCATGTATAGACTATGCTAGAATTATGGTGGCTTTCAGTTGATACGTAGTCCTTGAAAGAATATATAATAAAGGTGGTTAAAATCATAGTTTCTAGAGTCACACAGCTTGTCTTTGAATCATATCTCTACACTTACTAGCAATGTATTTGATTAAGTTAAACTTTCTAAACTTTATTTTCCTTATTTGTAAAAGATGTGTCTATAATAGTGCCCGACTCAAAATAATATGGGGATTAATTGAGATAATAACCTAGAGTGTTTAGTCTCAATACAATGTCAGACAATATAGTAGATGGTCAGTAGATGTTTTTAATCATTTGTTGAATTGATAAAGAAATCTATATGTTTGAGACTTAGGGAAAATGTGGCTGGAGAAAAAGATTTGGTAGTCCTCGGCAGGTATAGGATGGGAGATCAAACAAATGAAAAACAAGATAGGGAAAACATAAGGCAGTTCAGAAAAAGAAAGATTAACCATGGTTTATCAGATGGCTTCAGTTGTAAATAGTACTTCATAGTCATAATAATGTGAATGCCAAATATAAATCTCAGCAAAATTATAAAATTAATTAACAAGAGGATGAAGGAAGGGGAAAGAAGCAATGTATGATAAAAGCCTGGAAAGGAACTAAAGCTAGATTTTCTTCTTTCATAGTGGGATGTCAATAGATAATAACTAAAAATGGAAAAATCAAGAAATAACAATGTTGTTTAGAGTATGTTGTTGTATGTATGTATGTAGAGTATGTATGTTAAGTATGTTGTTTAGAGACAAGGATACCTAAACAATCAACTAAAGAGGTAAAAATGATTGCCTTTGGGAGAGAGGAATGCAGAGGTGAGAATATGTCTGGCTGAATACTGTTGTCTTACCTTGAAGAACTATTTGAATCTTTTATAATACTAATTAAAATAAAAACAAAAATGCATAAATATTAACTTTTTTATATTATTTTGTTTTAAGGGAGAAGATGAGAGATGGGTCAATAGCTAGAAGGATTTGAAACTCTCTAAACTCATCAGCTCTAAATTATTTTACTCTTCTCTGACCTCCTATTAAAATGCTTAACCCTTGGGTGCCTAGATGGCTCAGTGGGTTAAAGCCTCTGCCTTCAGCTCAGGTCATGATCCCAGGGTCCTAGGATCGAGCCCCACATCAGGCTTTCTGCTCAGTGGGGAATCTGCTTCCTCCTCTCTGCTTGCCTCTCTGCCTACTTGTGATCTCTCTCTCTCTGTGTCAAATAAATAAATAAATAAATAAATCTTTAAAATGCTTAACACTTTTAGGTATGTATCATGTAATTGCCTTGTATTACATCTGTTTATCTTATGTTTCCATTTTCTAATAGGCTTTGAATATTTGAGGTGAAAGAATATATTTTTATTCATTTATATCTTTATCCCCAGCCTTCTCCTGTTCAAAGCAGTTCTTCATACATGACAGGTTGTCTTTAAATATATGTTGAACGAATGAATATTTAACTATGTCCCCACTGCATTTGTATTTTGCTTTGTTTTATCAGATATACCTGGACCCATTGTTTAAGTTTTTCATTGTCTCACGTTATTTAATGAAAGCTAGGATGATTAACAGGTGCAGTATCAGATCTCTAAATTTTGGAACTAGATAACCAACTTATCAACATGTCAAAACTAGTTTTCTAAAACAACCTCCAATGTTCTAATGTCCTAGAGAAATAAAGTGCAACACATTTCTACCTTTTGTACCCCGATAGCACTCTAACTATCTTCATTTGCTTAATAAGTGTTCTCTTATTTGTATATGTCAGGGCTTATTTGTGATGTTCTCTGGGACTGAGAAGATATACTTTGTTTCTGTCCCTAAAAACATTTCCTCTGAGTCAGAACTGTAGTTCTTCCACTTGCCCTGTTCTTCCTTTTAATGACCTTTTTAGATATAATTCACATACCATATAACTCACCTGTTTAAAGTATGTAACTCAATGGTTTTTAGTATATTCACAAGAGTTATGCAATCATCATCACATTCTAATTTTAGAATATTTTCTTTCATCCCAAAAGAAACACCATACCCATTAACAATCACTCACTCCCTATTCCCCTCCATACACTCAACCTTAGACAACAGCTAAGCATCTTGCTGTTTCTCTTATTTGCCTATTCTGGATATTTCACATAAAAGGAATCATATGACATATGGTGTTTTGTGACTGGCTTCTCTCACATAGCATAATGTTTTCAAGGACTTTCTACATTATAACAGGTATTGGTACTTCATTCATTTTTATTGCTAAATTGTATTGCATTGTATGAATATACTGTATCTTATTTATCCATTCAGGAGTTAATGAACATTTGGATTTTATCCACCTTTTGGCTATTATGAATAATTATTTATGTACAAGTGTTTGTGTGGACATATATTTTCTATTTTTTTAAATATTTTATTTATTTTACCAAGAGGGAGAGCACAAGCAGGGGGAGCAGCAGAAGGAGAGGGAGAAGCAGGCTGTTCACTAAGCAGGGAGCCTGACCTGGGGCTTGATCCCAGGAGCTTAGGATCATGATCCAAGCTGAGGGCAAATGCTTAACTGACTCAGCCACCCAGACATATGTTCTCTAAATGTATCTAGGAGTGAACTTTCTGGATCATACAGTAATATCTTTAGGAATCTCCAATCTGTTTTTCAAACAGTTGTACTATTTTATATCCCCATCAGCAGTGGGGGTCCAATTTCTCCACATCCTCACCAGCACTTGTCTTTTTTTTTTTTTTTAAGCTACTTTAGTGGGTGTAACATGTTATTGTTTTGATTTGTGTATTTCCCCAATGGCTATTGGTAATGAGTATCTTGTCATGTGCTTATTTGCTATTTGTATGTCTTTGGAGAAATGTCTATTCAGATTCATTGCCTTTTTAAAAAATGGGTTATTTTTATTGTCAAGTTGTAAGTTTTCTTTATTTGTTCTGGATACTAGACCCTTTTCAGCTGCAAATTTTTATCCCATTCGTTGGTTGCCTTTTTACTTTCTCAGTGGTATCACTTATACTACATAGCTTTTAATTGGTAAAGTCCAGTTTATGTTCTTTTGTTACTTGTATTTTTGGTGTTCTAAGAAACCATTGCCTAACTCAAAATCATGAATACAGTTTCTTATGTTTTCTTTTATTTCTTTGTTTTTCTTTTTTGGTGTAGTCCCAATAGCTTATTTTTACCTTTCTTTTCCTTGCCTGAGGAAACATATCCATAACTATGTTGCTAAGACCAATATCCAGGTGATCACTGCCTGTTTTCTTTTAGGAGTTTTAAAGTATCAGGTCTCACAATTTGATCTTTAAACCTTTTTGAGTTTATTTTTGTGTACAGTGTAAGAAAGAGGTCCAGTCGCATTCTTTTGCATGTATTTGTCCAGTTTCTGTAATACCATTTATTGATTGATTCTTTTTATTTTTTAATTAATTTAATTATTTTTTTGTTTTATTTAAATTCAAGTTAGTTAACATATAGTATATTATTAGTTTCAGGGTAGAGTTTAGTGATTCATCAGTTTCATATTACACCCAATGCTCATTACATCAAGTGCCCTCCTTAATGCCCATTACCCAATTACTCCATCTCCCTACCCACCTTCTCTCCAGCAACCCTCAGTTTGTTCTGTATCATTTACCTCCCTGTTTTTACCTTTTATTTTCCCTTCCCTTCCCATATGTTCATCACTTTTGTTTCTTAACTTGACATATGAGTGATATCATACGGCATTTGTCTTTCTCTGACTAACTTATTTCACTTAGCATAATATCCCCTAGTTCTTTTTTTTTTTTAAAGATTTATTTGACAGACAGAAATCACAAGGAGGCAGAGAGGCAGGCAGAGAGAGAGGAGGAAGCAGGCTTCCTGCTGAGCAGAGAGCCCGATGTGGGGCTCGATCCCAGGACCCTGGGATCATGACCCGAGCCGAAGGCAGAGGCTTTAACCCACTGAGCCACCCAGGCGCCCCTCCCCTAGTTCTGTCCATGTCGTTGCAAATGACAAGGTTTCATTCTTTTTGATGGCTGAGTAATATTCCATTATATATCACATTTTCTTTATCTATTCTTCCATTGATGGACATCTGGGCTCTTTCTGTAGTTTGGCTATTGTGGACATTGCTGCTACAAACATTGGGGTGCATGTGCCCCTTTGAATCACTATGTTTGTATCCTTTGGATAAATACCTAGTAGTGCAATTGCTCTATTTTTAACTTTTTGAGGAATCTCTATAACGTTTTCCAGAGTAGCTGCACCAGTTTGCATTCACACTTCGCATTCCCACCAACAGTGCAAAAGGGTTCCTCTTTCTTCGCATCCTCCCCAACATCTGTTGTTTCCTGAGGTGTTCATTTTAGCCATTCTGACAAGTGTGAGGTGGTATCTCATTGGGGTTTTGATTTGTATTTCCCTAATGCCAAGTGATTTGGAGCAATTTTTCCATGTGTCCATTAGCCACTTGTATGTCTTCTTTGCAGAAATGCCTATTCATATCTTTTGCCCATTTCTTGACTGATTTTTTGGGTTTGGGGTGTTGAGTTTCATAAGTTATTTATAGATTTTGGATACTGGCCCTTTATCTGATATGTCGTTTGTGAATATCTTCTCCCGTTCCGTAGGTTGCCTTTTAGTTTTGTTGATCATTTCCTTTGCTGTGCAGAGCTTTTTATCCAGATGAAGTCCTAAAAATTCATTTTTGTCTTTGTTTCCCTTGCCTCTGGTGATGTGTCTAGTAAGAAGTTGCTGTGGCTGAGGTCAAAGAGGTTTCTGCCCTGTGTTTTTCTCTAGGATTTTGATGGACTCCTGTCTCACATTTAGGTCTTTCATCCATTTTGAATTTATTTTTGTGTATGGTGTAAAAAAGTTGGACCAGTTTCATTCTTCTGCGTGTGGCTGTCTAATTTTCCCAGCACCGTTTGTTGAAGAGACCATCTTTTTTCCGTTGGATATTCATTCTTGCTTTGTCAAAGATTAGTTGACCATAGAGTTGAGGGTCCACTTCTGGGTTCCATTGATCTATGTGTCTGTTTTTGTGCCAGTACCATACTGTCTTAATGATTACAGCTTTGTAATAGAGCTTGAAGTCTGGAATTATTATGCCTCTGGCTTTTGTTTTCTTTTTCAACATTATTTTGGCTATTCAGGTCTTTTCTGGTTCCATACAAATTTTGGAATTGTTTGTTCCATCTCTGTGAAAAATGCTGGTGGTATTTTGATAGGGATTGCCTTGAATTTGTAGATTGTTTTGAGTACCATAGACATTTTAACACTGTTTGCTCTTCTGATCCATGAACATGGGATATTCTTCTATTTCTTTGAGTCTTCCTCAATTTCTTTCATAAGTGTTCTATAGTTTTCAGACTACAGCTCTTTTTCCTCTTTGATTAGGCTTATTCCTAGGTTTCTTATGCATTTTAGTGCAATTATAAATGGGACCTTGATTTCTCTTTCTGCTGCTTCATTGTTGGTGTGTAGAAATGCAGCAGATTTCTGTGCACTGATTTTATATCCTATGACTTTGCTGAATTCCTGCATCAGTTCTAGCAATTTTTTGGTGGAGTCTTTTGGGTTTTCTACATAGAGTATCATGTCATCTACAAAGAGTAAGAGTTTTACTTCTTTTTTGCCAATTTGGATGACTTTTATTTATTTTTGTTTTCTGCTGCTGAGGCTAAGACTTCCAGTATTATGTCAAACAACAGTGGTGAGTGGACGGACATCCCTGTCTTGTCCCTTACCTTAGGGGAAAAGCTGTTTTCCCATAGAGGATGTTATTATCTGTGGGTTTTTAATATATGGCCTTTGTGATGTTGAGGTATGTTTCCTCTATCTCTACTTTGTGGAGGGTTTTTAACAAGAAAGGATGCTATATTATATCAAATGCTTTTTCTGCATCTATTAAGAGGATCATATGGCTCTTTTCTTTCATTAATGTAATGTATCACATTGATTTATTTGCAGATGTTGAACCACCCCTGCAGCCCAGGAATGAATCCCACTTGGTTGTGGTGAATAATCTTTTTAATGTACTTTTGGATCTAGTTAGCCAGTATCTTGTTGGGAATTTTTGCATCCATATTCATCAGGGATGTTGGTCTCCTTTTTAGTGGGGTCTTTGGTTTTGCAATCAAGGTAATTATGGACTCATAGAATGAGTTTGGAAGTTTTCCTTCCATTTTTATTTTTTGGAACAGTTTCAGAAGAGTGGATATAAATTCTTCTTTAAATGTTTAGTAAAATTCCCCAAGTCATTCGGCCCTGGACTCTTGTTTGGAGATTTTTGATTACTGATTCAATTTCTTTGCTGATTATGGGTCTGTTCAGGTATTCGGTTTCTTCCTGTTTCACTTTTGGTCATTTATATATTTCTAAAAATTTATCCTTTTCTTCCAGATTACCTAATTTGTTGGCATATAATTGCTCATAATATTCTCTTAAAATTGTTGGTATTTCTCCAGTGCTGATTGTGATCTCACCTTTTTCATTCATGATTTTATTTATTTGGATCCTTTCTCTTTCCTTTTGATAAGTCTGGCTAGGGACTTATCAATCTTGTTAATTCTTTCAGAGAAATAACTCCTGGTTTTGTTGATCTGTTCTACCATTTCTTTGATTTCTATGTTATTGATTTCTGCTCTAATCTTTATTATTTCCTTTGTCCTGATGGATATAGGCTTTATTTGCTGTTCTTTTTTCAGGTCCTTTAGGTGTAAGGTTAGGTTGTGGATTTAAGACTTTTCTTGCTTCTTAAAGAAGTCCTGAATTGCTAGGTACTTCCCTCTTAAGATGCCTTTGCTGCTTCCCAAAAGTTTCGAATTGTTGTGTTTTCATTTCATTTGGTTCCATGTATTTTTAAATTCTTCTTTAATTTCTTGGTTAACCCATTCATTCTTTAGCAAGATATTCTTTAACTTCTATGTATTTGTAATACTTCCAAATTTTTTCTTGCGGTTGACTTCAAGTTTCATAGCATTGTTGTCTGAAACTATGCATGATATGATCTCAGTCTTTTTGTACTGTTTGAGGCCTGATTTGTGACCCAGTATGTGAAAAAGTGAAAAAGTGCTATTTGTCAGATACTTTTTTCTGTATCTAGTAAGTTGCTTATGTAGTTTTGTCCTTTATCCTGTTAATATGGTATATTACAAGAATTTATTTGTGGATATTAGAACAACCTTGCATTTCTGAAATAAATTCACTTCCACTTGGTCATGGCGTATAATCTTTATTATCTTTTTTATGTGTTGCTGGATTTCATTTGCTAGTTGAATATTCTTTGAATATTGGTTAGAAGGAAATTTATACTTATAACCACTTGTATTAAAAAAAAGAAAGATCTCAAATCAATAAACAAACATTTCAATATACAAAACTGTTTTTCTGTTTCATATTCTATTAAACATTTTTTGCATCTATCTTCATAAAAAAATTGGCCTATGGTTTTATTTTAGTCTGGTATCTTTGTCTGGTTTTGATATCAAGATAATACTAATCTCATAGAATTAGTTGATTAGTGTTTTTCTTATTTTATGCATGGGTTTATTTAGGATTGACATTAATTCTTTAAATATTTGGTAGAATTCACCAGTGAGACCATATTGTCCTAGGTAGCTTTTAAATTTATTCAATCTCTTCACTTGTCATAAATCTTATCAAAATTTCTATTTCTTCTCTAGTCAGTCTTGGAAATTAGTCATACTGTTTTCTCTAGCAGCTGAACCATTTTACATTCCCACCAATAAAAAAGTTTCCAATTTTTCTAAGTCATTACCAACACTCGTTATATTCTGGAAAGTCTTTGCTTCACTTTCCTTTCTGAGAGATAGTTTTGTTAGATATGGAAATCTTGATTGAAAAGTTATTTTTCCTAGTACTTTGCATATATCGTCCTATTGCTTTCTGGCCTGTATTCTTTCTGATGATAAATCAGCTGTTAGGCTTCTGGAGTTCTATTAGAACAGCTGAGCAGTCAGCTGTTAATCTTTAATTAGGGTATATACTGAGTGGTTTTTCTCTTGCTGCTTTCAAGTTTTTCTTTTAGTTTTTAGTTTCAACAACTTGAGTATGATGTGTCTGTGTATTGATATCTTTGTGTTTATCCTTTTAGTTTGTTGTGCTTATTGGACATGTAGGTTAATATTTATATCAAATTTGGGACTTCTCAGCCATTATTTATTGAACTGCTTCTTCTTTCTCTCTTGTTTTCTGGTATTCCCAGGACATGTACATTGCCGAGTTTAATAGTGTCTAACATTTTTCTGAGGCTCTGTTCATTTTTCTTCATTTTTTTTTCTCTTTAGCTTTCAGAC
The DNA here is from genome assembly GCF_002288905.1 of Enhydra lutris kenyoni. NCBI lineage: Eukaryota > Metazoa > Chordata > Mammalia > Carnivora > Mustelidae > Enhydra > Enhydra lutris. The sequence continues at coordinate 15,714,820 of NW_019154128.1, read as the reverse complement.
TGCATACCAGAATTCATAGATAAGAGGAGTTCCTTTCTTTGAATTGTGGTTAGAAAGTGCATCTTTATTACTGTCAGTTGAGATAGGCAGAGGGTTATGGCATGGGGAGTCAAAAAAGGGGCCATTGAAGCTAAGTAGAGGAATTCCCCAGGCTTTCAATACAGAGAAAGCTCTTCTTGTGAGAAAGTTATCTTTTCAGCTGGAAAACATGTTTCTAGTATCCCCTCCTCTTTCTATGGCTCCATGACTAAATGGAGAAAGCCCACCTCCTTTTTTTCACACACAACTTTATATTAGTTTCAGGGGTACAACATAATGATTTGTTATTTGTATACATTGTGAAATGATCACAGTAATTCTAGTTAACACCTGTCACTATACAGTTATAATTTTTCTTTCTTATGATGAAAACTTTAAGGATCTACTCTCTTAGCAACTTTCAAATACACAGTACAGTATTATTAACTATAGTTGCCATGCTCTACATTACATCCCTATGGTTTATTTACTTTATAACTGAAAGTTTATATTCTTTGACCCCATCACCCATTTTGTTCACACACCACCCCTCATCTCTGGCAACCACTAATCTTTTCTTACATCTATGAACTTGTTTTCTTTCTTTTTTTTTTTTTAAAGATTTTATTTACTTATTTGACAGAGAGAGATCACAAGTAGGCAGAGAGGCAGGCAGAGAGAGAGGAAGGGAAGCAGACTTCCTGCTGAGCAGAGAGCCCGATGCGGGGCTCGATCCCAGGACCCTGAGATCATGACCTGAGCCGAAGGCAGCGGCTTAACCCACTGAGCCACCCAGGCGCCCCTGAACTTGTTTTCTTTTTAAAGATAACCCATATAAGTGAGTATTTATCCTTTCTCTAACTTATTTTATTTACTGTAATGCCCTTGAAGTTCATCTGTGTTATAGCAAATGGCAAAATATAACTCTTTCTTTATGGCTGAATAATATTCAAACATATGTATATACACATACGCACCACATTTTCTTTATCAATTCATTTAACATTGCACACTTAGGTTGTTTCTGTACCTTGGCTATTGTAAATAATGTTGTAATGAACATGGAGGTGCTTATTTCTTTTTGAATTAGTGTTTTTATTTTCTTTGGGTGAATACCTGGAAGTGGAATTGAGGAATCACATGTAATGTTATTTTTAATTTTTGAGGAACCTCTATACTCTTCTCCACAGTGGGATTTACATTCCCAACAATGCATAGGGTTCCCTTTTCTCCACAACCTCATCAACACTTGTTATTTCCTGTGTTCTTTTTTAAGATTTTATTTATTTTAGAGAGACCATGAGCAAGCAAGAGAGAGAGAGAGCATGGACAGGGGGTAGAGAGAGAAACAGACTCCCCATTGAGCAGGGAGCCCATTGCAGGGCTCCATCCCGGGACCCTGGGATGAGACCTTAACAGATTGAGCTATCCAGGCACCACTCTTGTCTTTTTGATAATAGCTGTTCTAATGGGTATGGGCCGGTATCTCATTTTGGTTTTGATTTGCATTTTACTTGATGATTAGTGATGTTGAACACCTTTTTAAGTAGAAATTGGCCATGTCTATGTCTTCTTTGGAAAAATATCTATTCAGAATCTCTCCTCATTTTTTAATTGGATTGTTTGGGGGTTTTGGCTAGTAAGTTGTATGGGTTCTTTACATATTTTGGATACTATTGCCTCATCAGATATGATTTGCAAATATTTTCTTCCATTTAGTAGGTTGCCTTTTCATCTTGTTAATGGGTTCCTTTGCTGTGCAGGAGTTTTTTGTGTTTTAAATTTTTATTCTGTACTTAGAGGAAATTTTGCATCTTATACCTACACATTTAGTAAAATGAAGACCATATTTCATAAAGCTTCAACAAATAAGAAAAGATAAAATGTATAAATACCCCACTTTTGTAGCTCAGGAAATGAAGAATTAATATTTTATGTTTATTTCACTTTTTTGAGGTAATGTTAACTATGTGTATGGTCAAAGAGCTGGTATCTACTTAGGTATGACAAATACCTAAATATTTGTGGCCTGTTTCAATGATGCAAGGAAAAAAATCCATCGTCTGCTTGTTACCTATTTATATGTCTTTTGTTGAGCTGGATTTAAACCAGTTTTATCTCGGTATAATACAGAGTTTATGGTAATTTTTTTTTAAATCTTTTTTTTTTTTTTTAAGATTTAAATTTATTTGACAGACAGAGATCACAAGTAGGCAGAGAGAGAGGAGAAAGCAGGCTCTCCACGGAGCAGGAAGCCTGATGCGGGGCTCGATCCCAGGACCCTGGGATCATGACCTGAGTCAAAGGCAGAGGCTTTAACCCCCTGAGCCACCCAGGCGCCCCGAGTTTATGGTAATATTAATGCATTTGCATCATCTCTTAGGCTCTCGCATATGATATAATAGAGATGCTATTTTTCAGTATTCTGAAATAGAAATCTTCTGACTCTTCAGTGTGCTAGAAATGTCTTCTGCTTCCTCAGTTTTCTTAAAAGGCTGTGGAATCTCAGGAATTGTTCTTTTTTTTAAAGATTTTATTTATTTATTTGACACAGAGAGAGAGATCACAAGTAGGCAGAGAGGCAGGCAGAGAGAGAGGGGAAGCAGGCTCCCCATTGAGCAGACAGCCCGATTCGGGGCTCAATCCCAGGAGCCTGAGATCATGACCTGAGCTGAAGGCAGAGGCTTAACCCACTGAGCCACCCAGGCGCCCCTCAGGAATTGTTCTTAAAGGACCAATTTCTTTACTGATATTTCCATGTTTCCATCAAACTCAGAGCAATTTGAAGTAAGCCTAGCTCAAGAGCAGCTAATTAAATTCATCTGTGCTTGTTTATACTTCAGGATAATGACCTCTAGAGAAATAGGCCTATGGTTTGATTTACTTCTGATGACAGTAATAGAATCAAGAATGTGTCCCATGGTTATCTTGTTTCTGATTATTTTCAAAGGAAAATAGTTTTTTGCAGGTATAATGGACATAACATTTTATTAGTTTCAGGTATACAACATTATGATTTGATATTTCTGAATAACAGAAAATGTTATCTGTATTTAAGTATTAGCTTAATTTGGTATTTAATTTCATATAATTCTTCCTGTTTTTCTTTCATTGGACTATCAGAACATTTTCACCAATTTATCCTTAAACACCAGTGACTTTCATATAATAGATGGCCAATAAATATCTGTTGAATGAACACATGAATGAAACCTATTTTTCACGTTTATTGAGGCAAAGGGTTTCTCTCAGTACTTTTCTGTAACTCTAGGAAATCAATGAAATTGCACTCCTATGCAGCCTGTCTCAACATATTTCCCATACATCTGCCAAATAGATGGTAAAGTACATGCTTCTCCATTGGCAATATAGACTTTGCACTACTGAGGGGTTCTCTTCAATTGCATTTAAGTTTCTGAGATGTGGCCCACTTATTTCCACCTTCTAAACATTTCTAACTAAATAAAACATAGCTTTAATAAGTCTATGTAATGATTTGTATAATCATTTCTTCAGAAAAAAGCAGATAGCTGGTCTTCGCACAAGTGAGTTAAAGGCAAATCTGAAGAAGGTGGTCGCAACCAGGAAACAATTCAAGAACACTTCCTCAGCAGCACAGGGTTGTAAAATTCAATAATGAAGTTAACCCATGAGGAAAAAGTTACTTTGAACATTTTTAGGACTTCTGTTTAGAAGATGGCAGCTTATTCTAGGTTTTGTAGGCATTAATATAAGGCCTGACCTGATTATTTCTATTAGAGGAAAGCATGTATTTTAATCATACAGAAGACTATATAATACGATTGTTTTAGGGAACTAAATTATTGCAAATCCCCAAAGAACTACCAGGTGAAGATATGGAACACATGATGTGTCCTCAGCAGTTATCTTGGCACCCCAACTCAATTTCTACTCCTGTCTCCCCAAATAACCAGCATCCGTATTATTTTATTTTCTTATATAATTTATTTTCTAATAATTTAGTTTTTCTTATTATTTTGTCTCCCATCTGGAGACTTATAAATGGAATCATAGTGTATATAGTCTTCTTTTCTTTTTATTTTCATTGAATATTTTGTTTCTCAAATTTACCCCCATTGCTAAATTTACCCCTATAGCTGTAGTTTCAGTTTGTTCATTTTCATTTTACTGTATTACTCCATTATGCAAATATGACATAAGGTATGCATTCTTCTGGTGGGCATTTGGGGTCTTAAGAAAGATGCTGCTATAAGCATTTGTGTGCATCTCTCTTGGTATACATGATATGTCTAGAAGTGGAATTACTTGTTAGAGAGTACGCATATGTTCACCTTCATAAATAATACCAAACTGTTTTCCAAAGTATTTGTGTTAATTTACACACACCCACCACCACAATGGGAATCTAAGTGAGTTCAGAAAGTCCCACCAGCTTGGTATGATCTGTCTTTTCATTTTTTGTCATGGTGTTAGGTGTAAACTGGTGTCCCACTATGGCTATGATTTGTGTTTCCTTGATGTCTCAATGTGGTTGAACACCTTTTCAGATACTTATTTCCCTATTGGTGTATCTGTGAAGTTTGAATTCAAGTCTTTTGCCTAATATTTTGTTAGGCTTTCTGTCTTGCTAATTTATAGTTCTTTATATATTCTAGTTACAAGCACAAAACCTTCTGCTGATGCTTGCTTTTTCACTCATTTCATGGTGTCTTTTAATAAACAGATTCTTAATTTTAATAATATCCAATTTATCAGTAATTTTCTATACGAATAAGCATTTTTTCTGTCCTGTTTAAGAAGTTTTTCCCAACCTTAAGGTGATAATGATGTCTCATATTCTCTTTTATATACTTTTTTGGTTTTCTTATTAATTTCAGAATTGAAATCAGGAATTGATTTTTGTGTTGAGTTGAGGTAGGCATTGAGATTTTTAAAAATTCTATTTAAGGTTCCCAACTAACTTAGTATCATTTGTTGAAAAGACTCTTTTTCCCACTGATATGCGCTACTTGTCCTATTAACTGTCCAGATATGTGTGGCTTTGTTTTGGGGCTGTATACTATTCCATTGGTTTATTTTTCTATCTGACAAAGAAACCTCATTGTTTTAATTGCTATGGCTTTACCATGAAGTTTTGCTACCCTTCATGTTAGTGTTCTTCAAAAATATCTTGGCTGTTTTTTCTTTTGCCTTCCCATATAATTTTTTAAAAAGATTTTATTTAAATAATTTGACAGAGAGAGACACACAGCAAGAGAGGGAACACAAGCAGGGCAAGTGGGAGAGAGAGAAGCAGACTTCCCACTGAGCAGGGAGCCCGATGCGGGGCTCAATCCCAGGACCCTGGGATCATGACCTGAGCCAAAGGCAGATGCTTAACAACTGTGTTGTTAAGTGTGTGTTGATTTATTTTCAAAACCACTGAGCCATGGTTTGAAATTCCATTTAAAACCTGTTAAGATTTTTAATGTACTGAATGAAATCTATGGATACATTTGGAGAGAATTGACATCATTCTAATATTGAGTCTTCTAGTCCATGAACATATATTCTTCTTTTTATTTTACCTTTTTTCAGTAATATTCATAGTTTTCTTAGTTAAGGTATTGATCCACATATTTTAAAATATTAAAATATTTGTTACTAGGTATTTGAAATTTTTGATGCTTTTGTAAATGAGTATATATTATCTTTAATTATTTACTTTTTTATTCTTGCTGATGTATAAAATTCATTTGAAGTTTATATTTTGACCTTGTACTCTATACAGCAACCTTGGTAAAAGTCGTTGATTTATTCTAATAATTTAGTGATAAATTCTTTTGGATTTCCTACATATTTAGTCATACCATCCATGAAAAATATTTTTATTTTGTCACAATTCTTATACTTTTTATTTTTTCTTGATGTAGTGCACTGGCTAGGACCACCAACTTGAAGCTGAATAGAAATGATGATAATGGACACTCTTGTCTTCTGTATCATTACAGAGGGAAAGAGTTCAACATTTCACCATTAAGTATGATATTTGCTATAGGCTAATGTTCTTTTTTAAGGTACTATTTATTAGATTAACAAAGTTAACTTTAATTTCTAATTCAAGAGATTTAATCCTAAATGGATGTTGAAATTTATCAAATCATTTTCTGCATCTATTTTGGTCATATTACTTTCACCTTTATTATCTTGATGTAGTTAATGTGTGTTGATTTATTTTCAAATGTTAGTTTAACCTTCTACTCCTGGAATAAAAAGTCAGCTTAGTTTTTACATGTTAGCCTTTTTTTTTCCCCCTTTTTTGAGAGAGAGAGAGACAGAGAGTGTGTCTGTGTAGGCACAAGCAGGAAGGGGCAGAGTGAGAAAGAGAATCATAAGCAGGCTCCACACAGAGGGCAGAGCCCGATGTGGGGCTCAACCCACGACCCTGTGGTAATGATGAGAGCCAAAATCAAGAGTCAGTCACTTAACTTTTTGAGCCACCCAAGCACCCCTACATGTTAACCTTCTTATATATTGGTATATTTGATTTGCTAATATTGTATTTGGTATTTTTGATCATGAATGAAATTGAGCTATGTAAATTTTCATTCTTAAAATGATCTTATCAAGTTTTGGTATTAAGATTAAGCCAGTCTCCAAAATTAATTAGGAACTATTTATATTCTGGGAGAGTATTATAAGAGTGGTGAAGCCACCTGGGCCTATAGTTTTTATTGTGGGAAGGTTTACAATTACAAATTCATTTTCCTTAATAGTAATAGAACTATTCAAATATCCTTCTTAAGTCAGCTTTAGTATTTTGAATTTTTAAAAAGAATTTGTCCATTTAACTTAAAATTTTAGACATAATATTATAAATAAAATCATGCAATTATCTCTTTAATGTAGCAGGATCTGTAATGATATCCCTTTTTTCATTCCTCATATTGACTACTTTTGTCTTCCTTCTCTCATTTTTTTCACAATCTCAACAGGAATATATCAATTTTCTTTTCAAAGAATTAATTTCTGACTTTGTTGATCTTTTTTACTGTGATTTTTTAAAAGATTTCATTTTATTTATATGAGAGAGAGCATGAGAAGGGAGAGGGTCAGAAGGAGAAGTAGGCTCCTCGTTGAGCAGGGAGCCTGATGTGGGACTTGATCTCAGGATTCTAGGATCTTGACCTGAGCTGAAGGCAATTGCTTAATCAATGGAGCCACCCAGGTGCCCTGCTTTTTATTTTCTATTTTACCAAATTCTTCTCTTTTCTATTCTCCATTTTAAGGATAATTTGTTGGTATTTTGTCTGAATTTTTGAGGATGGATTCTTACATCAGATTTTCAGTCTTCTTTTCTAATATATGTGTTTTGAACAGAACAAATTTTCCATTAAGGCAAAGTATTTAGGTACATCTCACAATTTTGTGAGATACTATTTTCATTGTTGACTGGTTAAAAATTTTTTATAATCTCGGGACGCCTGGGTGACTCAGTTGGTTAAGTATCTGCTTTTGGCTCAGGTCATGATTCCAGGATCCTGGGATTGAGTCTCCCATAGGGCTCCTTTCTCAGTGGGGAGCCTGCTTCTCCCTCTGCCTGCCACTCCCCACCTTGCTTGTACTCTCTCTCTCTCTGACAATAAATAAATAAAATCTTAAAAGAAATTTTGTAATCTCTACTGTAATTCCTCTTTGACCCACGGGTTATTTTTAAATTATATTTCTTAATTACCAAACATCATTTTTTTCATTACCCAATTCTTGTGGATGTGTCATGGGTTTGATTTGGATTTCTCTAACGAGTAATGATGTTGAACATCTTTTAATTTATTTATTAGCCATTCATATGTCTTTAGTGAGATGCCTTTTCAATATTTTGCCCACTTTTAATGGGGTTATTTCTTATTATTGAGTAGTAAGAGTTCTATATATATTCTGCATACAACACCTTATCAACATGTAATTTGTGAATGTTTGGGTTGTCTTTTTTAACATTTTGTTTACTTATTTGTCAGAGAGAGAGAGAGAGAGCAGGAACACGGTGGGAGAGGCAAAGGGAGAAGCAGGCTTTTTATTTCTGTAAAGTTGATCATGATGCCTTTTTCAATCTTGATTTTAATCATTATAACCTGTTTTATCTTGGCCAGTTTGGCTAAAGATTTGTCAGTTGCATTGATCTTTTCAAAGAACCAACTTTTAGTTTATAATTTTTATCAAATTTAGAAATTTTGCAGTGATTATTCCTTCAAATATTTTAAAATTTCTTTTCTTCTCTCTACTGTCTACCAGAAGTCTAATACATATCTTAAAATACTTGATATAACAGGTCACTAAGGTTCTGTTCAATTTTATTTTTAGTCTAATTTCTCTGGCTTTATTTTAGATAAATTCTATAGATAGGTCTTTCAAATTCACTCATTTTTTTCCCACATTGTTTAATCCACTGTTAAGCCCATTTAGTGAACTTTTAATTTCAGATATTGTGTTTTTCACTTTTAAAAGTTAAATACAGGGGCACCTGGATGGCTCAGTTGGTTGGATGACTGCCTTCGGCTCAGGTCATGATCCTGGAGTCCTGGGATGGAGTCCCGCACAGGGCTCCCTACTTGACAAGGAATCTGCTTCTCCCGCTAACATTTCTCCACTTATACTCTCTCTCTCTCATTCTCTCTCTCTCAAATAAATAAAATTTTAAAAAATAAATTAAAAAAAATAAAATTTATATACACACACCTATAATGAATGGACAAACAGATGGGATAAACAGAAAATAAAAAGATGGTAGGTCAATCTCTCATCTACCAAGAAGGAGTGAAAGCTAGCCTATTAGTCTTCTGCCAGGAACACTGGCATCTGAATGTGAAATAAAATGCATTCTAAATGATTCCATCTTTTAATTTTACTGATAAGAAAAATAAAATTTAGGAAGTTTTAGAAACTTACCTACAGATAGACAACTACTTCAGGCTGAGCCAAGTCTAGGACCAGAGCTCTTTTTACTAATACTAACACCACTTGTATTTATTTTATCCTTCACAATTTAGGTAGCATCTTCTTATGCTTTTTGACCTTGTTTATTATGTTGTGCCACTCAACCTATGGAGAGGGCATTTCCCCCTACTTTTCTTAGGGGAGAATCTTGGAGATTTTTGGAAAGAAGGCATAGCATATCTCCTTGTGTTGTCCCACTGAAGGCCACACATTTGTAGCACAAAAAACAAACAAACAAATGGTCATCTGTTTGAGAATTCCCATTCTGCTCTAATCACTTCAATACTAAAGGGCTCAGAAATGGTCTTATACTTTCAAAGGGGCCTGGGATTGTTGGTGGTTTACTCTTTAATAAGACTCATTTTAGGGGGCACCTGGGTGGCTCAGTGGGTTAAGCCGCTGCCTTCGGCTCAGGTCATGATCCCAGGTCCTGGGTTCAAGCCCCACATCGGGCTTTCTGCTCAGCAGGGAGCCTGCTTCCTCCTCTCTCTCTGCCTGCCTTTCTGCCTACTTGTGATTTCTCTCTGTCAAATAAATAAATAAAATCTAAAAAAAAAAAATAAGACTCATTTTAATAAGGAATAACAAGGTAGGGTTGACATCCTTCAGAGTATGAAGAGTAAAGCCATTCATATTGCTCCCAAGACTTTCTCCTTCTTTTTCTTTTTCTTTTTTGTGAGGTTACTATGTTAAAGTATATACACATTTGTAGATAAAATAAAAGATAAGGGAGATCATGTGAGGAAATCAAAATAATTCATCTGATATTAAAAATTAAAACGCAAGGATGGGATGGAAAATGATATATTCTTTCAATCCAATGTAAAAGCTGTCATATACAGTCCAACTGTCTGCAGAAATGGGAAGGAAAAGATAAGATACCAATTCAACTGCAGAACAAAGCAGTAGTCTTGGATTTACAGCTTTTAAAGTGTCTAAAAATAAGCTGGTCATCTAATACCTTTTCCTGAACAGACCAAGGAGGATAATTTTAATTCACTTATTAATTATAAACTGCTGTCTAGCCAGCAATTCATGGAAAGGCATACCGTCATGTGACTACATCCAATTTTTTCCAGTCCAATCATAATATTTGAGCCCACTGGAAGGGAACAACCAGATTTGCTTTTGGGGGTCTGCCTGTTGATCATGTAGATTCTTAGATCACTAGTTTAACCACTGGGAGAATATCTAGTTAAAATTCCCAAATGAGGCATGGTCTTCAAATGTATAAATTTTATCTGCAAAATCTTTAAAGAACCCTACTGAAAAGTCCAACATTTCTTCTGCCTGTCCTTCACAGGAGTGATTATTTTTAAATTAATTTATTTAAATTTAAATAATTTAATTATTTTATATCTTCGTTCCAGTTTTTTAGTTATTGAGTCTGGTCCTTCTTACACCATTGTGCTCAAGGGCAGAAATTTGGGGTGAACTTTTAAAAACTTTAAGTTTTAAAATTGAGCTATAAAGTCATCTGTGTTGATATAAAAGTCACAACTTTTAGATGTCTTTGGAGCACTGAATACTGAAATGTGCTATTTGCGCATCATGGCTTAACTAAAAAGACTGCAGAGCCATGTTCTGAGAGGCTCACAAAATCTCATTAGTGACTTTAATCACAGATCTTCCTTCAGCCATAGCCTGTTTGTGTATGAGTAAGCAGGAATGTGTTAGTTTAGCTAAATCTGTTCTCAGGCCACAGGAGGAAGAAAAGCCATGGGAGACAAGGGGGTGGCATACCTAGGCTTCAGGCAATCCTAGAGAGAGAAGCCTGGGGGTCAGCTTCACCATATGAAGCTCACACAGCTGACTGGTTTTAAAGTTATGCCCCATAGGCTGGAAATAAATATATTTAAGTTTCTACCAAGCACTTGAGTTCAGAACCACCAAATTATCTTAACCTAATTATCAGAATTTCTTCAAAGTCTTTATAATGGAGAGGAGGAGAGGCAGGACCCATACTAAGTACCTAGACTCAGACCAGGTTGGATCTGAATTTGACTTCAATGACTAGCTCTATGAACTTCAGCAATCCTCTGAGTTTCCTAACTCCTGAAATGGAGATATTTCTTTTATAGGTGGATTGTGAGTATTAAATAGCAACATATGTCTGAAACTAAAGCTTGATGTATGACCAGCTCATAGAAAAGCAGATTGGGCTCAGTGTTGTGGTGGGAAGTTACCAGAGACCTGCACCCCAGCATCTTCTTCCCCAACGCCCCGTCTTGTGTTTTTTACCAATAGGCATGCCTTTTCTAGGACTTCTTCTTCCAAAGATTTAAAAAAATTACACATACTCTTATTAAATGAAGATATAGACAGGAAAATAGTATGTCAGTACTTGCCATTTACATCTTTGAAGGGACTGGTTTACTACCATGTTGGTTTAAGGCACCTGTAGGACACCTGCAGAGTAAGTCTCTGAACTGCAAGAGGATTCTAAGTACATCAAGAACAAGCTTCACCTACATCATAACTTTGCATAGGGTTGGCACCCCCTGTGCAATTTTGCATAGAATGAATGTGGATCAGGCAATAATAAACTTTTCTATAAAAGTACAGTCAACAAGAACTTCCATATACGCATGAAATAAATCAGTCTCATAGACTTTTAGAATGGGAAGAGATCATAGAGATGGCTGTGAAATGATTAACAGCTTTTTTGAGAGTTATTTTGTCAGTAGATGCCATTCTATTTCTTTTAAGGAAGTCCCCAAATCTACCTAAAGCATCATAGGCACAGGCAGTGGATACATCATTGCCACTTTCCTGTTTTTCCATGGAAACAATGAAGAAATTATTCCTCATCCTGCTTTCATTCTGAACACTATTTTTAGTGTTAGCATTTGCTATGGAAACATTCACTTAGTTCTTTCACCTTGATGTCATATCATTTCACTGATAGAGACAAGGGGGAACTGTTCCAGCAGTTTCCAGAAGAGAACATATGTTTTAGGTATCCAACAACTGCCTTATGAGCATGTTTTTGTTCATAAGTCTGTCAAAAATAAGGAAATAATAAGTTTCCCAAATACTGACAACTTTCTGTAATTGGAAAAAAAAACCCTACATTTGGATTTTTATACTTGTTTATATTATATTTTTATTTATAATCTATCAAATGAATAATGTTGCTAATTTGTTCTACTAAGATGATCACCTTTAGGTCCAAATTTTGTTGGTGATTACCAGAGGTTCAGGAAGCTACAGAATGAGTGAGGGGTGGGCAGGTGCATAATATAGCCTCCTTTAGAGGCAGGTGTGAGGTGTGGCTCCGTCATCGATGTATAAGCTGTGGCTAGTTGCCCTACATGATCTCCCAAACAATGAGGCTGAAGCACATGAGCTGTAAGATCCTGGACAGATCTAACCTTGCAAATCTGAATTTCAGTCACGTAGCAAATCGTGCTGGGGAGGCAAGACAAGCTCCAGGAAGCTCCATCTAAATGAAAATCATGAACTGCATTGGGTACTCAGAAACACAGCAGTGTGTTCATTGGCAGAGATTATCACTCTTATTCAGTGCCTTACATTTATACTCCCACATTTGTTCTCCTTGGTTCTAAATTAGTCAGTGTAAAGACTTTTAAAAGATTAGCTGGTTTAAAGCCACATTTGCAAAAAGAGCTATGTGGGCCAGCACATAAATCAGATATATGCTTGTTTTATCTCTCTGCCCAAAAGAAAAGTGGCAGTTTAGACTTTTTCTTCATAAGCTTAAGTTCTCATGTCTCTTATTTAAAATATTCTTCCATATAAACATAAAATGGGGACTGTTGTGGGCATTTTTCCAAAATAACCTTTTAGATTCATACCCAGTCCAGGAAGCTGATACCATTGGACAAATATTTGTTAGGTTAAAATAAGAGTTTTATGGAAAAATTACATTATTAGTGTTAAAAACTAGCATAACTATGATTCTTAGATGTCATAATGAACACTTTGTTTTAAGAGGGAAGAACTAAAAATCTTACAAAATTTGGGCAAGTTAAAATAAAAAATGTTTTTGAGTTACCAGAAGATATTGTTATGAACAATCCTGAAAGGTATTTAGATGGCTGCCCAAGGGTCCAAAATTTCAGACTATTTGTCAAAAAAGAAAGTAGGAGGGGCACCTGAGTGGCTCAGTGGGTTGGGCCTGTGCCTTCGGCTCAGGTCATGATCTTGGGGTCCTGGGACTCAGCCCCACATTGGGCTCTCTGCTCAGTGGGGAGCCTGCTTCCCCCACTCTGCCTGCCTCTCTGCCTACTTGTGATCTCTCTCTGTCAAATAAATAAATGAAATCTTTTAAAAAAAGATCCACTTAAAAAAAAAAAACTTTAAAAAAAGAAAGTAGGAAAGCCTAGATGAGTCTCAGCTAAGAGTCTGAATGAATCCCATTACAGCAGTCTGAATAATAACCTCCATTTAAAATATTAAAGTTAGGGACACCTGGATAGCAGTCAATTAAGGATTTGACTCTTGTTTTGGGCTCAGGTTGTGATCTCAGGAACATGGGATTGAGCCCTATTGGGCTCTATGCTCAGTGCAGTCGGCTTGAGATTCTCCCTCTTCCTCTGCCCCTCCTGCTCCTGCTCTTTCTCTCTCTCTCTCTTTCTCAAGTAAGTAAGTAAGTAAGTAAGTAAATAAATAAATAAATAAATATCTTTAAAAATAGAATAAATAAAATATTAAAGTTATTCACCTGGAATTCATACAAGGCATGTTTAATGGGAACTCTGCTGTAGATGCCATTGAGTAGGGATAGAGAAGTGGAGTTTCCAGGAATAAGGGTAGGGAATTCCATGATAAATTTTGTATTACTTTCCTATTGTTGCAGTAACAAATTACCATAAATTTAGTGGCTTAAAACAACACTAATTAAAATTTTGGAGGTCAGAACTCTAATATGTGTCTCATTAAGCTAAAATCCAGGTGTTGGAAGGATTTGTGAATCCATTCCATTGTCTTTTTGAGCTTCTAAAATCTACCCACTTTCCTTGACTTGTGGCCCCACCCTATGCCTTCAGAATCAGCAATATTAACTTGAGTCCTTCTCATACTATCATCTCTCTGCTCCCTCTTCCCTTTTTAAGCACCTCCGTGGTTACATTGGGACCACTTGAATAATCCAGGAAAATCTCCCTATTTTAAAGTCAGTTGATTAACAAAACTATCTCCATCCCTGGTAACTTGAATTTTCTCTGAAGAAGGAAGCAAAATCATCAGTTCAGAAGAGTGTGATGGGGACTGAGAACACATGCTGCATGAGAGCAGTTAGGAGTAGTTGCTGTGGGGAATGGGGGAAGAAGCTGCCCAGAGAAAAATGAAAATAGTGTCTAGTTGTGTCCTTTGGGTCTTCTTCTACCTTTTGACTCGATCAGATTCCTAGACTCATTCATAGCCACTGACTCAGGAATCCCTCCTCTGGATCGCTTCTAAGGATATAATTATAAATGCAGACAAATTATGTACACAGCTATTTGTGAAAGAATGTTTTAGAATACCTTCAAATTGAAGGCAATGCAATAGGGAAATGGTAAAAATCAATTGGTATATGCACATAATGAACTACTAGCCAGACATTAGGATTTATATTTATGGAGACTTGGTTATACCCATGGAATATACTTGTAGTATGATGTAGTTCAACTCAAAGTACAGAACTGAGTACAGAACTCAAAGTTATGTATTTGGCTTCATCTCAACTATGTAGAAGACGAATGAATTTGCAGGCTAACTCCATTGTCTTTTTTATGAAAAAACACTGGAAGGAAAAACAAATGGCAACAGTGATTCCTCTGAGGTTGGAATTATTCCTTCTTTCTTACTTTATGTATTGTCCTACTTGTTTTTCAGAGAAAGTTTAAAGGTAGTAAGGCCCAAGTAAGGCTGGAGACTGTAAATTTTTGTGGCTTTGGTCTGCATAGTTCTGTGATTTTACTCAGGACCAAGCGATGAGGGCACTGGGAGTACAGAGGAGCAGTTGGGGTGATGTTCATGAGGATCAGGACTGCAAAGGATGGATGCTATGGAGAGATGACTCTTAGGACAAGAGTGCAAGGAGCAGAAGGCGCCTAGAAGGTGAAAGAGCAGAAGTTTGGGCGAGCAAGACCAGGGTAGGGAAGAGTTGGAAAGAGGGAGTGGGTACCATAGACTAATACATTTGAGGTACATACAGCAATCCAAGGTTGTGACAGTGATGGATTAAGAGATATTTATCAAGCAACTACTACTCTGCTAAGTGCTGGATATGCAACAATCATGCTCAACACAGATAAAGTCTCTGCCCTCTTGAAGTCATGCTCTGCTGGGAGCACTCAGTGTGAAACCAAAAATAACCCCCTACAAAGCAGGATATGTACTCTAAAGAGGAGGTGCAAGTGGGAAATACAGGTCAAGAAAAAAGACCAAAGGAAGTGACATTTAAGCTAAAACCTGAGGGATAAGAGGAAGTTAGCAAGATGAAGTCAGGTGAGGGTAAGGTGACGGGCAGAAACAAAGTATTCCAGGAGAGGGGGCTGCTCAGGCAAGGGCACCAGGGCAGGAAAGAAGATGGGGTGTTTAGTAACTGGAAGAAGGCCAGTCTGGTGTGCAGTGAGTGGATGGTGGTACTGAAAGAAGCCCATGAAAGAGATCGGCGAGGAACAGATCAGGCTCCCTAAGGGATTTGGATTTTCTCCGAATTGGATGAAAACCAACGGAAGGGCTTTGAAAGAGGGAAATGACATGGTCATTCATATTACTGGAGGAGATTGGGAGGGACTGTGGCTGGATCTGAATACTGTTGGATAGCCAGTTTATGGAAAAAGTCCCTCAGGAATAGGGTTCATGTGCCTTCTGACTATGACACTGTTCAATCTGACCTCTCTCACCAAGGCTCACCTGGGCATAAGAAGAATGGCCTCGCTCTTTCCTAGGTAGTTCCTGGCTGATCCTTCATTTCAATTCTCTACCTGGGTAGGGATGCCTGTGCCTACGGGGTCTATTTTTGGAACCCAGAGAGGACAGGCAGTTTGTGTGTCTAATGAGGACCCAAGAGCAGAATCCTTGGATAAAAACACTGAACTTAAATACTCTGGTTTTCTGATATCCCAAAGGATTCCTCTTCCTAAGTGTGGGAAGGGCCACTTCTCCTTTCTTTTCTAAGCTGAAAGGCAGTTTTGAGTTTGCAGAATCAGTTGCCACTTTTAGAAAGGCAGCCTGTTCAGTGCCGAAGCGTGCAGACTGGGGGTTCTGCCACTACTTCCTGCATGACTGTGCACACATTACTTGCCATTTTCATGCCTGAGTTTTCTCATCCACAACATGGAGATAATAACAGAACCTCATCTGGAGAACGGGGGTAATGCCTGATCTTAGCTCAGCGTTCTTCTAGGGACTGAATGATTTAAATGAGCGATTAATTGTAAATGGCTTAGAACAGTGCCTAGCATTTGATAAAAATGTGTTCCCAGATGAAGTGCAATATACTTAGAAACAGCAAAGTCTTCTTTCTTTTGCTGTATCAGTGAGGTTCTCAGGGATAGCTGTGAGGTTTTCTGGAGCCTGGGGGAGGGAGGGGTGGGGGAAAAAAAAAGGGTGGAAAAAAGAAACCCCTGCTCTTAACTTTATGGTTGTCGGTGCAGGCTTCCAGAAACTACATGGTTCTCTATTTCCTTTGAACCTTTAGCAAAGCCTTGCTAACCTTTTATCCTTTTCTCAATCCAGCTTCAAGGTTTGGTCCAAGAAACATTAAGAAGGGAAAGAGCTCTCTTGAGCCACATGGCAGGGCCCTGGGGACTGGAGGACTCAGCAAGAAGGTGGAAGTGACTGGGAAGCGGGAGGGGGGACATTTTTAAATGGACCTGCTCTACCAGGTGCCAGATAATTTCCCATTTTCCTAGCGTATTCACATAGTTCCCTACCACTTTCTATTTTGGGTATTGACACTATGTTCTTTCTCAGCCTTAGCTAATCACCAAGAACTTTGGTTTTTGTTCTCTCAAAACTGCCAGTAACTTTAAAAGCCACCCACAGCACACACAAATAAAGCCAGAGGCTTAAGATATTCTGGAACAAATAAAATTCTTAGGTGAAAAGGTGATTTATAGAGTCAATAAATATTTAGTAGTTACAACAACAACAAAAAATGTGATTTCTGAATAGCAAGAAGCGGAGGCTCAAGGTGAGAGAAGGGTGTGTAGATTTGCTTGTAGTTGTTCAGTTTAGTTTGAGGATTTTGAAAAGAGAAAACACACCTAACAAAGTCATTGTCTCTAAGAATGATGAGTCACCTGTCCATTTCAAATGCAGGTTATTAATTGGGGGCTGTAGACTGATTCCCAATATAAATTTATTCCTTTCATGAAAGGAATTTATAAAGCTCTTAACCATAAAAGGGGGCTTTTAAGTGAACAGCTTGTGCCAAATGGGTATTTAAAAATTTTAAAGAAAACTTCTGTTTATATGCTCAGGTAAATGGGATCTGTCTTTAGCCTTTTTTCGCCCTGCCTCAGATTATTCTATTTAGGATTTTGATCCTGTCTGAAGCCAGAGGTGGAGAAAGCCCCTTCCAGGGTTCTACCCAGGTTCTGGGGCAGATAGTTATGCAAATGTTGGCTTCTCACCGTCCTCAGTTCTCCGCAGGGAGAAATCATCAGACCCACCATCCTAGGATGTGGTGCAGATTCTGGGTGGTCCCCACAGAACACCGCCGATGTCGCTGATAATCCGGACGTCGGGTAACACTCTCTGACATTAGCTTTATCTCTTCTAGCTGAAGCGTGAAATTTTCTCGCGTGTAAGCTGTCGTGGCTTCTGTCTCTGCGGGGACGCAGCTCACGTTCATCTTCCCTCCCTGCCGGAAAAGCTCCTTGCTCTTGGGGGCACATAGTTCTGGGCTGTGCAATCAGCCGACCAAGGCTTCCCTGAGGATTCTCCAGCTGATGAGCTGAGCGACCACCTGAGGCCAGTAAGTTTCCTAAGACGATTTTCTTAAATGGACCAGGCTGTCTTTAAAAGAAAATAAAGGGGGGGGGGCAGCGAGCCTGAGAAGTCTTCGGCAGCCTTTCTTCCCACACTTGTGGTATCACAACAATGATTCACTTCAACACAGGGCGGCAGCTTCCCTAATTAGCCTGGAGACGCTCCGGACCCGCACGGTTATTAAAAAAAACAACAACAACTTTTACTTTTATTCAAATGCACACTTCCCACCCACTGCGCCCACTCCCTTCGGCCCCGGGCTCTCGGGCCGCCTGCTTTGCGAGGCGGATCCGGAGCGTCCCAGGCCCCGCACCGTCGCCCGCCAAACCCCCTGGTGACCTGGAAGGTTGAGCCTGGAGTCGGGCCGAATCTCTCCCCTCCAAGGAGCGCCGGGCCGCCGGGGCGTGGACTCCTCCTCCTCCAGGCCCGTCGGGGTCGCTGGTGGACCCCGACCTCGCCAAGGTAGGGGTGGCCTGGCGGGGAACCCCGACAGCGCCTCCGCGTGGGCCGGCCGAAGGAGGGCAGCGGGAGCAGCCTCAGGGTGGGGAGTGGTCCCGGCCGGGCGCTCGGGGACAGCGAGGGCCCGCCGGCGTCTTTCCCCACTAGCTGTTGGCCGTGACTCGGCCGGCTGGGCGACTCGGCGGCGGCAGAAGCGGCGCGCCGCGGGGGAGGGGCGCGCGGCGGCCACGGGCGAGCGGAGCGGAGCGGCGCGGCGTCCGCCCCCGCCGAGGCGGGCCGAGCCGAGCAGAGCCGGCGCGCCCGACGCTGGGAGCGCGCGCCGAAGCAGGCAGAGGGCCGTCCGCGCGAGGGTCGCTCCCGCGCCCCGCTCTCCGGCCCCGGCCCCGGACTGTGGTGAGGCCGGCGGCCACCTGCTGCGTCGCGCCGCGGGCCTCAGCATTCCGGCGCGGGCGACTGAGAGGTTTCGGGCGGGGGCCGCCGGGCGCGCGCGCTCACGGCAGAAGCCTACCCCGTACCCTGCGGACGGTGTCCCTCCTGCGCTTCGCCGAGCCCGCGCCAAGCTCCTGCGCCAGGTACCCGGGCGGTTCGAAGCGGGTTGGCGGCGAAGCGTGCGTGGGCCGACGACCGGGTGGCGCGGGGAGACCCGGGCGGGAGCGGCGCAGACCGAGTCGCGCGCGCCCCGACGTCGGGCCAGATGTGGGACAGCCAGGACGGAGCCCACTCGGCCAGGTGCCCCTCGGACCGGGGGTTGGGGGCGCGATCCCCGCGGCCGCCTCTTGGGGCAGGGCGGGCACTGGCCGAGGGGAGCAGACGCGCTCACCCAAGTGCCCGAAGTTTTCCTTTGCTCACTTTGCTGGACTTAACTTTGAATTGTGAGGTGAAGCTTTTCAAGCTTTAAGAAAATACAGGAACAGGAAGACGGTCTTGCCGGGTTTGAACTGTTAGCGTACGAAGTATTTGTGCCTGCTGTCTCTAAAGGCCATTGCCGGAGAGATTAGTGGACAAATTCATTAACTGTCTTTCTTACTCTCTAGTTAATGGTTTGTTTGTAAATAGGTTTTAGGCTTCTATTACAAGCTGCCACTAAGCGATTTGGGGTTTGATCTAAGAAATATTCAAATTAGGGGGTGTGATTTTTTTTTTTTTTAAATCATAGTTGACATGAACTGTTATATTAGTTTTCCAGTGTACAACATAGTGATTCGACAGTTCTCTATGTTATGCAATGCTCACCACAGTGTTCAAATTTTAATCGATAAAATAGATCTTGAACAGATGCTTCATATCAGGTAGGGCTTTAATTTGAGGTTAACAAGTGATCAGAGCATAGGTAGTTACTCAAAGGAGCTAACATTTGGCTTTTGAAATGCAAGGAAAAAGGAATGCCACCGTTTGAATTGGACTTGTGTAGGTACAGGCTGACAGCTGGCATCGTGTCACTGTCGAACACTTAATTTTGAGCCAGGAAATTTATCAAGTGGGAGACAAGCAGCTGTGTGATCTTTCAGAGCCCACCCCATACCT
The DNA here is from genome assembly GCF_002288905.1 of Enhydra lutris kenyoni. Taxonomy (NCBI): domain Eukaryota; kingdom Metazoa; phylum Chordata; class Mammalia; order Carnivora; family Mustelidae; genus Enhydra; species Enhydra lutris. The sequence continues at coordinate 15,694,915 of NW_019154128.1, read as the reverse complement.
TCTCAAGCTGGTATCTTAAAATATCCTACTCCCTTATTCAAGCCTGCAAGCTTCCTTCATTTACATAACACACGCTGGGGACCACGGAATAAATCTCTTAAGACCTCTGGTCTTCAACCTGGAACTCACCTGAATTTATGGAGCATGATGGTCACTCCTAAGAGCCCTTTGAGGTTATAAAATAGTGAGAGGAAGCATCTGGAGAGGGCCCCTGCAGTGGTATCTGGGATCCCTGTCCTTGGGGGCTGGTGGAGAAGGGTTGAAGTGGCTGGTTTCCTTGCTCTGCCCTAGTGCTGTGCTGAGCCATGTTGGAGCCTGAGGCAAGAGGAAAAATCACTACTATGAATCCTGTCTTTATTCAAAATGGTGATATTTAGAACAATGTAGATTTTGTGTTCATTTGATGTTTTAAAACATTGCATTAAAATGTTTCACCTTAGGGAGTTTTTTGATATCCCCCTAAATATTGTGCCTGAGGTGCATGACTCACTTTCCTCAGTCTAGTTCTAAACTTGCCTGTGAGTCCAGTTTCTTAACCTCTGTAAGCATCAGTTTCCTCATTTATAAAATTTTTTAAAAAGTGGACCCTCCATAGATGATGCACAGCTTATGCACGGCATGGGGCTGTTGCATAGGACTAGCTAACCATGTAGGGACAGTGACGGGTGGCTGTTCTATTGGTATGGCCCCTCAGCCTGGTCATCTGAGCTAGTCACTGAATCCTGCTGAGTCTCAGTTTGCCATTCCGCAAAATGGGAGTAATAATAGCCAGCTCACAGGGATGCTGGCGGGGTTCAATGAGAGAATGTGTGTGAAGGCACTGGCCCTCCTGGAGGGTAAGTTTTCTGTGATGGCTTGGGGGCCTGGATTTGCCTTGCAAGCTTGCAACCACTTGCTTTTCCTGTGGAGGTTGTGCCTTGCCATACACAGACAGTCTTAAATTCTGCTTGTGTTGCACAAAGACCCTTCAGAAGCAGCTGAACCAAAGTAGAGATGTTTCCTGTTGAGGGTTTATTTTGGAGTGGTGAAGTTCACCAGCCACAGGTCATACTATGCAAAACATTTTATAAGTGAACTTAATTTTGCTACTGCAAACAAAATGACTTTGGTTCCCTTTTGGTATATTTAGTCCTCATTCATGATTGTAATTTTCCTGAGCCCAAGTCAAGTAGTATTATCTCAGTCACTATCTAGCTTAAAGCAGCTTGTCCCTTGGGAGTCAGTGTCTCAGTCTGTGTTGGTTACTGTTGGGGGCCCCTTCTCCCCACAGGTGGTCTCTGGTTACCAGGAGAAGGTTATAGTCACATCAGGGTGTGAGGGAGAGTGGCCTCTTGCCAGTTATCTGGTCCTCTTGCTGTCCTCTGGGGTGTTTCCCCTCCTCACCACTGGGCCTCTTTTCCCTGTGTGTGTGTTTTGTTTTGTTTTGTTTTTAAGATTTTTATTTATTTATTTAGCAGACAGAGATCACAGGTGGGCAGAGAGGCAGACAGAGAGAGAGTTGGGGAAGAAGGCTCCCTGGCGAGCAGATAGCCCGACATGGGGCTCGATCCAGGGACCCCAGGATCACGACCCAAGCCGAAGGCAGAGGCTTTAACCCACTGAGCCACCCAGGCACCCCTCTTTTCCCTGTTTGTAGAGGATGGTCTGGCTGGGTTTCCCTGGGCTAAGCCACAGCTGGGACCTAGTTCCTGCATCTGGTCTGGAGCTCTGCACACTCTGGTTCTCTTCAAGGTCTCTCCTGGGCACATGAGAACCTGCCCAGGTTGGGAGGCACTATATGCTAGGCTTCCATTTCCATGTCCCAAGCTGTCCCCAGTGTTCCCAGTAGGAAGCAGGATGAAAACTTCCCATGCTTTCTGTGTCCCCCTCAACCTACAAGAGATTTTTCTTCCCTTACTACCCCTTCTCCTCTGGGCAAGGTGCATGGGAAGGGGGGAGAGGGGACTCTGTCCCTCCAGGTTCCTCTTTTCTCAGTACCAGTAGAGCTTTTTAAAAAAATTTTTAAAGATTTTATTTTTAAGTAATCTCTGCATGCAATGTGGGGCTCAAACTTACCACCCTGAGATCAGGAATTACATGCTCCTCCACTGACGGAGCCAGACAGGTTCCCTGAGAGCTTTTTCTTCTCTTTCTTTCTTTCTTTCTTTTTTTTTTTTTTTTAACTTGTGGGGCCATTCTTCATTAGGTCATACCTTCTGTCCTCTCTTCATTATGACTTAGAATAAAACTTTGGGATCAACCCTTCTAAGCTCTCCTCTTGATATGCAGAGGGAATTAAAACATCTTTTTCTATTATCCCCCCCTCCCCCGTTCCCTGGGAAAAATCAGGGAACCCTGGTGGATGTGGGAAGGAGTCAGGGAGGAACAAACTGGGAAAATAGAGAAGTTGTTCCCTTCCTCTCCCCCTTCTCCATCTTTCTGGCAGGCTGACCTGGGTTATGTGTGCTGGACTTCCTAATATGTGAAAGCTGTAGGACCCACTGGAGATGCCAATGATAGGCTGGGAGGAAATGGGGAAAGAGCAGCTTTGAAGATTTGGTGGTGGGTGGGAGAAGAGACTAGCTTTGGCTTGCACATTACCTAGTCCAGCCCAGTAAACCAGTTTCCTGTGGATTAGTGTCTTTCAAACTATCACCCCATTTATGTTGCTGTTTCTTCATCATCAGAATGATGTGCCGTGTACTTGGCATTTACTAAAAGCATAAGAGAAATACAGTAAAATCCAAGTCAAAATTAGTTGCTTCTTCAGGAATTATTTGGAGAATAAGATTAGCCTTTAGGAAGCCTAAACCTATAAAGCTAAGCTCTGGGTTTTGTTCAAGTTCGGTGGAAGGTGAAGTAGTCAGGAAAGGCTTCTTGGAGGAGGTGACCTTAAGTAACATTAAGACTTAGCCATACATGGGGCCCCTGGGTGTCTCAGTCAGTTAAGTGGCTGCTTGGACTCAGGTCATGATCCTGGAGTCCCTAGATTAAGCTCTGCATCAGGCTCCCTGCTCAGCAGGGTGTCTACTTCTCCCTCTGCCCTTCACCCCACTCATGCTGTCTTTCTGTCACTTCCCATCTCAAATAAATAAATAAAATCTTAAAAAAAAAAAAAAAGATTTAGCTACGTGGATATGAGATGAAAGAGAACTTTCCATGAGAAGTTCTTGAGTACCTAGAGACAGAAGGGCTTCCCACCCCTGGGATCCACTTGTGGCTTGACCCTTCCTGGGGTCATGCTTATCCCTTTTGTTGTCTAGGTACCTGTAAACACTGGCATAGTTACTGTCATTTGTAGGTAAGACAACAGGAAAGGGTGGCATTCAAAGTTCCTTGTGTTTTCTCTACACAGTGGAAATCAGAGGAGTTTCCAACTAACCCTGTTTTCTTAGATAGATATTTATATATAGAAAATACTTTTAAACTTTTAGGTCAGGTCAGTGGTCCTTGAGACCCATTTGTAATTCTGAGGAATTACCTGAGAATTCTTTGTATTGCTTTAACAGGCTATCACCTAGAATTCTGAGCTCAGCAGATCATGAACCAGAAGATGCCATAGGAATTTAGTGGCTAATTGACACGAGACAGGTGTAACCATGCAGCCAAGAGACCCTCCTCACTGGTGTCAGCCCCTGACTCCATGCAGACCTTTGCACTGTTCCTGTGCACATTCCTGGGAGGAAGCACTTTCATGTATTTTCCTTCTGATTAAGGTATCTGTGAAAAGAAATTACCAAAGCTCCTTTTGAAAGGTGAGGAGTAGAAAGTTATTTATTTTCTCAAGCCTCTTCCTGGCCCTGGTGAGTGAGGCCCATTTGTAAACATATGAAGTTTGAGAACTTCCAGAATACTTGGCCTCACCTCTGAGGTCCATACATCAGTCTCTCTGGTTCCTGCCCCCCCCACCCCCCATAAATTCTCAGGTCTGTGGGAGGCAATAGAAGCTTTAACTGTGGTGTGCAAGTTTCCCAAGAAACTGCTCTCAGAACAGCCGTCCTGAATGTGAGATATGAAAATGTCAGAGGAGTTTTGCTTTCTTAAAGCACATGGTCCAGACAACGGTCGCAGTCAGGGCTCTGGTCTCAGCTGTGCCACGCAGAGTCCCTGCAACCTCGGGCACCCCAAGAATGGGGTGGGGGGTGATACACACACATACACACACACAAGCGTCACTTGAGGTACTGTATCAGCAAAAGAAATGTTTCATAAATTATTTATGACTCTTATTCTTCCATTATCTTTTTTTAAGAAGGTGCAAGGGCACTTACTGTATTTCCCAGTTAGAGCCCCCTAATAAGTACCCTGAAGCAATAAAGGGTCCTTCTGCATCCGAGACCTGATGGCATTGAAGGAAGATGGGCAGATCTGCTGCCGAGTGCGTCTGAGCAGAGCTGGTGGTCGATGGTGTGTGGGAAGCATGCAGTGAGGAGGAGGGGGAAAGGGACGTGGAAGGTAGCACAGGTAGGAGAGGGTGTGAGCTGGTGGAGCCTCTGCGCTCGAGTCCTGGGGTACTCCATGTTCACATGTTCCATCCCTCTCTGCAGCCTTAGCTTGCCCTGCTCATGTGTGGTTACAAGAAGCAGAGTTCAGGTACTAGCAGTAGGTCGACAAACGGGAGGTGCCCTGAGCCAATTGTCTGTCTGTCTGTCTCTCTCTCTCTCTCTCTCTCTCACACACACACACACACACGCTTGTTCTAGTGGCAAGACATAGGGACGATTCTGCCCTCCCACATCTGTGGCTCCCCAGTGAGCCTGATGAACTGCCATGGGTTAGAGGATCAGAATGGGCATCACTGATGGGTAACCAAATCGCAACCAATATTAGGTTCCTCTTATATGTTTAGTCTCATGCATATGAGTATATCGTGAATATTTACTACCTTTATACCATTGAGTGTATCATGAATATTTACTGCCTAGCTGCCTTGGATATATTTAGTGCCTCATGAATATTAGGTATCTCTTGTCTTTCCACACCTTTCTATTTTGTTCAATACACATGTGCTCCCCTTACTGAGTTTCATCTGTACTAAACATACCTTACAAGTCATCCATCCCCTCTGCTGTCTTTTTTTTAGAATTGAATATTCTCAAATAATATCTATTACACTAACTTAGTCTCTTAAAATCAGGTTCCAGTTGAATATATCTTTGTGAAGCCACGGTCCCATCAAGAGGGTGAGTCCAAAGTGCGTGGGGACCTCTGGGACCAGGTGTCGGTCTGTATAGGCTCAGACGGCTTGCTCATACCCACTTCAGATTTGTAGGCCGACACTGAACTGCACGCTCAGGGCTGCTTTCTGCCCTTGGCTCCTCGGGAGATAGTGCCCATGGGCCAGTGCCCACCTGTGAGGCTGTACATGCTGCTCTGAACCTTGGGCAGGTTAGCTCTTTTTGGTTGGTTGCAGCTGTGTGGCCAGGCACAACATCTGCACCCGACAGGTGCAGGGACGGGGCCTCGGGCATGGGGCTCCTGTGGTCCCAGGGCCTAGGCTCAGAGCTGGGTGTCTTGACTTCTCCTTACTGTTCTGCTGCTGGTGGTGTGGGTCATGCCATGAGCTGCTCAGAAACTCCGTCGCCTCTCTGCACCTGCTGTTCTCACCTGGCTTTAGTACCCCACTCCTCGTCCCAAAGTGTGTTCCATCATCTCGCTTTAATACCTTAATTACTCATCTTTCCTGCTTCCTCTCCCCAAGAAGTGGCAATAAGAACGTTTCTGTGGGTCCTTTTCTGTGTAGAGGTTTAGGACTTGAAAGCCGTGAGTGTTAACTCCACTAATGGAAGCGAGGAGGAGGATGGGGTTTGTTGGCGGGTCAGACCCACGCACTTGACGTCTGAATCACTCGGTCAGGCCGCTTCACCTGGTGATTCACTTTGCGAACTGGGATTACTTCCCCAGTAATCTGAAGCGGTCATGAATGTTTGGTTGGTTGCTGGGTGTCAGCTGCTTGCTCCATTGGAAACAGATCTCCAAATCACTGTGTAGTAGCATCTCCAGTATGCTGTCTGGGTCAGACAGGTGCTTGAAGTACGAACACAGAACATTTTGCAGATTTGAGTCACTGTTTTCTGAGGCTTGGCCCATACCATCTCGTTTCCCTCCTGGCTTCGTGAGCAAAGTTGGTTCTTTCAGTTGAGGTGTTCAGGTAGGTGAGGCTTCCCCGGTACCACGTTTAGAACCGAAATCACTGGGTATGTTCCGTGGGTCCTGAGGCATCCAGGGGCACCTCTTGGTGGTGAAGGAACAACCGCACACAGGACTCAGCCAGTTCAGCAAGCAGGGAAGGCCTAGAAGGCAGCAAACTCGGCGCAGAGCAGGCCTGCCAGCCGTCTGGAGTGCCGACCAGACTTGTGATTTGGCTCGTCACAGTCAGGCTGCTCTTTGGCTGCTCCCTCAAGTGGCACGAGACCAGGAGCTACCCAACACGCGTCTCCACCACCCAGTGAACCCCAGGGGTGGAACATGAGGGGGCGTCTTGATAGGTTTGAGCGCGTATCCCTCCAAACTTCTGTCTGTGCTATATTGAGTGTGTGTGTGTGTGTGTGTGTGTGTGTGTGTATGCACAAAAGTGTATCTTTGATACAAAGAAGTAATGTCTATATTGTTTTGTGCTGCTTTTTCAGAATTAGTAGTATGTGTTGAGTCTCTTTCTCACATCGTTAGATGTTTTTCCTTCACATCATCTGTGAGGAAGTCCCATTGCATGGGTAGCCCCAGCTTACTTATCCAAGCCCTCTGTTGGATGGATGTTTACTTGGGTTATTTTCAACCTTTTTTCTCTTAGTAACAGCAGGACAATGAACATCCTTGTCCACGCTCTTTAGCACATTTGTCTGGTTGGGTCCTTCCAAGTACTAGCTCATAAGTAGATTTCCTGTGTATGTACCTATCTCCTCCTTTATGTCCTGCCTGGAATGATCTTTTTTCACACTAAAGGTTTATTTATTTATTTATTTATTTATTTTTGGATGAGATTTCTTGCATCTTGGTCAACAGTGGTTTTAGCATCTGTGTTATTCAGGACTTGCTCTAGTTAGTTTAGGCAGAAGAAGATTTAATGCAGGAAATTCAGGGCTGACAGAATTGTTGGAAGCTTGGCCCTTGGCCAGACCAGCAAGAGTGACCCCCAGAGCCCCTCCCATCCCAGACCTGTTCCACGGAGGTCCCTCCTTCCACTCCGTGAATATCCATGAAGCCGGGGAAGAGCTCTGGGACTTCCACCACTCACCCCCCCCCCACCAATTCTCCCATGGGGAAACCTGATGCCTCTATGTTAGCAGAGATGCACAGTAAACTCCTCCGTGTGGGGGCCTGGCAGGCAGGGAGTCTAGGAAGTGTGGTCCTTGGTTTTCTAGCCTCCAGCAGGCTATATTATAAGCCGGAGAGTGTCCATGGCATCTCAGCCTTTATTTGTTTTTCTAATGTTGAGCTTTTAATATTGTATTTGATGAAGGCAGAGGTGAGAGATTCATAGACTGTAGCCATAGGTACAGTGGGCCTGGCCCCTGTCTCACAGAATCCATCATTCTGCTCTCACAGAAGGCCCAGAATCTTTGACGGATAAGGTTTTCATTTCAGTCCCCGCTGACATGAGCCCCAGCCTCCTTCCTGCTCTTTCTCAGAAACCAGATTAGAAGCTTCCCCAGCCTGAGCTTTATTCAAAATAGGTGGCAAAACAGCATGAAGCCACATACAAATAGTTCCTGCGCACTTGCCAGGTCCATAGACCACGTAGTTCAGAATCGGATCCCCAGAGACCTGCCTCAGTAGGAGCGGCATGGGCTGTCTGGTTGTTTTCTTTCGGCACTGGAGACTTCACTCTCTCCACTCCTTTCCTGGCGGTGTCACGTTCACGCTCAACAGCCCTCAGTTATTAGGCATGGGGAGGAAACACAAGTTAACATGCTGCTAAGTTAAGAGCCAGGTTTGTTTGTTTGTTTTTTCATAAGCCATAACTGATTAACAGCCAGTTGTTGAACTATATTTCTCTTTGCCTCTTCAAACAGGCTTTTTTGCATAATCACTATGAATTCAGGTGTTTGTAGGGTGCCAGGGCCCCTCTTGAGTGGATTTCTGTATTTTCAGTTGTTCAAGAAAAGCATTGCTAAGGCATGGTTCTAGGAAAGACTGTGTCTTTAGCGACTCCGAGCCCCTTGGTGGGCCTGGGTGTTCTGGTGACTGATGGTGCATACCTTTCTGGCCCTAAACGGGCCCTTTCCCACTTATAGTCAGAGAGGGACTATTTAAAGCAAGCCGGTGGCCCCTGACTCAAAGCCTCACAGTGGATGCTGGGCATGAGGAGAGAAGAGCCCACCCTCCAACTCCAGGTGGGGTGTGACAGCCCTTGGGACTGCCCCGGGGAGGGTCTAGTGGATCAGGTGTTAGAAACCTATCAAAGAAATCCACATCTTTTGAAAAGGAGAAAGTAATAGACACTCCATATATCCCAAATGATTCACCTCGGATTTCTACAGCACCTTCCTTCTAGGAATTAAAAATAGGACTTAACTTATATTTAATCCTGTTTCTCTTTCTTTAATTTTGGGGGGTTATACCCTGACTGTATATTATGAAGTAAACCAGAATAATAATTTTACCAGCAACAGATGTTTTTCTTTCAGTTCCTCCAACCATATAAAATGAGATTCTGAGGGGTGGGGCGGGCATGTAAACACTGGATGATACAGGCTGCCTGTTGCATAATCCCACACACCTCTCCACTCTGCCACCAATCTTACAAAGTAGTCAAGTGTGAGTATGGGCGTATAAGAAGAGTCCCTTTCCAGCCCAGAGTCAGTGATGTCAGAGCCGGTCACTAGATTTACTGCCTGTTGAAGGCCAGTGTTTCACCTTCTCTCACGGAAGACTTACAGTCACCCTGTGCCTCTTATAAATAAGGAAGCTAGGGCCCAGAGAAGTGAAGTACCTTGGTCAAGGTCCCTCAGCTAGTGAGTGAAAGAGTTGTGAACTCAGCTTCACCACCCACCCCATTTCTCTGAGAAGATGATTTCCCCTTGAAAACCATCCAGGCACTCACCCCTCTGCTTGCACAAGTGCTGTGTGGTTGTTGGCTCTATTGCTGTTTGTTAGCTCAAGCTCACACCAGTTAGCAAACACACCCAGGTGCTGTCATGGTTGCTTCACCACTCTCTGTTCTTATCCCCATTTTACAGAGGAGCAAACTGAGGCACACACAGGTTATAGGACTTACCTAAATCACCAGTACACAGTGGAGCAGGGATTTGAATCCAGTGTCTTTTCTCTCCTTTTTTAAAACCTATCTTGAACAGTTAACTTCGCAGAGAATTGTCTTTATAACCACCGCCCCACAGGGTTTTACTTGTTGAGTGAACACTCTTGTCAAATTATTCCCTTGGGTGTGCACAGGGCCTGGGGCATGGGAGGGGCTCCTTATTCCCTGGGCAACTTCCCGCTGAGCCACCTCCCTGACTTCCCACCCACAACTGGAGTCTACTGGGAGACCCTTCTTCCCTCCCGCCTCTCCTGGCCAGCCTGCAGCAGCTTTTGCAGGAAAGGAGAGGAGAGGAAGGTCACAGATAGAGGTGGCAGGTGGAAGGGGATGGCTGGGGCCTGGGCTGACCACACCCTGGCAGGTCCCTGGCTGTTTGGGTCACCTTGAGCACAGCCTTGGGCTTCTTTTCCTCCTGCACACACTGGGAGATTGAGATACACGCTTCCCAGGAGTGTTGGGAGAAGCGAGGGCAATAGTTCATGTGGAAATGGCAGATACACTGTAACCAGTGGACAAGAGTGAGTTAGAAATGACATTTTCTAATAATTAAGCCCTTTTTATTTCTAGTTAGAATAAGGCCTTGTGACTGGGGGCTCTGAGCACAAAGGCTGACTCTCCCATTCTCCAGCCGTGTGGTCTCTCAGTGCCTCTGTTCCCACCCCCAGAACTGGGGATGGGACTAGTACCCGCCTCAGAGGGTAGTTGTGTGGACTGGCTGGAGTGCTGGTGTTGGTAATGTGCCTGGCCCACGGTGAGCACACAATTAGCCCCTTGCCACCTGAAGGAGTAAAAGCTAAATGGCTACCACTGAGGTGGTCAAAGGCTAGAGAAATACAGAAAAAAATTAAACTTCCTTACAACTTACAGCCCATTGTCAAGTCCTTGAAATAGGTGGAGTGACTCCAGGAATTCAATTGCCTTGATGTTAATACCTTGCTTGTGCCCCTCTCTCGCTGTGTCTCTGTCAAATAAATGAATAAAATCTTAAAAAAAAAAATACTTTGCTAGAGGCAAAAGTCAACCTCAGCTTGCGGTTAGCCTGACCTCTAGGATCCTGTAAATCTACTTTAACATATGAATATCCCTTTGGAAACTTCCCTTTATCTTGACCTCCCCACCCCCAAGATATATGTTGGCAATCATCCTCCAGGCATATGGCCCATGATACACTTCTGAAGGGTCTCATGACAAAGGGTTTACTGGACAGTAATAAATGACCTTTTCCTAACAACAGCTAACCCTCAAGGTTGCTTCCAGATTCCTTAGAGACTCAACGCTATCCCTAACCCCCTCCCAACTTGTAAGTATACACAACCCCAGTGAGGCTCTTTCTGTCCACGAATCCTAACCCCATGCTTTAATAAAACCACCGTTTTTTACTGAAGGTGTCTTAAGAATTCTCTCTCTGAACCCCAACATTTCACATCATTACCATCTGTGAGAATAAAAACTGAAGAGGCAGAGTGAGGGAGACTGGGTTGGAGCCACCATTGGCTGAGCATGTGGTACTGTAGGCACTATTAGGCACTTAAGGAATCTATTATCCCACTAATTCTGGGAATAACATTGAAAAGCAGAAATGATTATTCCTGTCTTAAGGTGAGGAAACTAAAGCTCAGGGAGGTGAAAGTGATAAGCCTGTCCCACTCCGAGGAGACCTAGAGTACTGGGTCCCAAGTCTTTCTGGCTCCAGGGGGCCATCCTATGGGAACTGTTCACCATGTACCAGCATGACTAGCTGTAGGAGCAAACACTTCCCAAACATCATCTGTTCATGTTTCTCCCCCATTCCCAAATAAACACTTCTGTTGTGACATCGTGCTGATATTCTACCAGATCTTTTTTCTTCTGGTGGACTTAGAGTCTTTTGTACAAAGTTACGGTTTAAGCCCCTTACTGCCAGCCACACTGGAATTCCCATCTGACCTCACATCAGTGAGCAAGGTCCAGAATGGCCTACCGTGGTGTTTGGTTTTGTAAAGGCTGTAGCTTCTCCCCTAAAGCCAGAGTGCCTGGTTTTTCTGAGAATGAGGGTCCCTTTGTAACAATTTGAGAAGACTTTCAAATGATAGTAATTATATTTTTGTGAGCCATCAATGAGGGAAATATATGTAAACAAAAACACACAATGAATTTTGAAGCTCATCTTGATAACTTTGCATTTTATTAATCACATCTACGGGTATTGAAAAAAAAAATGACCTGTATATGTATGTGATGTAATATCGATGCCTTTCCCAGATAAAGCTTGTAGAACAGGGAGTCACATGTAAAGGACTAAGGATATATGTTTGGAAATTGCCTATCTGTAGCCATTTTTTAAAAAAGTGGTTGGGAGCACCTGGGTGGCTCAGTGGGTTAAGCCTCTGCCTTCGGCTCAGGTCATGATCCCAGGGTCCTGGGATCGAGCCCCGCATCGGGCTCTCTGCTCAGCGGTGAGCCTGCTTCCTCCTCTATCTCTGCCTGCCTCTCTGCCTACTTGTGATCTCTGTCTTTCAAATAAATAAATAAAATCTTAAAAAAAAAAAAAAGTGGTTGTACCCTTTTGCAGTTTACTTTTTCCTGGTGGGTGCTTTGCTTGCAATTTCAGTATGTTCCACCAAGGGGTGCCTGGGATTAGGATGCTTCCGCAGGCTTCACCGCAGTGATGGGACCAAGTGTAGTTTTCTCTTCCCGAATGTCTTCTTTTTAGGACAAAAATACTTTAGTTGCAAAAAAGTATATAAATTAAGAGAATATGGTTTAGAAGAAGTAACCAAACATGAAGACAAATTTAAAAGATGTAGCAGGCTGAATAACACCAAATTTCCAGTGATTATTTTTTTCCAATAGTTTTCTAACAGAGCTTAGTTTTTTCTAATTCCATATTTACTTTTTTCTTAGCTCACAAGCATTAAAAACAATCCAAACCATTGGCCCCTGCACTCCTTCCAAAGGGTTTAAGGTGTCACAACCCAGTATAGCTTTCATATTAAAATTATACAGATTGTCTTAGCCACTTGGGGACCATGAGGCACCTCAGACCCCTGTCTTTCCCCTGGACCCCAGCAGAATGCTCTGGGACTCTTGTCGCCATGTTTTTCCCTAGTAACCCAGTCTCTTGGCCTCCTCTTCACCTGTGAGAGAGAGCTGGGTGTTGAGCTAGTTTGAATATGAAATACACAGCCACAAGAAACTCAGTTCATCTGGTTATAGTTCAGTCTGTTTATTTTATTCAGTGTTCTTTCAGTACACACTTATCAGGGCCCCTGTGAGCTCTCAGCCTGTACAGTAGCTCCGGATATATCCGTGTAAGTGCAGCAGAGGTGACAGATGAGGAGAGTGGATTCCCCTGGGGCAGGTTCTGTGCGGTCTGGGTGGTGGAGACCCCGGCCAGGCTTGAGCGGGGTCTGCCACGGGGAGTTTCGAGGGAACTCTGCTGGGCTCATGGTCGGATGGGGCTGACTGGCCCACTAGATACGGGAGGTGTGATGCTGAGGGTCTATAATAGTTGCAGGGGCCCACAGAAAGGTTTTAATTTCTTTTAAAATCAGAAGGGAAACATGAACTTTAGGTTTGACAAGTTATTTTAATACATAATTGTCTTTATGCTGAGGCAATTGTAACATATACTTCCTAATTGCTCTTTAATAGAGGAGAGGACCTATATAGGCAAAGGTACCAAGAGCCCAGAGAAGTCATAATGCGGCCCTGGGTGGCAGAGTGACTGGTCTGGGCAGCAAGTATGACAGAGGGACCTCCTGACTCGGGGAACTGCCTGAGCAGAGTCACACAAGCAGGGATGACCAGGGTAGGGTAGGGACCACTCAGTGGCCTGAGTCAGCAATGCATGAGTGCGGACTGGGGCTGGAGGAAAGCAAGGACCCTGGCTCCACCTTGGCCACAATCTGTTCATCAAAGGCAAACAGCCCTTGGGTTTGCATCCAGGTGCTTGGGTACCTCGGGCTCAGATGTCCCTGGGAGGTAGATGCTGGGGAATTTTAGGACTTTCAGAGTATTAGCTAAACCCCAAAAGGTTGGCTTTCTCAAATGTGGGGTATTTTTTTTGGTCTTAGTCCCAACCTGGTCCCTTGGGGGTGAGACACACGCCTTGGAACGTGTTTCCTCATCTATAAGTTGGGGGCAGTAACCTATACAGGTTTGCTGAGGGAATGAGCTGATTCATCCCAAATGCCTTCCTAGCCTGGTGCCTCGCCTCTGGGCATTGTCAAATGTTGGTTTCCTTCTCCTTCACTTGTCGGCTTTGCCTGTTCGGGGCAGGCCAACAAGGTGGAGGTGCCTTTCCCTGGGCTGTGCCTTGGCCTGGTACCAGCACCACTTGCAGCTGCCCCAGCCTCCCCACCAGGCTGACTCAGGAGGTCTGGGTGGGACCATAGTTTGTGTTTAACAAGCTTTACAGGTGAATCTTCTGTGTGTTCGGGGTTGAGGCCTTTGGCCTTCACCGGAGCATGTCTGGGCCATGGCTTGGCAGATTTGACTTCCAAGACGGAGGCTCTCACCTTCTTGAGGGAGGGAGGAGTCCCAGACCTTCTGGGGAGAGTCCAAGAGGGCAAGACTGGGCTGGCTTGCATCCCATTCACTCTGGGAAGGCACAGGAGCTCCTTTGTCCTCAGCCCCATGGGCCTCCCTGTCTTCCTGGAGTACTCCTTCCTTTTGGCTCAAGGAATGAGCAGGGACGAGCAGCTTCTGCACACCCACGTTTCCAGTTTCCCTCATCTAGTTTATCAACACACGTGTTTTACAGTCATGTGCACAGCACTGTGATTTGAGGCAGGGGAGCTTAGACATGGGTCAGGCCTTCATGGCATCACCTGATAGAACAGAGACGTGTGAACACCCCTTATCATAAAGGAGACAGAAATAGGGGTTCCTCCACAAGATGCCCAACCCGTGGGGCCTAATGAGTTCGATTACAGAGGCAGCACTGTGGATCCGGAGGCGTGAATGACACTTCCACAGTCAGGGAAGCACGGGGGGACGAGGGGTGTGACATGTGTGGAACGAACCAAGTCTGATGGGACAGAAAATGGATGGTGTGGAGGGATGAGGTGGGCTGAAGAGTTTACAGAAGTAGGCTGCAGCTGAACAGGGAAGGTGGGCTCCTTGCAGGGGTCATGGCCCTGGGGGTCAGGGTGATCCCTCAGTAAGGGCTTGGAACCAGCCATGCTTGGCCTGGGGGACGTCGCGGAGACAGCACCTCCATGTGGAAGTGTGAGCACGGGGAAGCTGTTCCTTTCCTGACAGCATCAAAGATGGCAGACTTAGGGAGGGCACGTCCTAGAAACTGTGTAGAAGCTATATGCAGAACACAGGTAGCGCTGGAGACACAAAAGGGGCATTGTGTAAATAAAAATGTTCAGTGTGCTTCTGGAAGGGAGGGATCAATACTTTACATATTTAAGTTGTTCCCAAATTATGGATTTAACGCAACTCCCAGCCAGGATCTGGGAAGATGACCCACCAGATAGTAAAACATTATAAGTTTGTCATACTTTAAACATTTTGATATTGAGATAGTAATAGAAAACATGTCTGTGGAACAGACTAGAAAGTCCGGAAAATAGAAGTTAACAGATACAGTTGATATTTAACCACGTGGGGAAACCATCAGTTCCCTCAGTCATCAAACCTCAAAATATATTCCCCAAATATATTAAATTTATAAATGAAATTATTAAATTCACTTTAAGTATATGAGAAATTATCGGATGAGAAACATCTTTCGATATATGATGCCAGAGGCAAAAGCCACAACGCCAAAATTGTTTTGTTTGTTCATCAGGGGAAATAAAAATTTCAATATGCCAAGAAAAGAAACCCAAAAACAAAGTCAAAAGTTAGTTGATAAACTAAGAAAAAACTCCTGCAATGTGTATGACACATACTCTTTTATGGAAACAAATCTCATAATTGATATGAAGTCTTATTACAAATGAACTTATTGGTAGGAAAGTGGGTAAAGGATATGAATTTGTTGGTGTTTTTTTTTTTAAAGATTTATGTATTTGAGAGAGACAGCGAGAGCGTGTGTGCACACAGGAGCGAGGGGGAAGGGCAGAAGAAGAGGGAGAGAAGCAGACTCCACACTGAGCGGGGCTCCATTCCAGGACCTTGAAATCATGACCTGAACCGAAATCAAGAGTCACACGCTCAACGAGCTGAGCCACCCAGGCACCCCCTGTGGCAGCAAATGTGAGAAAGGTCAGTCTTACAGTAATAAAATAGATGCATGTGAAAATTAGGTACTAATTTTTGCTATCAAATTAGCAAGTTTTTGGTGTATATTGTTTTTGTGTGTTTTTGTGAATGACGGTGCTCCGCACAAGTGGACACGTGTGGCAAGGACTCCCCTGTGCCTTTAGAAAGGGACGGTAAGAGCTCTCTGCCAAGCGGCTTTGGCAGAATGTCCCAAAACCCTTAAAAGAATTCATCCCTTTATCCTGGTGATTCTGCTTTTAGGAATTTTTCCCCAGGAAACAATGAACTCTGCAGTCAAAAAGTATCTGTGCAAGGATGTTCCTCACGATGTTATTTATGAAGATGAAAATTTGGAAGCAACTTAAACATCCAATAACGGGGAATGAGTCATTCTCATGCCAGAGTGTGGTCGAGCCCTTGAGAGCATTACTCAGGATGCTTGGTGAAGGGAGCTTCATGGTCTAAGGCTAAATGGAGAAGGCAAGAAGGATGGTGGCTAGAGCTCGAAGGGAAATGAAGGGAGAGCAGGACCGGAGGGAAAGAGCTGGGGGCCAGAGTGAGAATGGGAGAGATGCTGGGTGAATAGGCTGGTCATCACACTTTTTAAGACTCCCTTTGGCAAATTTTGATGGAATGGGTAATGGGTACATGACACTGTCATTTCCCCTTGATCTAGAGCACAAGAGGGTTTGGGTGGACTGAGCCAAAGGAAGGGGTGTGGACATTCCCAGAAGTTCAGGCAGGCTGTCACTCAGGGTCAGGGACCTGTGCCCTGCTGTGTGTCCACCCAGCCCCTCTGGACAGGCTCGCTGCAGGGGCTCTACCCCTCGCCTTGCTGCTCTTCCCTTCCTGGGAGCTGCTTATTCCCACCTCCTCTTCTCAGCATGCCTGAGGGATTGGCGCTTAAAACCCAAACAAAAAACATTCAGGAAGGACCATTTTAAAATTAAAAAAAAAAAAAAAAAAAATTCAGAACATAAAACTTTCTAAAAAAAGAGATTGCCTTCTACATAAAAACAAATTCAGATATTATTTATGTCTGTGTATAGAGAAAATACTGCTCTGATAGAATTATGGGAGATATAATATTTTTCTGTATTTTCTCTTACAATCAGGATGGATGAGTTTTTAAAAAAAAAAAAACAGCTTTATTGGGATATAATTGACACATAGCCTGCAGTTTAATCTGATAAGTTTTGACACATGTACATATCCATGAAACTGACACACACTGTCAAGATAATGAACATACCAGGGGCGCCTGGGTGGCTCAGTGGGTTAAGCCGCTGCCTTCGGCTCAGGTCATGATCCCAGGTCCTGGGTTCAAGCCCCACATCGGGCTTTCTGCTCAGCAGGGAGCCTGCTTCCTCCTCTCTCCCTGCCTGCCTCTCTGCCTACTTGTGATTTCTCTCTGTCAAATAAATAAATAAAATCTTAAAAAAAAAAAAAAGATAATGAACATACCCATCATGCCCTTCATAATCTCCTCCCTCCATCCCCACAAGGTGACCACCGACCCACTCTATGTCGCTGTTATTCAGTATATATTCCCTAAAATTTTATGTCAGTGCCATCTTGCAGTATGGAATCTCTTTTTCTGGCTTCTTTGAGCCTCTTATTTTGTAGTTCATCCATGGAGGTGTGGGTTTCAGTGATTTAGTCCTTCTTATTGCCAAGTAGTGTTCCATTGTGTGCATGCTGCGGGTTTCTTACGGCCCTGTGAATTACTTTTATAATTAGGAAAATCCCCATTTTTCTAAGTGTACCCTGAGATTAGACAATGTTGTTGGGGTTCCTACTGTCCATCCCCCTCTAGAAGTGTGGGGCAGTTTTCCAAGCCTGACACAGTGGCTTTAAAAGGCAGCAATCTGGAAAGCCCAGAAGGACCAGGTGCTATCATTTGCCAAACAAAGGCTTAGCCAAGCCTTTGAACACTTGTGCTGTATACGGTCGGAGTTTGGTTTTGGTTCTATGAGATGAAGTGCTGGTTAGCAGACATTTTCAAGACCTGCCTTTGTGCTTCTCCTCAGTTCTAGAGTCAGAGAAAGCTGTGTTGAAGGAACTTGACCTCTTGTCACAAATTGGCATTGAGTGTGTAACTTTGACCTATCACATGGACCCTGACTGTGCCTGCCCAGCGATGACCAGCCTGCCTGCCCGGCTTCCTCAGCTCAGTGAGCATGTTAGAAGGGGAGGGGGGGAAGGGGCACTGGCTGAGGATGAAGAGAAGGAAGAGAGGAGCAGAGAGCGAGGAAGAGGCGGGGGAGAGACAGGGCACGAGGGGGAGCATCGGAGAGCTGCCTGGACTTGCGACACAAATGCGAGGAATGAAAAGGGCAGACAGCTGGGGGTGGACACAGAGGGTGCCAGAGTTTTGGTTATAAAGTGGTTTAATAGAGATTTATTTCCAAGGCTTGCTTTCCATGAAACAGTCAAAAAAATACTTCACAGAAGTAGACGCTTAAGGCTCTGTGGGGATACGGACTCTCCTAGACCCCAGAGGCTGAGGGCAGGGATGGAATCCCAGGCTTCCCTGATATCAGTGGGGTGGCTAAAGGTGGTGGCACACAGGAGGTGGAGGGGCAGCAGGAGAGGGGCCTGGGCCCCGAAGAATACAATAGGCCCCCAGAGCATCTACGGTGCTTGAGGATGGTGGGTGGTCTGTGGGGCTGGTGAGTCACAGGTGGAGAGACAAGGGCAAGAAAGGGTCGCAACTCTCCCCACTGTGCCCCAGCAGCCCCCTCTTCACCTGCCCAGTGCAGCCCCTATCCGTCTCCCTGCAGCTCCTGTCCTTCCCTTGGACAAAACTGACAGCCCTCCTCCTTCCGCTCTCAGGTGATTTTCATGAGGTCTCCCCATCTCCTGGTTTAGCACAAACCTACGCAACTCCTGTAGGACTCCAGACTCCTGAGGTCTCAGGAGAGTCATGTTCTCAGGTCTCACTTGTCCTTGTGGGCACAGGGATGGGCATTAGCATGTTCTTGCCCCTATTTGTTGTTGCCTTCATCACTGGGGGTACCAGAAGGTGTCTCCAGTGTGCTCGGAAGCCAGTGCACTGTGACATTCTGCTCTGGCCTCCTCTAGATAATCCTAGGCCCAAAGGAAGGACTTAGCTACCCCTGTTTCCTTGCAGAAAGGAGAAAGTGAGGGGCAACCCCTCTCCCACACTCTGGATACCTCCTTGTCCCCGGGCCCCAGTCTCCTAAGGTCTGTTATGTGATGTCCTTTTCTTTCTTTATCACTCTGAGTAGGGGTTAGACCCGGTCCCTGTGCCAGACCAGGAAATGGACACTCCCAGCCTGCTGCCTTCCCTCCCTCCATTATATCTCTACCCTGAGGGCCCCATGCCAACTCCTACACCAAAACCACCCATACTGGAAGAGACCCAAAACTGACAATGGGGCTGATACCCAAGTGCCTGGGTCTCCTGCTCTGGGCTGCACCCCTTTGCCCATTGTGCACCTGCTGATTGCCAGACATTGTCTCAAGGGGCTGGGGTCCCGCTCTGGGAACAGCATGGGGGAGCTGAGAGTCACATCAGCCTTCCTTCTCTCTCAGAGGTCTTAGGTTCCAGGATGAGACTGTCAAAAACAGAAGCAGGAGGATGGGTGGCTGGCTCTCCCTGGATGGGTGCTGGCTGATGGGCACCTGCACCCAAGGCCACCCCTGCCTCCTTGCACAGGGCCCTCCTGTTTGGAGACAACAGAGGCCTGTTGGTGGTGAGGGCCCAGGTCTCCTGCCAGTGAACAGTCACCCTTGTGAGCTAGGCCCTTCTCCCCAGAAGGTGGAGGAGGGGACGGGAGCAGGGCTTCTTTCTCCCCAGCCCAGACTCCTGGTTTTTTTTTTTTTTTTTTTTAAAGTCTCCTTCAAAGAGGATGAAAACAAACAGTAGGTTTGCCTGGACGATGTCCAGCTCATGTAATCTCAGAGCCACCGTGGGCAGCAGTGACAGGAGCCAACCTCTGTAACCCAAGCCTGGAGCAGCGTGGGGGCAGTTTTTCAGGGAAGCTCCGCCGGGCTCCCGTGGGTACGCATGTTGCTGTAGCCCACACCAAGGGGGATGCCACCTGCCTGCCTGCCCACGCAGGAGCTCGGTGGGGCAGGATGTTCAGGGAGCCTGTGGGGGAGCACGCCAGCCCGGCGGGCTGGGGGCCACCCTCAGCATCAGGGTGGGCAGGACCCTGCTAGGTTTCTCAGGGGGCCCTCTCTTGTGTATGAAGCTGCCCGCATGCACTTTCTCTGCATGTTCATAGCATCAGCATTCATGCACGTGGGTGCCACAGCCTGTGTTAGAGAGAGGAACCTGCCCCCTGGAAACCCGGCTCCGTGGCACTTCCTGTCTAGGGTGGAGGGGCAAAGGCCACCTTGAGTAAATTTCCATGCTGCTTGGAGCTGGCTAGGTTGCCATGTGGTGCTGGAGGAGGCAGGAGGAGGTGACCGAGTAGCAGGTTCCGTAGAGGAATTCCAGGAACACGGTTACCCAGGCTCCGGCCTGTGCTTGACTTTGAATCCTGGCTTCTGACCACAAGTGGGGCATGTGTGCCAGCCTGCCCGCCCCACTCTGGCTGGTGGGTCCTGGGGAATGACAGAATGATAATAAAAGCCTGTAAGGCAGAGATAATTTCTAAGCCTAATAACAGGTCACTTGTTTTTGCCCTTCTTGTTGATGAGGCTGGGGCTTGGAGGTATGAAGTAATGTTCTCCAGGTTGTACTGGTTCTTGATGGTGGACCTGGGGTTTGACTGCCAGCCTGTCTGGCTCTAAACTGTGTATTGTCCCCATCATGTCTTACTGGGTCACTGCAGGATCACTGGCCATGGGCCAGAAGCTTTGCCAGGGGCTTCTCCATAGCTTATTTAATCCTCAGAGCAACCCTGAAAGGTAGGTTTTGTTCTGATTGTTTATTCTGATCATTGTGAGGCTCAGAGCATGGGAACTGCTTGCCTGCTATAGGCATTGCGGGGCGGGGGGGTGTCTCTGTACTTCTGAAGCCCACACCTTCCCTCACACCTTTGATGCCCAGACCTGCATTCTGCTGGAAGGGACGTCTTTACAAAGGGGCTTGGTGTTTGGCCATGTAACCACTTCTGACACCAACCCCTCCCCTCATTGCCCAAAGTTTGCAACCTTTATACTCCTTGCTTTCCAGACGTCAGACCTGTGTCCTTGCTGCCCACAAGCTGCCCACTGGGTCCACCCAGTGGCCTGGCCACAGGTCACTCTTTCTGCTCCCTCATCTCCGGGGCAGAAGTGACTGTTCCCTGTGGCTTCCCCCTGTCACATTATATGTCCCTCCATTATAAGCAGACTGTAGAAATGACTGTTTCCTCCAAAGACTGAGATTTCTTGAGGGTAGAGACTGTGCCTTAGGTTCTGGAAACACAAGGAAGAATAATGCATAATAGGTGTTCAGCAAATGGTTTTTTTTTTTTTAAGATTTTATTTATTTGACAGAGATCACAAGTAGGCAGAGAGGCAGGCAGAGAGAGGGGGGAAGCAGGCTCTCCGCTGAGCAGAGAGCCTGATGCGGGACTCGATCCCAGGACCCCGGGATCATGACCTGAGCCAAAGGCAGAGGCTCCAACCCACTGAGCCACCCAGGTGCCCCAGGAAATGGTTTTTGAATTAGGTAGAATTGAGCTGCTCGATGTAAATATTCTCCTTCTTTTCTGATCTCATGCTTTTTATGTTTGAGAGCTTTAATAGGGTGAGAATTTTCCATGTGTCAGAATGGGTCCTGGTGGTAAGAGTAGCATAGGTTTAATTTTTAATTTTAGATTTTAACTCCATGCTATGTGTACTATGAGTCTATGGCTATGAATATATGAATCTCAAGATATTCATGGAGTTTAAAATTTGGGCTCATCTCCTACCAGTGTGATGGGGTCGTGGTGGTTAGAGGTCTCAGATCTGCCTCTGGTTCCACTGCCAGGCCTAAAAACCCTGGGCCTGGGCTGATGGGGTGCCTGATGGGTCCCTTGCAGCCTTTCTCCTGGCCCTAGCTTTGGGAGCCTCAGAAATGAGTCAGAACATGTGCAGCGTGGGCTTGTGCGGGTGGCAGGGAGCCCAGAATTAGCTCAGCTGTGTTTTAGCAGGGTTGCAGCAGGGAGGAGGTGGCTGTGCCAGGCGTGGAGGGGGGGCCCCAGAGGCAGCAGTCCTGAGTGGCATGGGGGTCAGCTCTCAGGAGCCAATCCTGGCCCCAGGGTGTTGGAGGAGGGCCTGCTCTCTGCCTGGCACACACCCAGTTACAGATGAGCAGGGGTTCTGAGAAGCAGGCTTGTGCCAGCACAGCTGGTGTAGCCTCAGCACACCTGAGACAGATGTAGGTGCTGGGAGGGCACAGTCAGGTCACTCCCCAGGAGTGAGTGGCAGACAGGTGTGGGCACCACCGTGCTCCCTGCTCCCCTTCTGGTGGCTCCGTGCCTTTACCTGCCCGCCCACTGCACACTGAGCCAGGCAGAGCCCAGCTGCCCCTGAGCTGACCCCACCCCTAGGCAGCACGCCCTCCTCCTCTGCCTTGCGTTCTCTCTTTGTAAGCTGCCTTTCTATTCCCAGGGAGGGATTGGTGAGCATGGGTATTTTAACAGATTGCAAAATGCTTTGTTTTCCCTTGCCCCTCTCCCTGCTCTCTCCAATTCTGGCATTGGTGTGTTGCCCAGGACGCCCGCAGTTGTCACTGGAGACAACAGGGCAGCAGTACCGCTGCTGCTGCTCCTTGGTGGGTGCAAAACAAAGGAGCAGGCTTTATGCTTCCCAGGAGCGGGGAGGGGACTGGCACTTGTGGTGCCACCGAATGAATCAGCTAGGTGGAACGGTGGGATATTGAATCACATGTGTGTCAGCATTGTTCTAGAAAAAACATTTGCAGAGATTCCAGCATGCGGCCTGGGTACCCAAGGTTGCTGCTGTGGCTTCCCCATTGCTGCATGAAATGCTCACAATCTGAGTGATTGGTGTGCTGGGGTTGCTGTGGGTGGAATCGCGTGAGTAGAACAATTTGGGGAAGAAAACAAAGCATCCGAAGGTTTTCAGGGTGGCCCAGCTTTGAAACTCAGCAACTGACTTCCTTCCACCTTACAGCTGGGCCTGCACCTGCATTTGTGCCCCAGAGGCCACCACGGGCTGGCTCTGCGCACAGTGAGCCCACCACCAGTGTCCTGTCCCACAGAGGACCAGCGCTCCCATTTCGCAGGTGCCTTCCCTTCTTGCCCTAGCACTGCCACTGCAGTGTTGATCCGGCCAGCCTTGTCAGCTCTGAACACAGGATTTCAGAAGGGATGTGTTGGGCCACACCTAGACCTAGCACGGGGAGGGAGTAGTCCCCTGCTGGGACAGTTGGAGACCAGGGACCATGCTTCCACCAGCTTTGTCCCTTTAGTGCCTGATCCAGTGCTCTTCACACACAGGTCCAGGACCCTTACGTTGTACCTACGGGCTCCCTCTGGTACCTGGGGCCAGTCCCTGGGGACATTTGTGTTAAGGGTCCCACAAGTCTGAAGAAACTTTCCTGTTGTTAGAGCTATCTGGTTTTTTCAAGGCACACCGTGTACTCAGCTGTCTTGTTTGGTCCCCACATCAACCGTGAGGTGGGCAGGGCTGGAAGTAACATTCCCCTTTGAAGGACAAGGTACCTGAGGGCCAGATGGTAGAAAGGATGTGCCTGTGTTGGGGGCAGAATGACAGGCGCAGAGGCTCCCCAGCCCCTCACTTCAGCACCTTGCCCAGGGACCTGCTGCTCGCCTGCTGCCTGGCATTATCTCATCAGGCTGTCCCTCCAGGCTGCACCCAGAACTCTGGGTGTCATGACCCCACTGGTGAGCCTCAAACTGGGGCAGCTTGGAACAAGAATAGATCTAGAGATTGGACAATTTCTGTATTTTCCAAGTATGAGCACCGAAGCCAACAAGAGTGAAGTAATTTGCAGTAGGTTGAATGTTGGAAAGAATTCTCTAGGGAGAAATTAAAAAAGAAAATCCCAGTCAGGGTTTCTAATTCTTTGCCAGTGACATTGGTATGATCCTTGTGTAACAGCTACTCTCAACACTGAGACGCCTCAGGCCAGGGAGCCTAGCGGTATACTCTACTTCCTGACAGTCCCCTGGGTTTGAGGACAACTTCTCAACCTTTCTTGAAAAATAGAAGGTTTCTTAAGTTCTGGTTCTCTTTGCCAAGCTCGTTGACACCTGAGTCCCAAGCTGCCCCTTTCACCCAAAAGGAGTTGTGTGCAGACTTGAGCTAACCCGTTGATCTGTACCACCATATTGAACCCCCTGTGAACCCCGAGAGAAGGTGCAGTTCCTAGCTCCGCTTTGTAGAAAAGGAAACCTGCCCTTGCCAGGGTCACCCACGTAAGCAGACCTAGACCTGGTGCGCTCCGAAGCCCACACCCTAGCACGGGGTGGATGTCGGACACCCTCCTCTTTGAGGCTCCTTGTCGGAGGGGAATAGTTTTCATCATGAGCCAGAGCCGATCCAGTCCTGAGAGGTCCTGAGAGCAACGGTTTGGGAAATAAGGAACTTCTCAGAGTACATTTTTAGAGAAGATGTGCTGACTGCTTTTCTCAAAAGGTATGTGGGGTCTCCTGCCTGAGATTGGGTCCGGCCCACAACCCCTCTTGGTGAGAGGTCGTTGAAATCTGCCGCCTACAGGGGCCGAGTTGGGAGGCCATGCCAGGCAGGGAGGGGGGCCAGGGAGTAGAATTACCCCAAGTGTGATGTTGGAGACAAAGGACACAATGAGGAAGACTGCTCGATGTTTTGTGAAGCTGGAGGGTTGAGATCTGTCCAACACTTAGCAGTTTCCCCCTTTAGGGTGAAAGGACCCCTTTACAAAAGCCGCCAGAGCCCTGCTACCTAGGTCTTTCGCTCTGGTCTTCCCTCAGCCCTTTTGCTGGCCCTTTGCCAGGCCCACTGATGGGCTGCAGACCTGGGGAAAGGCTCCCTGAGATTACAGGTGGCACAGGAACACGATTCCTTTGGCCAAAAGGGAACAAGGGTAAAGGAGCAGCTGGCCAGGTGGCTTGGGGTGTGCGACCAGATGGAGGGCTCCATGCCAGGGCCCTGCTCCCCTGGGAGGCCGATCAGCCTCAGCCTGGGCATCAGATTTCAATGGGCCTGAGCAGGTCAGCAGCAGGAATGCGTGGGAAGGAGGAAGTTCCGTTTTGCACGGCCAGGGTTTGCTCCTGACAGCTCGTTTCGTTTGCATTTGCAGTTTTTATGAACTTGAGTTTGATGACTGTTGCTTGGGTCCAGATACTTGGAAACACTCAAAACGTCCTCTGGTGTCCTTTACCCAATAATCATGAATGTTTTCGCAGACATTTCACGGGGGCTTTCCCGTACCTGTCTACCTCTTCTTATAAGTTACAGCAATTACATGGCACAGCTGCTACACTTAAATCAGAAGAAACTTGGACCAAATAAAGAAAATAATTTTATGAACAAATAAGTATCCCTTGAGAAGCACAGGGCATCTGATGCAAATATCATCAGGGAAATTTAAGAATTTGCTACTGCTGTCTAGGGCTCTGGAAAATATGAATTTCATGGTGTGCTCAGAAGCCTTCCACAGAACTTGCCTGATGACTCTCTGCCAGTCTGTCCTTAATCTTCTCTGGAAAGTCCTCCCAGGCCTCCGTGAGGCTGAAAACCAGGACACATTAATACAACAATTAATACACTTCGAGTTCAGATTCAGCCTTTAAACATGGGGTCGGGGAAGTCAAGTTTCAGGTCGTGGGCTTTTACTGTGTTGACCTCTGAACCTTTAAGACTATTCTGGCTAATTGTACCAAAGAGAATAGGGACCCAGATCCCAATGAGAGAAAATAGGCCAGGTGTAAATGAAATTAATTTCTATATAAAAGGGCATTTAGTGGAAATGGTGAGGTGTGGTCGACATCTCAAGGGCAGACCTTGGCCTTTCATAGATGGCAAATGCTTCATTCTGTGCCTTCTCTGTTGGAGGCAGTGCCACGGAGGGGGTGGGGGCTGGCAGGGGAAGGTCATTGGATCTTTAAGCCACCTTGGAAACCCGAGCCTTGGTCTGTTGTCCAGGGCAAGCAGCAGCTTGTGCCTGGGAAGGGAGGGGACGGCTCATTCAGCTATTTATCTGCTGATAGACATCCACAGTGATACGGCAGGTTTGAGTTTGCATTTTTATTTGGGCTGATAAAATCTTCCTGTACCCGTTTAAACTCTTTGGTTGACAAACTATCCTCAGGATTTGGACAAGAGAAGCCACAGAATCCTCTAGCTGGGTGGTCAGGAAGGACTGCTGGCCTCTTAGCCACCCATACCCCTATTTGCAGTGCCACGGCCAGACATTTACAAGGAAGATGACTTGTTGGAGGATTAACTTGGTCATGCAGTTGTAGGAGAGAGACAGCAAGTGTGACCTGACTCCTGCCCCCCAGCTGAGGACTTGGAGTCATCCTGAAGAGACCTGATACTTGAGGGTGACCTCAGAGCTCTCCAGGCCATACTTTTGGATTCCTCTGCCCTTGTGGCTGGTCTTCCAGATGAGATGGCCCGTCTAGCAGATTGTGGCCAGTCAGCTCTGAACAGAGAAGGAGCTTCAGGGACTGCCTCCTCCTGCTCCCACTGCAGCTGGGCTAGGAGAGGGGATCCTGTCTCTTCAGACTTCTAAACCATAGGTCTGTATCTGGCGTCAGAGACAAGAACTGGCCTCATGTTCCCGTGGGTTTATCTGCAGGTACGCATTTGACTCCCGATGCCTTGCGGGATTTGCATGGATGTCTAGTTAGTATCAGATCATTTGCATGTTCTGTGTTGAGAGAAGCTTCATCATCAGTCCTTTTTGTGGGGTCTCTCATGGTAGGTCATCTGTGTTATAGCCTCTTCTGTGCAGCAGCCAGAGCCACCATTTAGAATATAATCAGACTTCTGATTCCAGCCATGATGGACTAATAAATGTTGGATTTATTCTCCTTTCCTAAACAATTATGACATTGGACAAAACAGATGAAGCAACTGTTATTAAGACTGGGATGTCACTCCTTGCCAGTGTGTGATGCAAACGGAGGCAAGCTGTGTGTTCATCCTGGCTTGCTGTTGGCTGGGAAGGGGGGTTGAGGAGTGTCTCTGCAACCAAGGCACAGGGAGGTGGACTCAGGCACAGAGCTCATTGGAGGGAATGGGAATCAGAATCCTGGGGTGCTGAGGCAGCTGGCATTTGGGGGGCAGGGTGTTGTAGAGGAGAGTTCTGAGCAGAGCAAGAATTTCAGAAATCTTCCAAGTGGTCCCCTAGATTCTTACCTAATACTAATCTGTGTTTACATAGGACAAGGCTCTCCCAAGGGCTGGGTAGTGAGCTGAGCAGAGATTCTGGGGGTCACACGGTGCTGGGAGAGGTAACGTTATAACCTGCCAGACTGGGAAGATTTTATGAGCACCTCAGTCTTTTACCTGAGGCCACAAAAAGGCCACCACCTCAAGAGTAGGTCTACTCTAGACTGGGCTAAGCACCTCACTAAACCCACTCTAGCAAATCCTAGAAGAAAGCCCTGTTAGGATCAGATGATGGGCTAGCCAACTGTCTGGCAGAATAAAACTCAACACTATTTAAACAAAGTATTATCTGCAACATCAAGCATAAAATTAAAAAAAAAAAACACTAGGCATGCAGGGTAGTATGAATGATAACAAAGAGGAAAAGATCAATAGATTAAAAACCCATCCAAGCATAATGAGCAAATAGGAATTTCAGTAGAGAAATGAAAATTTAAGAAATAACCAAATAGAAATTCCAGAACTGAAAAATGTAGTATCCAAAATGAAAAATTGGATTGGATGGATCTAACAGCAGTTTGGGCACTATAGAAGAAAATACCCAAGAACTTGAAAACAGATCAATACAGACAATTCAGACTGAAGCATGGAGTGAAAAAAATAAAAATAAAAATGAACAGAACCTCAATGACATGTGAGAGATAATATCAAGTAGTCTAGTATAGTTGGAATTCTAAAGAAGAGAGGTTAGGGCAGAGAAATATTTGAGGAAATTCCCTCAAATTTGATAGGAAAAGAATTTCAATCTGCAGGTTCCCAAATTTCAAGGAATCCCAAGCAGAGTTGACTTGGAGAAAACCACACCTAGGCACACCAGAATTAAATTGCTGAAAGGAAAAGAGAAAAATAAAATATTAGAGCAGCCAGAGGAAAGATCTATTATATATAAGGGAACAAAAGTAAAAATATGGCCGACTTCTTATCAAACAATGCAAAGCAGAAGACAGTAGGACATTGTCATTAGTGTTCTGAAAAAAAAAATCTTTCAAAAATAAATGTGAAACAAAGACATTTTCAGATTGACAAAAGTTGAGAGAAGCTGTTTGCTGCGGACTTGCGGAATTAGGACCATTAAAGGAAAGTCTTTGGCCTGAAGGGAAATGCCACCAGATCAAATGGATCCGTATGTAGGAATAAAAAGTGCCATAAAAAGGGAGATGTGTTGTAAATATAAAAGAATTAATTTTCTTATTTTTAAACTTCACTAAAAGATAATTGATGGTTTAATGCAAAATAGCAATTTATTTAGGAGTTTATAATATATGTAACAGTAAGATATATGACAAGGGATGAGAGGAGGGTAAATGAAAAAACATTGACATGTGATAGGGAATAATCAATAAAAACAGAAGTTGGCTCTTAAAAAGATGAATAAAATTGATAAACCCCCCAAGAAGACTAATGAAGGAAAAAGGAAAGGAAACTAAATTGTCAGTATGAACAAGGAAACATTTTCCAAATAATTAGAGAAAAACATTTCCCATATAATTTCTTGAGGCCAGCATAACCATGTTAAAAAAAATGAAAAAGAAGTTACAACCAGTATTTCTTCCAAAAACAACAAAACCCCTATCATATTGCATATAGCAATCATGATACCTCATACCCAAGTGGGGTTCCCCAGGAATATAAGGTTGCTTTAACATGTGAAAATTTAGTGACTGTAATCCACATTAATTGAATAAAAAAGGAAAATTATATGATCTGTGCAGTAGATGCAGGAAAAAAGCATGTGACAAAACTCACAGCCTATGATCAGAAATTCTCAGCAAACTCAGAATAAAAGGGAAATTCCACCATATGTTAGAGGACCGCTTTCAAAAATCCACAGCTGAAATCATTCTAAACTGTGACACATTGAATTCTCTCCTCCTCGATCAGGAGTAAGGCAAGGAAGTCTGTGTGCGCTACTCTGTACAGCACAGGACTAGAAGTCCCAGTCCGTGTAATCAGGCAACAGAAAGAAATAAAAGCCATAAGGGTTGGAAAGGAAGAAGGAAAATTATCTTTGTGGAAGGCAGAATTCTAAATAATCTTAACTAGTAAGTGAATTTAGCTTGATTTATTTCACCTAGCGTAATACCCTCCAGTTCCAACCATGCTGGCTAATTGCACTTAATTAAAAAAAAATAAATGAATTTAACAAAGTCATAGGATCGATGGGCAACATGCAAAAATTTATTGTGTTCCTGTACACTAGCAAGAGTAACTGGAAAATGCAATTTCACTGTGTCCCAATGGTGCCAGCATTCCACTTGGAACCTTCTGATGACATCTTAACTTCATTCAGAATGAAATTCAGAGTCCTGGCTGTGACCTAAATGGTCTGCTTGCTGGGTAGGCTCCTCTCCCCAGGCACCCACCATGTCTCTGATCTGTCCCTATTGTCCCCTTGGCTCCCTCTGCTGTGTTGAGAGGGACTTGGCTCTCCCCTGTGCCTGCACACCCATTCCCCACAAATAGCCTTGGCTCACTACCTCATTCCAGTCAAGTCTCTGCTCAGCTGTCACCTTCTCAGAGATGGCCTTTCTGATCACCTTCTCAGAGATGGCCTTCCTGATCACCTTATTTAAAATAGCACCTCCATGGAACACTGAAAAAAAAAAATTAAGATGTGGAAAAAAAAAAAAGAAAGCACCCCCTGGGGCTCCTTGGGTGGCTCAGTGGGTTAAGCATCTTCCTTGGGCTCATGTCATGATCTTGGGGTCTGAAGATTGAGCCCTGTGTCGGGTTCCTTGCTCAGTGGGGAACCTGCTTCTCCCTCTCCCTCTACAGCTCCCTCTCCAGCTCTCTCTCTCTCTCCCTCTCTCTGAAATAAAATCTTAAAAATAAAATAAAATAGCACCTCCTAACCTTGCTTTGTTTTTTAAAACATTTAAAGGCAAGTCTTTCCCTCATCACCACCTGGCATACTGGACACATTTGTTCCTTGTCTCTTCCCCTTGGAACATTAAAACAAAGATTTTGTCTTTTGTGGTTGATTGTTGCCCAATCTGTAGTACCCAGCATGGCCTGGACCTTAACAGCAGTCAATAAATATTTGTTTACAGGCGATTCAGAACAAAATGTTGTGCTAATAAGGATGGAGCTTGGGGGTAAACCCTGATGGGCAAGTCTTTGGTGTGGTATGCCCTTGAATCTGCCATTTTCTTTTTTGAAAAATCCATGTATTTTAGTGTAAAAGAAAATTTTCCGTCAAAAACAGTGATGTCTTGTCAAGTCCTGAGGTGGGACAGTGGGACAGGTGCCTCTGTAGGGCACGTGTTATTTGCATGGCACACCATCATTTGCAAAGTGCTTTCCTGGGCATTGCCACACTGGATCCGCACAGCGTCCGGTGATACAGTGGGTTGGATGGTGAGTCAGAGAGATTCTGTTACCCATTCAGGGCTGTACAGAGCTGCTAAAGCCAGGAGTCCAGCATTTCCATCCCATGTCCCTTTCCACTGTGTCCTGTGCTGGGAAACAGCTCCTGGAACCAAGTTCTTACATGGTCACTTGTGGGCAGGCAGCCCCCAGTTCTGATTTTCATGAGGTTAAATGTTCTGGTATCGCTGCTTTGTGCACCTGTGCTGAAGGTGAGGCAGCAGGTGGAGGAAGAGAATGTTGCTGATTTTTGAGGTCTGCTTTGAAGACAGGCTCTATGGAATGGAGGCTAGGGTCAGCCCAGCAGATGTTTTCATAGTAGAGGCACAGGAAGGGTCCTGCTGGCCCTGGGGTTGAATGAGGGCCCCCGAGATCTAAGTCCTAAGGGTTCCAGAACAATGGGCTGGCTTCAGCTACAGGTGGAGAACCCGGGGAGACTGTGGAGTGGTCCGTGGGTGTGAGCAATTCCGAGAGGCCCTGGCTTTTGTAATAAATGCTCCCTTGAGTCCTGTGGGAACCCAGGGGAAGAAATAAAGGTGGCCTCTTTCTTCTCTGATTGAAATTCGTGTCAATAAACACTCTTGGGACCTTTGCCAAATGAAAGGGGATTGGGCATTTGTGTGCATGGTATCTCATTGGATCCTCGAAATAGACAAGAAAAATACCTTCTCAGTCTGAGATGAAGAAATAGGCAGGGAGCAATCATATGGATTTCGCAAGAGTATTTCCATATTAGGTAGCACATCTGGGACAAGGACCAAGTCTTGGAACTCCAAGTCAAGTGCTCCTTGGAAGGGCTCTACCCGAAATGCCTCATGCATTGGGCAGATCACCAAGAGTGATGGGGACGAAGGTATCATATCATGACTAAAACCATGATAACCACAGTGGGGAGGCTTCCCAAAGATTGTTCTGTAGGAAAGGATGAGGGCATGCACCCAAAGTAAGGAAAGGAATTAAAATGAACTCTCATGAGGCATGTGTAAGGAGGTGGGTACTTTGATGCCTACCTGTATATTTGGTGTCAACTTTTCTCAGTGATCTCTCATACTTTTTTTTGATTGTATATGTTAGTTTTTTAGTTTAATTTTATTTTTTCAGTGTTCCAAGATTCATTGTTTATGCCCACACCCAGTGCTCCATGCAATACTTGCCTTCTTTAATCCCCACCACCAAACTCACCCAACCCCGCACCCTCCTCCCCTCCAAAGCCCTCGGTTTGTTTCTCAGTGTTCACAGTCTCTCATAGTTCGTCTCCCCCTCCGATTTCCCCCAACTCACTTCTCCTCTCCTTCTCCCAGTGTCCTCCGTGTTATTCCTTGTGCTCCACAAGTAAGTGAAACCATATGATAACTGACTCTCTGTTGACTTATTTCACTCAGCATAATCTCCTTCAGTCCCGTCCATGTTGATACAAAAGTTGGATATTCATCCTTTCTGATGGAGGCATAATACTCCATTACATATATGGGCCATATCTTCTCACTTTTTAAAACTCTGTTGGGATCACTTTACCTTGTCCTCACCAATCTGAGGCTCTGGTCTGCGTGGAGCTAATGGGAGCCTGGAGTATTGCCCACAGCCCTGATGAGCCTGGCTGGGGCTCTCTTAGATGAGCCTGTGGGCCGTGCTTTGCAGATGTCACTCTGGGTGTGAGGCCAGACCAGAGAGTGCCACCCCGACTGAGGGCCACAAAAACACTTCTGACTGCAGCAGCATTTCTTTCCTTTCCTTTCCTTTTTTTTTTTTTTTAAGATTTTATTTATTTGACAGAGGCAGTATGCACACAAGCATGGGGAGTGGCAGGCAGAGACAGAGGGAGAAGCAGGCTCCCTGCTGAGCAAGGAATCCAATGCAGGGCTCAATCCTAGGACCCTGGGATTATGACCTGAGCCAAAGGAAGACACTTAACCAGCTAAGCCACCAAGGCACCCCAGCAGTACCATTTCTGAGTGCAAGACCACGTACCTCTGTGTGTGTGTGTGTGTGTGTGTGTGTGTGTGTGTGTGTGATGCTGAAAAGAATGGTTTTGCACTCATGATGTAGTGATACGTCAAATAAAAATTACTACTAGGATAAACTTGCAGAGCACTTGTCAGGTAAGTCACGTTAAGAAGGCTTAGCTCACTCTCAGAGTTTGGATATAATCAAAGCCCAAATGTGTTTTTGTCATTGCTATGTTGTTGCTTTAGGAAGAAAAAAAATCTATTCCTTGATTTAAGTGTCTGTAGTAGTTTAAATCTCCTCCTGGGCCCTGGTGCCCACTGAGATATGGCTTCTTCCCACAGGTGGAATCATATGACACAGTGAAGCATGACGTCCTCTCTTAGAGTTCACTGAGAAATCGTAAGAAGACTCCATTATTTTTTTCTTGGGCGAGATTTTTGGTCAGGAGGGGGAAAATAAAGTGCGTTTTCAAATCAGGGAATTCTGGAAGGTCATGTGTCCCAGAGGTGGGCACGTGGGGGGTTGAGGAAAGCCAGTCCCTCTGCCTTGTTGTTGCCAGGTGCTCGCTGGCAGGCCTGTCCTTGTGTTAATGTGCACAGTTCAGGGAAATGGGTGGGAGTCAGCTGCTTCTGCTTCAGGCTGTTTGGATTCAGGGTGCTGGCTCTGCTGGTTTGCAGGAAGCCTCAGGGAGCTCTTGCCTGCCTCTGTCCTGTCCTGGAGATTAGGTTTCCAAAGGGAGGGAGGCTGAGCCCACCATGTAGCAGATGGGAGCGAGCGCCTAGTCTGTGAGTATGGTCCCCCTCCCCCATGTACCTGAGGCAGGTGAGGGTGCCAGCGTGGGCCCCCGCAGAGGTGCACCCCAGGGGGAAGAGTTTTGTCATTTCAGGACGCTGAGCTCCCAGAAGAGACACTGGTAAAGCTGGTTGTGGGTACTGGGACAGTTAGTAAATTTTCCTTAATAAGTCTGATAAACTTGGGGCTTCTTGGCTTGTCTTAGAGAGATGACATGTAGATCAGCATGTGTCCTCTGAATGAAGAGGTCACAGTTGCCCAGAAATACTGAACCCATAGGTCAGCGGATGATACAGGGTTGCAGAGTTTACGGAGGCAGGCCATGGCAAGTCCCTGGAGTTGGCCTTCTCAGGGTGTTTCTGCCCAGTGGGGAGACCCCTATCTAGGGCAGGACCCTAGGTCCTACTAACTTTCCCTCCAACTTGAGGAGTGATCGGGCCTTGGCCATGACCAGGGATCTGCCCCTCACCAAGCTCAGTCAGAACTGCTCTAAAAGCTGACAGCCTGGTTGGCAAATTTAGGAGAGCACCTGTGTCTGTGCTGAAGAGCAGCGACCCTGTGCCTGCCTCTCCGAGGACACGTTCCTGGGACCCGCACGCTCGGGGAGAGCACTCAATACACCAGAGGTACGCTGTGCACAGTCTCCCGTGAGAGCTGTTCATAGTCTTAGGCAAAGAGAGGGGCTTTTTTCTGGCTGTGGGAGAGGGGGCCTCTCTGGGGCCTTGCAAGCCGGAGCATGGGTGAAGGCTTCCAGGGACCCCCTCACCATATCTCTGGTGACACTCAGAGAGGCAAGCCCGCTCCCATGTCTGTGACTACATC
This sequence comes from Enhydra lutris kenyoni, assembly GCF_002288905.1. NCBI lineage: Eukaryota > Metazoa > Chordata > Mammalia > Carnivora > Mustelidae > Enhydra > Enhydra lutris. The sequence goes on along the minus strand of NW_019154128.1, from coordinate 15,661,242 downwards.
TGTCCCGACCTCTTTCAGTGATTGCATGGGGGCTGACATCTAAATCTCCTTTGCCTATGTTTCCAAGTCACGTTTTAGGGTTGGTGAGCCTCCAAATGGCTCCTTCTGTTTGCAGACGCCCATAACGTTCTGTCTTGCTGTCCAGTCATGAAACGTTCTGCTGGGATCTGTTCCTGGGCTTCTCTGCTGTTCGTGTCTAACTACTTCAGCTCGTTCTTGGGCTCCTTGTGAGGAAAGGCTGTATTTGATTCTGCCTGGGGCTGCTGGGCACAGCACGTTCTCAGCCAACTGTCATTCACACTTGCTGACGCTGGACTCCACTTGCCAGTGACGCACGCCCAGACGAGGCGCACCAGTTTTGCCCATCCTGGACTCTAGTAGAGATCTCACCCCTGAGTCTAGAATCTCCATAGACTGTGTCATTTTTGTGATTCAGGACTTTAAGGAAAGACGGAAGGATTCCTTGTGCAGCGTGGGCCCTGTGCTCTGGTGTGTGGTGTGTCACACACGGGGAAGCACCGTGGCCTGGGTGCTCCGTGGATGTGACATCAGCCTGCAGCCCCCTGGCTGAGGTGCCGGTGCTATTCTGTGTCAGGACCCCCAGGGTACGTGGGATGTCCAGTCCGTCCTCCAGGCCCCTGAACTCTCTGGAGAAAGGGAGCCCTGGGACAATGCTTTTGTAGATGCCCTGTGTACCAAGGATGGGCAGACCCTTGCTGCGGAGACTACTGTCTCTGCCACGTGGGAACCAGAGCCAGAAAACTGTTTGTGCAATGCTGGCAACTTTCCCGCTGCTGCAGGGACTCCAAGGCTTCCTGATGGTTGAAAGGGTTCCTTTTTATTGAGCCTATCCTAAGACCAGGCCCTAAGCCAACACATCTTCACTGAATTCTCAGCAACCCTGCCAGGAGGGATGGTCCCATTTCACAGATGAGAAAGCAAGGAGAGGCCACCTTTCTCTAAGTGGCAGAGCCAAGATCGAAACCCAGAGCCTGCAAAACCCTGTGTTTTTAAAGCTCTAAGCCCTGGGCCCTCCCAACCCCTTTCCTTGTTGAACCACTTCCTTTCCTAAGCAAGGAGAGGGCCCGGATCTTCTTCCTGTGCTTCTTCTTCCTTCCCCCAGCCATTGCTTCTGTCACAGAACGTGGAGCTGGATGCCAGGCTCCTTCTGAGACAGGGCTCTGTCTTGGAAGCCACCACTAGAGGGGAACTGAAACTATCCCTGATTGTTTCCTGTGGCTGATGAGCTCTGCCCAGCGAGGCTTTGGGAGGAGGCACGGATCCCTCCTTGCTTGGGCTGGGGCCCTTGAGTCATTTTCGGGGCGCCAGTCAGGATGGGATGAGTGTGCATGGTTGCCCTCCTCTGTGGTTTATAAAACAGCCCACGGTCCCATGGCTCCCCGGGGGCACGGTTGACAGGCAGACCCTGAGTCCCACCTCTGCTCTTTTTGGGCCCTGGCTCCCTGTGACACCTGGAAGAGTTGTTGCTGCGTGGGGTTTGCGGCCTGGCTGGGGCCACAGGGGAGACCAGGACACACCACACACCGAGCCACCTGTCCAGCCCTCGCTTTCCTGTGGGGCTAGGATTTCCCAAACACACGGCAGGGGGCCTAGTCTCCAGAGCTCTGTCATTGGGCTGCATCCGCTTTCAAGCCTTTATTCTTTCACGTCCTCCTGAGCCATTTTTTCTCCTGTCTGATGGGGCCAGTCCATCTGCCAACCACATCTTGCCCTTTGCTCTCGGGCGCTCCCCCAGGGCTACCTGCAACCCTCACTCCTGCTTCTTCACCTGGACATGGCCTTACCTGTTCTTTGGAGCGTGGCTGCTATCCGTGTCAGAGGCCCTCCCTGCGGTTCCAGACCTAGAGCCACCTCCATGCTCGCCCATCCACCTAGCACCTGCTCCTGGACTGCCTTCAGGACATTTTTCCTTTATCCTGGGGCCTCCTTGCACTTTTTACATCTGTCCTCCCCACAAAATCTACAGGGTTGTATTGGACTCACATTTGGTAATTTTTGTCATCCTGGGGCACGTATGAAAGAGTTTTCACTTTGAGAGAAAGGATCAACACCTTGAGGTTAAGAGACCTCGTCTTACCTCTTCACGTTACCAAGTGGCCGGTGCCGGGCCCAGGGCTGTCTCTGGTCAGCGGAGAGACGGGCTGTGTGAAGCAGAGTGGCCGCGTGGAGTCTTGCTGGAAGTGGAGCCTGGACTGGAGGACCTGGCTCGCAGGGCAGCAGGTGCATTCCACGTCCTCTGCCACCGCTCTGCCTGCAGTTCAGGTCACTCCTTCTGTCCTCACAGTCCCTCTTAGGTTCCGTGAGGCAGAGGGTATGTTTGGGGTGTGCAGGCCTAGATTGTGACTCCTCTGTCTTCCTTCTGTTGGAAAGAAGTACCCTTTCTGGCAGAAATTGGTGCATTCTTCTATTTAAGAAAAAGAAGGGAAAAAAAGGTGTGTGACCTAGACTTTTGCTATCCTGTGAAGGAAAAGAGTCTGCCCTCATGCTGTCTGAGCACAGCGACATTTCTGTAGCCTTTGGCCATCATGGGTTATAGTTCGCAGTGACGGGATACAGGGCCTCCCTTCCGCACATCCATGCTGTGCTACTGGGGTGGCGGAGGCAGCAGGAGGGTGTCTGGAGGGTCCTGCTGAGCTCTGGACAGCGCAGGAGCCACAGGCAGGTGCTGTGTCTGGCCCCAGGAGGTCAGACTCTCAGCGGCAACAAGCCCCTTTGAGCCAGGGACATGTGCCCTGGACCCAGAGAATGCTCATGGTGGCTGGGGACGAGTACTCCAGCTGTGCCCTGCCTGGTGGAGATCCTGGAGGAGCTGACTGGCCATTCTTGTAAACTTCATGGCATTGCATTAGTGCTCAGCACGTGATGCCGGGCTTTGGTCTTTTTCTTGTAGGCCCATCTTCTTTCCCCCATAATCTTAGGGGAGTAAGGACTCAATTCTCCAATCTCTTCAAGACCCCCATATTGCCTACCAAGTTGACTTGCACATGGCCCTTTTAATGAGTATTAATTATTGACTTCTTTCTTTTTTGTGTGAAAAAACACAGTAAAACTCCCCAAGATAGCCAGCAGTAACACTCCACTTTCCAGGCAAGTGACCCATAGAGGATTTCCCTTCAGCCTATCCCACAATCTTTGTAGCTTGCTCTTTAGAGTACTTAAACCCTAATGCAGTCAACTCTTCACTGTTATGTGTGAGGTTGCTATGTGGGATTATATGTGACAAACTGTAAATCCCATATTGATAGTGTGAGGAGCACTGTGATTTATTTATTTATTTTAAAAGCTTTTATGTATTTGTCAGAGAGAAAGCACACGCACACAAGCAGGGGGAGGGGCAGACAGGCAGAGGGAGAAGCAGGCTCCCTGCTGTGCAAGGAGCGTGATGGGGGAATTGAACCCAGGACCCTGGGATCATGACCTGAGCCAAAGGCAGAAGCTTAACCAACTGAGTCACCCAGGCGCCCCAGCACCATGATTTAAATCGAACCTAAGCAAGTTGCAGTGAGGGAAGTCCACTAGCTGCAGGAAACTTCACAGTGGGCTCAGGGTTTGGGGACCATTGGGAACCCTGTCCCTTGAGGGCAGAGGGATGCACTACCTCTCTGTTCCCAGCACTGTACTGCTATCAGTTGCTGAATACATGAGTGCCCTGTGCTCCTTCTCCTCTCTGATATTGTAAGAATGGGTAGGAAAACCTGTAACTAACACTTAACTGTGTCTCCCAAGTTAGGTTTGTAAAGAATTAAAATAAAGGCTAATTTTTCTTTTCATTGGGTTACATGGAGCATCCTTAAGTTTAGGAGTTAAAAATGATCAATAAAAGTTATACCTAAAAGAACCTGCAGGGCGTTTGTGTTTTACTAATTTAGCAGAAGTCACTGATTTTCTGTGTACTCGTTACTAGGGATCTGGTTTGCTTCTCTCGGGGACCTGTGGCAGAGAGACAGTTTCTCTGGCATCCATGAAGGAGACAATGTAGGTGATAAAAGGAGCAAAGCAAATATAGATTTGCAATGCTGTTGGTTCTTTTGCATTTAATTCCAGAAGGGTGAAAGGAACAGCTATTGATCTCTGCATTGGCTTGGACAGATCTCGAAAGCATCATGTCTAGTGAAAGAAGCCAGTCTCAAAACGTTACACCCTGTACGATTCCATTTCTGTGACATTCTCGAAAAGGCAGGACTGCAGTGGTAGAGAACAGATCGGTGTTGCCAGGGAGCGGGGGAGGGAGAGTGTGTGAGTGCAAAGGAGCAGGCTGGGGGAGTTTGGGGGGTGGTGGTGATGGAACTGTTTTGTGTCCCGGTGTGGTGGTGGCTTTGTGAATCTATACATGCATCGGGATTCCTGGAACTGTGTGCCACGGACAAGTCAGATGGCCTATATGATCAGTGACAAATAAAATAATGCCGGAAGGGCGATCAGTGTCTGAATTGTATGGTCACGGACAGCAGGTTTGGGCCCCCACGCCTCTCCCAGAAGTAACCACCTCTGTGCTGAGAGCTTTAGAAAGGCATCCAACCCCTGGCTCAGGTCAAGGTTGTCAGTGCCATTCAGCAGACCATTGTTGGGATGTATCCAGGTTGTGATCTGGGTTTCTCTGTTGTGTGAAAGATTGTGGCATTCACCGCTCCGCTCCAGACTTGCCCCTCCAGATGGACGTGGGGTGCAAGTTTGAGGGAACTTCTTGGCCACTCCCAGGATGTCCTTTTGTAAGTGCTTCTATGAATGTTTACAGGAATGTGCTCGTATGAAATTGATAGATTTAGAACATTTATTCTGTCGGTTGTTAATTTCTTTCTTCTCTGAAAACATGCATCTTCGTTTATCTCTGTCCCACACTGCTGAGACCCCTGTCTGAGCGAGGGATCCGCCACCCACCCACATGTCTGATTTTGAAACCCAGAGTTGCACCCTGTTATTCTTGACCAGCCCTGTTTTACACTCCATGTCTTGTATATTCTGTTTCCCAAACAGCCCTCAGATCGGCCCATTCCTCTCCATCCTGTGCTGCCACCCTCATCCCCACATGCCCCTGACTCAGCCCTTCAGCCAAGGGGATTTTTCTGACACTCAGATATCATTCTCCTGCTGAAAATCTTGTCAATATAGAGCCCAAACACCTTACATTGCTTAATATTCTAGAATCATCTAGCTTTCTCCTGCTTTTTTCTCTAGCTCAATGTCTTTACCCTCCCCCAGTCCAGTGCTCACACTTCTTAGAGTGGCTTGAACAGGTTTTGTTCACTTAGTATTTGTCTGACAGATTTTCTATTCATTTCCCCATCCTCAGGCTGGGTCCCTCTTTCTTGTGCTGAGCAGCCCTCCTTCCTGGCATCAGAGTTGCCTGTTCTCTATCCTAGCATCTGCCATGCTGTATCATAATTGTTCCCAGATCTTTGGGTTCTCCCTGTGTTGTCACTCTTGTGTCCCAGGTGCCTGGCCTCGTGCTTAGAGCTAGAAGGTGCTGAGGAAAAATTCTACAGTGATAGACAGTCATCTGCAAAACCCCAGAACCAGCAGGCCAGCAGGAATCTAATGACCTTGAGGAGCCAGTGCCCGCCTTCAGAATTGCTTATGGTTTGGTGGAAGAGAGAGTAACTCTTAATCCATGTGACACGGACTCCGGGGTCCCCACAGGAGAGCCTGGGGGCTAAAGTGGCATCTGGGGTTGAGGCTGCTAAGGAACCTTCCCAGAGCTGCTTTCCCCACAACTCTCTGCCTGTTGTGTCTGCCTCTCACTGTGGACTGACACCCCCCCCACACACACAAACACTCACCTGCAGTGAACCATGAGGGCCAGCCCCTCGCCCTCTGTGGGTGGCTTCAGGGGTTTTCTTGTCACATCACAGGGGGAATTTGTTATGTGGCCCCTGGACCCAGCACCTCTCTTTCCTTTGCACTGTGTTTACATGGCATGCTTGTGCTGTTGCTTCTCTGCCCTCATCAACCTGGAAACACTTCCCAAATCAGCCTCTGGTGAGCTATCCCCCTCCTGCAGAGTGGTCCTCAGCCAAATGTCCATAGAGATGTGGTGGGACAAGGGCTTCCTCTCCCTTCTTCCCTCTTCCTGCTCCTGTGTACTTCTCCTACACCTTAAAAGATGGCTTTCTGCTTGGGAAACACAGTGTCTTCAATCAAAGTTTGAGCACATGTACTTCTGATTAGAACCCAGGAGGGGTTCCGAAAGCAGTCTTTATCCTGTGGTCTGCCCGGGAGCTGTTGTCAGAAGTGCCTGTGTCCAGCTCTGTTTGTAGGGGATTTCTAGAAGCCCTGAGGTTGAGTCTCTGGCTCCCGTACTCCGGCCCATGACCCACGTGATTGTAGGGTTCTAGGTGGGGTGAGCCGCTGCTCAGACCATCCACACTGCTGGACTCTGGGGCAGGGAAGGGGGTGTGCTTTGTACATAGACCTGGATCAGCCATCTCTGAAGTTGGGTCCAGTGCTGGGCTGAGCCCGCCTGCCTTCTTGGTCTTAGCATTCTTTTCGGAAAGTTTTGCTTTGCTCTCACAGCCATCAAGATTGTCACAGAGAGCTGAGAAGCTCTGCTGGCTTCAGTGTTCTACCAGAGCCGGGGGCATATATGTGTCCCTGATTACAAACAGACCTCCAGGAACTGGGAAGTCCCGTGGTCTTGGCTTATGAGCATTGCCTGTGTGACAGGACCCTTAATTTGTCCTGACTTCCCAATGACCAGCTGATGGGACACATCTCTGGGTCTCTGTTTCCTCGCCTCTCCAATGAGCAGTTCAGATGAGGTGTGGTCATTGTGATTCTCTTCAAAAGTTTGATTTAATAAACTTACTGTTCCTGGGAGTTACAGGTTTGGGATGGTAGACTAGGCACATCCACTTTCTTCCCTCCCTGGTCCCAATGAAAGGATAAACAGTGTGAGGCCAAAAGAAGTGATGTCCTAATAGCCTCAGCAAACTGGGAATGCAGGGAATCTCTAGAAGGTAAAAACAGATTGGAATGACAAGGAAACCAGAGCAGAAGACACTACAGCCCAACACCCTAGACATGAGTCTTTCATGGGAGCCCTGGAGATGCCCCAAGCACCAGTCAGTTAAACAGAATTAGAAGAGTCCTCTATTGGGGCACATGGGTGGCTCAGTCAATTAAGCGTCTCCCTTCAGCTAAGGTCATGATCCCAGGGTCCTGGGATCAAACCCCACAGCAGGCTCCCTGTTCAGTGGGGAGCCTATTTTTCCCTCTTCTTCTGCACCCCCCCACACACTTACGCTTGCTCGCTCTCTCTAGTGCTGTCTCTCAAATAAATCTTTTTTTTTTTTTTTTTTTTTTTTTTTTTTTTTTTTTAACGAGCCCTCCACCAAGAGGACTGCTGAGTAGCCCAGGGCAGAGCTTGCCCCCAAGACAGAACCCTGAGAGCTTTCTCTTCAGATTGCCGAAGAGAATGGGCATGTCCTGGTGGTGGTGTTAGGGTCTGAGAAAGAATTACTGCACACCCTGAGGTGACCTCAGACCTTGAGGAGAATAAAAAAGGGAAAGATGGTGCTGTCCAGGAGTAAAAGACATCACACCCTTTCCACTGAGAACTGAAGCTGTTTTCTTTTTGGCAGTTGTGAGAGAGTCCCACTAACCCAGCCAGAGCCACAGCTTGCCTCCCATTCAAAGGAGAGGCCTGAGGGAAATACCTTCCAGCAAAACTTCAAGATTGTAAGGGTGAAGAAATAGTGTTAAAACTTCTGGAGAGAACAAGTGGGTTGCCAACAAGAGCAGACTCAGACTGGCCACAGATTTCTGGTCAGCACCATTGGAAGCCACAGTGGCATGACATCTGCCAAGGTCTAGGGGAGATGGTCTCCAGCCCAACACACTAAACTGTCGTCTCTACTAAACAATCAGGTGCAAGGAGCTCAAAAATTTGCCTTTACATGCCATTTGGGGGGCGTGGGCGGGGAAGGGTAATCAAAGAGACCTTCCAGACAAAGAAAAAAGCAAAACAAAACAAAAACACCAAAAAACACATACAAGGATTACATGATGTACATGAAACAGTGGCAGCTGATGATCCAGAATAAGTGAAGAAAGCTGAAGAAAAATGGGAATGCTTTAACAGATCCTGACTCTTGAAGGTTCTGAGGTCCCACTAAAAGGGTCTCCTTTCCAGTGGACTGGCCATAGCTTTCAGTGGAAAGTGAGTGACACTGGGGCTTAATGTCAACCCTCCCATGCCTGGCTGTGGGCTCCCATAGATTCATCTCATCAAATGCTACTTCTACCTCTGCATTGTCTCTCCAGCTCCCCTGGGTGAGGAGGAGGTGGTACTGACCCAGGTAGGGGAGCATGAGGTGGGTACAGGGATGGCTAGGAGTGTTTGGGCCCTGTTGAAAGGGGCAAGCCTGTTACTTCTTAACCCTGGCTGCACATGAGAATCCCCTGGGGAATTCCTAACCCATCCTCATGCCCAAACCTCTTCCTCACCAAAGACATCAGAATCTCTGGGGATGGTGCCCCAGTGACTCTCTCAGAGCCCAGGGGGATTCAGGTGGACCTGAGGATTCAGACCCTTCGCCAGGCTCCTGCTGATGGCATGGGTGTTGTCAGCAAAAGACAGTGTGCTTAGGCTGAGAAGGTCAGAAAATAGACTCAGGAGACATTTTGGGAGGGGGGGGTCTTTAATTATCTTTTAATTACATGAGTAATTAAAAATAAAATGAAACACTACAGAAGCATATAGAGTAAAAAACTATAATGCCTTTTCCAGAGAAAAGCCATTGTGTATCTTTTCGATTTTTTTCTGTACTTTGACAACAGAATGTGAAGCAGCATTTCCTTCTGCATTCTTGACTGAGGACATTCGTGTGGTACCACACAGCCCTTATTATTTCTACAGTATGGTGAAGTGGTGGGGCACATTGGCCCCACCTGTCTCCAGCCTGCTGAAGACCTAGAATCTTGGGGGAGATAATTTCTTTGGAGACATTATCAAGTGAGCCCATTTCCTTCCCTGAACCTTCCCATTGGAAGGAGAAGGTGCCTTCCTGGTACTTTGTGCCCAGAGGTTGTGGAAAGCTCTTGGGAAAGTCTCTGGACTGATGGCAGATCTGCCAGGGGTGTGGCCATGGTGAGGGCTTCCCAAGAGGGACTTAGCCAAAGGGATTCCTGGACAGTTTGGGAGCCAGCAGAGGGGAGGTGGGCCCAGATCAGGGGCAATAATGCTGGAGAAAGGTGGAAATAGGGATAGAGAGGGGGATTTCAGACCATCTGGAGGACCCTGGCCCTGGACTGGGCCTGCCTTCGGGACCCTTTGTCCAAGTCCAAGTCAGGTGGTAGGCCAGGCAGGGAGGTGCCCACATTTTCCCCCCATGAGCCTCTGGGCCTCTGTTAGCCAGGGAGTAAAGACATTTTCTTGTGGAAAGGACTCTGCCTTCCAGTCGACTGGAACTGGAAGTGCTTGGTGCCAAAAATAGATGGTCTATTCATCTATTTCAGAAAGCCTGGAAAAGCTCTGGCTGAAATGTGTGGAGGTGGCAGGAACAGGTCTGCAGAGTGAGTTTAGTAAGAGTGAGGAAGGACGCTATAGGTTTCTGCTTTTACTCTGAGGAGTCCAGCTTGGTCTATAACTGGTTATTTTTACATACACACACATACACACACACATATATTGGGGTTCACATTTTTTGTAAAAGTGAAATACTATGTTTTCATATTTCCTACAGATCCTTATTTAAACTTCACAGTGTATTTTATAAATACTTCCCTGTCAGTAAATAGATCTACTTCATTTCTTTTAACCACTCCTTAGTATTCTAAATAATTCGGTTAACCATTCCCATATGAAGGAATATTTATGATATGTCTAAATTTTAATACAAATCTGGCTGTGGGGAATGTATTTGCTATTATCCCTATGTGCTTCTGAATATTTCTATAGAATGAATTTCCAGAAGTGGAATTGCTATGCTACATTTAATATTTTGATAAAAACTGCCAAATGGCTGTTGAAAAAAGGTACATCATTTTTTTAACTCCTAACAGGAGCATATGGGAGTACCATTTCTCATACTCTACCAGTGGTGAATAGTATCTACCTTTTTAAAAATTTCTGATATTTGGTTAGTGGAGTTGGCCATTTTTTATACACTTACTGGCTATTCCCTATCATGTGAATACTTTTACATATTCTTTGCCCACTTTTCAGTGGAGTTGTTTATATTTTCCATATTGCTTTATAAGAGTTCTTTATAAATCAGAAATATAAGTTCCCTTTCTCATAGATATCGTATATATTTCCTCCTCACCTGACTCATGTCTTTCAATATTATCAAAAACTTTCACAGTGTAGGAAAGGTTTGGAAGAGATGAAATAGAAAGTCACCTACTTTTAAGATTTAAAAAAAAAAAGATAGGGGTGTGTGATTCACATACAATGATCCAAATAATGTTCAACTTTGTCAAATAAGAAAAAAAAAAAAGGTCCAGGAATTACATTGTTACAACTGTACTAGATTGCTTTTGTTTTCCAACCCTTTCTAAATAATTGAGATATAATTCACAGATCCCATCAGCGTCCAGAACATTTTCATCATCTCCCAGAAGAAAGTACATACCCATTAACAGTCGGTGGAATTCACCAGGAAAGCCTGAGCCTGGGATTTTCTTTGTGGAAGGTTTCAAAATTCCCAATTGTCTCCTTAGTTGTAATAGGTCAAGTCCAAATTTCTTTTTGAGTTAGTTTTGGTAGTTTGTGTCTTTCTCAGATTGTGTCCCTTTCATCTGGTTTATCTAGTTTGTGGGCATACAGTTGTTCATAGTATTTCCTTATAGACATTTTTATTTCTGTAAGGTCAGTACTGATGGCCCCTTCTTTATTCTTGATTTTAGCAAGTTGAGCCTTTTTCCTTTTTTCTTGCTCGGTCTAGCTAAAGGTTTGTCCATTTTGTTGATGTTTTCAAAGAACCAACTTTTGCTTTTGTTGATTTTCTGTATTGTTTTTGTCTTCTCGATTTCATTAATTTCTTCTCTCATCTTTATTGTTTTTATTTTTTCTCTTGCTTTCAGTTGAGTTTGCCCCTTTTTAAATTTCTTAAGGTGGGTTATTAGGCTATTGATTGAGATCTTTCTTCTTTTTAAATATAGGCATTTACAGCTGTAAATTTCCTTTTAGGTACTGCTTTAGCTGTGTTCAGTAAGTTTTTGTTTTAATTTATCTCAAAGTATTTTCTAAAGTCTCATGATTTTTTTTCTTTGACCTATTGTTGTTTAAGAGTATGTTATTTAACTTATTCCAGACATTATGAATTTTCCAGATTTCCTTCAGTTATTAATTTTTAATTAATATGTGTTGGAGAACATACTTTGTATAATTTTAATCTTTTAAAATATATTGAAACTTGTTTTATGGCCTAAAAAATGTCCTATCTTGGAAAATGTTCCGTGTGCCCTTGAGAAGAGTGTGCATGCTGTTGTTACTGAGTGAGTGTTCTGATCTGTTAGATCTAGTTCCTTCATCATGTATTCAAGTTTTCTGTTTCCTTGTTGATACTATGTCTAGTTGTTCTATAATTACTAAAATGGGACATTGAAGATTCCAGCTATTACTGCCCAATTCTTTCTTCAATTCTATCAGTTTTGCTTTGTGTATTTTGGATCTCTATTATTAGGTACTTATATGTATATAATTGTTAAATCTTGATGAATTGACCCTATTATTGTATAATTTTACACATTGTCTCTAGTAATTTTGTCTTGGAGTCTGTTTTGTCTGATACTAGTATAGCTACCCCAGTTCTGTTTTATTTATTCTTTGCATGGTGTATCTTTTTTCCATCCTTTCACTTTAGCTTATTTGTTTCTTTGAATTTAAAATGTGTCTCTTATAGACAGCATATTTTTGGATCATTTAAAAATTCATCCTGTCAGTCTCTGTATTCTATTTGAAGTATTTAACCCATTTCCATTTAATGTAAACATTTGCCTTTAATTGTTTTCAACAAATACCTCAGTGGGTGGTGGTGGGGAGAGGCTTTTCACACTGAGGGAACTCTGACTTAGGTCAGATTAGGGTTTGCCAGGGAACCACCAGAGAGGCAGAATGATAGTTCTCTGGGAATGGAGATTTGAAGAAGTTCCAGCTTGGTTCTTCCCCCTCTAGTGGCTGCTAGACTGCTGATTTGCAGAGTAATTGTAAAGCTGTTGGCTTTCAAGGCTACCATAAAGCTGGAGAGCAGGGGGTTGGAAGTTAAAATGCTACAAAGCTCACTTCATACCAAGATTCAGCCATGTCTCTTGATTAATGCTCCATGGAGTACTGCAAGCCTTTGGTTAATTTCCAGTGTTGTAACAAAGTTGATTCTAACATTTTCCCCAGTTTTCTCATTGCTTTTTTGGAGGAGAGATTTTTTGGAGGTCCTTATTCTACCATTTTTATTGATATCTCCTGCTTACGGTTTTATTATTAAAAGTATTTTGAGGGGCGCCTGGGTGGCTCAATCGTTAAGCATCTGCCTTCAGCTCAGGTCATGATCCCAGGGTCTTGGGATCAAGCAAGCCTTGCAGGAGGGTGGCAAGGAGGGGGGGTTCCCTGCTCAGCAGGAAGCCTGCTTCTCCCTCTGCCCCTCCTCCTGCTTGTGCTCTCTCAAATAAATAAAATCTTTAAATAAAAGTCTTTTAAATCACACTGAATACTTGGCATCATCATATCTGATTAGCTAAGAGAACTCAGTTTTGTCATTAATTCACTGTATCCTGGGCAAGTTACACTATAGAACCTTTCAGCTTCAGTTCCATTGCTTGAAAAATGGTTAGTTGTCAAGTGAAGACTCCAGTGTTTCCCACCTCTTAAATTCTGAGCTTCTGATGGCCATATCTTCATCTGCATTCTCAGTTCTTCCTAATGCAGCTTTTACTGAGTTAACTTTTTTTTAACCTCTTATCACACTCTGTCAATCATATTGTAATAATTATTTTATTCTGAACTGTAAATATTCTTCCAGTAGCATCACTGTGGCTTTTGGCTTTTTATTCTTGCTGAGAAATTAAAAATGCAGCTGTTGTGTGTTTTACCATAATAAAAAAAATGCAGTTGTTCTTCCCACCAACATCACGGGTTAGCAGCTCCTTCGCATGAAGTGGAAGGAGAGGCCTTTAAATCAGCCCTCCTGTGCAGGGGGATGATCTCCAAGTCTGGAAGCAAGACGCCACGTTCCTGAGCCCTTTCTTGAGGCTGCCGGAGAACTCAGTCACTGAATGCACTGTCCAGTCATGGATTTCAGTCACCATCTTGATGGAATCATCTCCGTGAAGTGCAGCCCTTTTTCTTGGGTTCCAGCTTCCTTCTGGTGCTTCTGTAGTACGGATGCCCAATGGACATGGACACAGACTCCCTCCCACTCTTGTGCATTTTTGTTCCAGGTGCCCTCTCACTCCCCTCCTTGTGAGGTGAAGCCAACCCCGTGGTCTCTTGTTTCTGGGGTTCGAGGTCAGGCCACCCCTCTCAGGTTCATCCTCCCATTTTTCAGGAGACTACAGGTGGTGGTGAGGGGGTGGCCAGAGCATTATCCCTACTTTTCTCTCCCCACCGAAGTGGGGCTGGCTGGCACGGATGAGTCATAGATGTCCTGGTGGTATGGCCAGGCAAGCTGGCCGGCAGTCATTGTGGGAGAGAGTGGCCTTCTGATCAACCCCTCTGCCCCATCTTAACATCCCTTTTCACCAGCTTCCAGCCCGTGCATGCTTGTTTGCAGAAGGCCAGCACATGAGCCTGTGATGGGTCTGTGGCTCCACGGGGCCCCTGCCATAGCCTATCCGTCTGCCCTGAGCCCCACTCCTAGCTCTGTGAGCTCTGCAGGCCCCTGAGTCGTCTGGCCCAGGCAGGGAATTTGCTGCTGATCCCTGCTCACCCTCCTCAGCGTGGCTCAGTCCCCAGCAGGCAGCAGGAAGCAGGTGTTTGCTGACCGGCACCAGCTTCTAACCCACAGGGGCCCTTGTGTCCTCTGCCAGCCTCTGTCTCCATATGGACCCTGCCCCTGTGGGTCTGCCACCCCTCTCTCCCGCCCACCCATCCTATGCAGGCCGCTCCCCAGCCACAGAGCATCTCCTGTGGGCGGCACTATTTCCACATCCCGCAAGTTAGGGACGGGACAGCCAGAGCAGGCCTCTTGTGGAGGTGGTGTGGGTGGGCACCCATGTGCTGCATCCCGAGAGATGCCAGAAATAACAGTGAGCAATGATCCCTCCCATTAGCTCCATCCTTCTCTTATGCATTACGTCACCTCCTTCCGTCCTGCACATGCCCATGTGACTGCTGGTGAGAAGTGGGAAACTGAGGCCAGACTGGAAAGTGACAGCCAGGACTCCGGTGCAGACAGCAGCTTGGTGCTCTTTCTATTCTACTCAGGCCCAGCTTTCCCCTGTCCTTCTTTGTGGTTTTTTAAAGTTTTTATTTAAATTCCAGTTAGCATGCAGTGTGGTATTCGTTTCAGGCATACAATAGAGTGATTCGCCACTTCCATACATCACCTGTGCTTGTCACAAGTGCTCCCCGCTATTTGAGTTAGAATTTTATTGCCTCTGGCTCTTTGTGCAAGTTGCACTTTGTGTTAGCATCGGCCAAACGCAATCTCCTCAAGGTGGTGTGAGGCCCCGGGGAGCCAGGTGTGGTCGCTTCTGCCCCAGGCTGGGCCCCCAAGGGGCAGGTCTCTGGCTGCCAGTGTAGGTGCCTGAGAAACAGCGTGGTTTCCCTGCAGCTCTGCTTCTTTTCTGCTTTGAGCTCCCAAGGTTGCATGGGCTCCAGTCTTGACCTCAGCCAGTGTGGTGTTTCTCCCAGCCCTCGGCACCCAGGGAGTAGCACCCGTGTTCTGGGAGGTGGCCTGTGGTGCTTGGTATCCGGATGGGAGAAATGCTTCTGGTGTTTGGCGCCCTGACCCATCAAGACCCCTGTCCTCCCTCTTCTGGGCCAGTTGCTCTGAGATGGCATTGAGGCTTCCCTCACCGTCGTCCCTTGGAGTTTGGGGACCTGCCTTACTCCAGGTCACCCCTGAGGCGTGGGAGTTCTTCTGCCCCCTGCTTCTCCTGGGGCTTAGAAGGCCCCTGGACAAAGTACGCCTTGCTCTCCTGAGCATCCCTCATGGCTATTTCCGCCCAAGAATCTTGCTGCCTGCGTCCACCTGGGTTTGTGTCACTCTAAGGCCCTTGCCCTTCATCCTTTGCCAGGCTGTTTCCCACCAGAGGGAAGAGGCAAGGCCCCCATGACCCCATGGACACATGCAGGGAATGCCACAGGGCATAGAGTTTTCTTATTCTACCCACCTCTGAGCTGTACGTCAGCAACTCTGACACAGGGGTTATGCCTTTGACCCCATGCAAATCTACAGTGAACCCCGCCTTCACTCACTGACACCTGCTTTATCATGCATTCCAGCCTGTCCTGCGTGCAGCTGTCCTGAAAGTACACCAAACGCCCTTGTCCTGCAGATCTTAAAAAGTGGAGCCAAACAAAGCTTGTCTGTGACTTCAGAGGGTCCAGATAGTTTGACCTCGTTTATCCAGCCCGTTTGCTCAGAGAATTAGTTGGGACACTTTCTTTTGTACATAAGGCTTGCAAAGCCTTGTCTGGCATTTAAAAAACCAGGGAGACAGACTCTGTGGCTAGAACATCATGGATAGCTGGCTTTAGGAACAGCTGGATCCACGACTCTAAAGAAAGTGCCCGGGTGCATTTGCGGTTCTCTCATCGTGTCTTGGTGCTGCTTTCCTCTCTAGACTCACATCTTCCCAGACTCAACAGGAAAGAATTATTTTCAACAGTTCCAGAAGAGCTCTGACTCTCTCTTTGGCCTGAAATAAGTCGTGTGTCTGTCCCTGCAGCAGCCACTCTTGCTAGGGGCTGGAACTACATTGACCTGGCGGATCGCTGTAGCTCCTGTCTTGGGCCACATGGTGGCCTGAGAGTCAGACCTTGGCAGGTTCTTACTGAGTCCATGAGCTCACATGGTTTCCACCCCTCCTGCACCCTCCCTGTTCAGCAGTGCCCAGGAATGGAGTTGCTGCCCCTTCCAGCCAGTTGGAAGTAGCATGCAGCCTGGACAGTTTTAGCCTTCCCCTGCTGCATGGGTTTCTGTTGCTAAGAGGCTGCGGTCCTCAGTTTTACTTTGTTTGAACTTCAGTGACTTTGTTGGTGGAGGCTGTACCACTGGACGCAGACCCATGTGCTCCCCACTCCACCCCCAGTTTGTGCTTTAGCTGCTTCAGCCCTACTATTCCCTGGCGCTCCCCTGGGGGCTGGGAAGCATTCTGTCCCTTCCCCAGGAAGTCCAGTTTTCTAGCCCTTCTGAGTGTAGCCTAGCCACGAGTAGGCAGGTAGACCTCTCTGGGCTACCCTAAGCCTGTATGGTAAGCAGCATCTCAGAAGGGGGCTGGATCAGTGTGAAGAGCCCTCCTCCCCCAGCCAGTGATGCTGTGTGCCCAGCTCCCACCACGAGGTCATGGCACTAGCATTGCCTGAATGGTGCAGGCACCAGTATTGCATCTGCTTCTTATCCTTATGGGCGAGCACTGTGTCCTTACACGCATCCTGTGTGTCTCACCAGAAGGCTCACCTAATGACGCGAGGGCCACACTCACAGGTCTTGACACACCTGTGGGATAGTGGTTCTCAACCCTGGCCGCTCCTGAAACCACTAAGCAAATACTGACACCTGGGTCCCATGGCCAGCAGTTGGGCTGGGGCATCACCTGAGTATCAGGAGTTTCAAAACCTCCCCAGGTGATTCTGATGTGCAACAAGGGTTGGGAACAACTACCCTAAAGCTGTGGTTCTCAAACTTGGACACGCAGAGGAATGACCTGGGGGATCTTGTTCCAGTGGGGATTCTGCGTCCGTAGGTCTGGGCGGAGCCTGACAGTCTGCACCACCCCCCAGCTCCCAGGCAATGTTGAGGCGGCTGGTCCCTGGGGGTGGTCAGTAGGGGCAGGAGGGTCCCTCCCTTGGATGGCAGTGGGGGTGTCAGATTTGGCCACAAGGTTAGCTGATGCAGCTCCCAGAGAGAGCTCCGGGAAGTGGGCTCCCCAGCACCTCTGTCCTCCCTCGGAGCCCAGTGTGACTATCAGGTATTCTGGGTCGCTTCTTGCCGAGACTCCCTTGCCATTGGAGAGAAACTAGGTGGAGAGGGAAGCGAGCCTCCGAGCTGTGCGGCTACCTGATTTGCTGCCGGAGACCTGGAAATCCTGTTCTGCCTTAGGAGCAGGCACGGGGCAAACATGCTCAGAAACAGCAGCCCCATGGTCTCAGCACTCCCCGTGCCTAGGCTGCTGCTTTCTGCTTTGCCCACTGCCACCTGGTGACTCTTTCCCTGATTAACGACTCAGAGTTGCCTGGCATGGACAAGACACTCATAGTACTCAGTTCAGCCAACATTTAAAGAGTAAACATATATGAAATATTTACAGCAATTCTTGGCACGTGGTGATCTGCCATCACCCTCAGGCTTTGGCTTACTAGAAGGCAGAATCTGAGAAATCCTCAGTGTTCTCACATGTTCACGAGGTCTTGCCAGATCGACGCACCTGCCTCTCTATGGTCACTTTCCTGTGCATCAGCCAAGTAGAGGATGCATGCCGTTCTCCCTGCAAGACTCGAGTACCGTGCTTAGTCCTGTGTCTGCAAATGACCCTGGCCAGTGAGAGGAGAACATGATTTATATGTTGCACTGTGTTCATCACTGTGCGTTTATTAAGCACCTGCTGCACACTTGGCACCTTGGGATAAAAAGAAATAACCAGATTTATTGGTATTGTCCTCAGAGAATTCACAGTCTAATTGAAGAAGCCAGCTATGACCCATGAGACTGCAAAAGTCATTAATTGCTAAGTGTTGTGGCAGCTCTGTGTACTACACCCAAATCCTATGGAAATATTTCAGGAAATGGGGATTTTGCTGCTTTTTAAAGGTCTTTAAAATCCAGAGAGGCTGGAATAATTTGGAACATTAAATATCTTCATGTAACCAGCCAAATGTAAGTTCACATTGCTCCATGTCCTTACTCTCCAAGCGTGGTGTCTCTAGATTATAGCATAGGAAGATATTTATGTCAAACCCGGCCAGCCCCCACATTTGAATCACACAGGAGCACTTTGTCAGGAAATCTTACCAAATGGCTGAAATAAAATCAACTATTTGAGATTTTTTTCTTAGATATTCCAAAGAAAGTTAACAAAGTGAAAGACCTCCTTAAAAGTGATTATGGATTTGTTACCTAACGCAAGCTGCCCTTGGATTTTCGCTGCATGAGTGGTGAGGCTCACTCACTGAGAACACATTTATGAAGCACCTACTGTGGTAGGTGAAGGCTACAGAGATGAAAAGAACTCATCTCTGCTCTTAAGGAACACAAGGTCCAGGAGCAGAGATGTGTAAGAACGAATGTGGTAACTGGCCAGAGGTTCCCAGGAAGGACGCAGGGTGCCAGACAAGCACAGAGTTTTCCCAGGGCCTGGGTTGGTGGTAAGAGTTGCTGACGAGTGTGGGAGGTGAAGAGCAGGAATTCCAGGCAGGTATGCTGCATCTCGGGCATGGCTACCTGTGGTTTTGTGGGGGAGAAGAGGGGCAGGAAGGGGGGGATGGGGCCAGACGGGATGGTGGGATTACCATTGTACTTCCATTTGTGGATCACAAACAAGCAGTACTTTGAGAACCTGATGTGGAAAATGTATTTTGGGGGTGCCTGGATGGCTCAGTCAGTTAAGCATCTGCTTTCTGCTCGGGTCATGGATCTCAGGGTTCTAGGATTGAGCCAGGCATGGAGCTCCTGGCTTAGCAGGGAGCCTCCTTCTCCCTCTGCCTCTTCCCTTCCCCTTGCTCGTGCTCTCTCTCTCTCTCTCTCTCTGACAAATAAATAAATAAAATCTTTAAAAGAAAACAAGTTGTATTTTCACTATACATTCTCCTCAGCTCCAACATGTTTTATATGTTGACTGACTCACACATCTTCGCAGAAAGAGAAATGTATGCTAATTTCACAGACCTTTATTTTTCCGAAGTAACTTAATGGTCTCTTCCGAGATCAGATACGAGTCCAAGCCACTCCTATCGTAATGGAGACTGAGGCCCAGAGAGGGAAATGATTCATTCCAAGTCATTCAGCTGGTTAGTAGCTCTTTAGCGGTGGAGCCAGGCTAGAAGCGTTCTATAGATACGTCGCCATTTCTGCCAACAGAGTTGCCGCCCCAAGGAACAGGCAGTAGCTTCCCGGAGTCCTGTGTAGGGAGTCATTCTGATAATGATGCTGGGCTTGGTTACTGATGTGTGCCAGGGGCAAGCCATGGGAGAACGGCCATGGGCGTGGCCTGTGTTGCCATTCCACCTTACCTTTCCTTGTGATGATAAAAACAAAGTGGTACAAAAAGCAGAAACTGTGGTTTGTGGTCACTTTAAAAATGAGGCTTCCAAGATATTCATGTAAGTCAATAACCACATATTGGGCTCTGACACAGCCCTCAGTGCTGGGGACACAAAGCCGTATCCCCTGTAGCTTGGCCCTTAGTAAGCTCAGCCTCAGGGCCGACGCCGTGTTCAGTAAGGAACGTCAGCAGCCTGTAAGAGAATGGGAAAACTCTGAAAAGTAATTTAACAGATTTACGCTCTGCAGTGCATTTGTACTGGTTGTCTAAATCAGCTGTTTTCTTCTAAGTCAACTTATAAACTAAGTGGATACTGTTTTAATAGCTAAATCAACAAGGCAATGTGAGACCTATTAACGCGTTAAAATAAGATTACCTGTGTCCTTACACAGTTCAAAAAAACAAAGGCAAACAAGTCCAGATCTAGAATTTGTTTTCAGGGATTTTACACTTTCCTCAAAGCTTCGCATCTAACTCCAAACCTGAATGTTCTCCAGTTTGGACTGATCACTGGAGCATTCTGGCTTTTGCTCTCAATAACGGGAAGCTAATTTGGGGGCTCGTGGCTTAACCTGGGATCAAGCTGGCTAGTGGAAAATCTGAGAAATGACCCAGAGGCAACTGAATGGGCCAGCAGGCCACATTTGTGCGGTGACCAAAGGTGTCACACATGCCCACAAGGGCCAATCCTTGGCAGCTCCAGCTACCAGGTAATGATTCGGCATGGGGCATCAAGGGTTTTGGGAAACAACACAGAGAATGGGCTTTGCTCGTGCTGATGGAAGTAAAGAGGTACAAGTATCTGCATTTATATAAAAATATTAAAAAATAAACATAACAGGAATGAGGCAGCCAAGGAAATGACACATTTGCCCCAGTAGGCTTGCACTTGGGAGAGCTGGTTACCACACTGTGATATCTTTAAAGTCCCAAGAGTGTGTGGGGGCTGTTCTAGAGGCACAGAGAGGCTAAGTGCCATATGTCCCGTGGAGTCTCTCCCAGTCAGCTTCTTGGCAGGCCCTGCATCCCTGTTCCAGGGCATTTCGGGGCAGGGGGTTGCAGAACACAGTGGGAAGGGCCCACCTGTGGGACGGGAGACATGGTGGGACCAGAAGGAACGCTGCGTCCTGTGACAGATGCTCACTGTGGGCCAGCCTGCCTGGACGTGCCTGGCAGCCGTGGCTGAGAGGATTGCCCGCCTCGTAGTAGTACTTTCTCCTCCAGCTTGGACACAGATATGATGTGGAGACACGGGGAACAAGTGGGAAAGTACCTTGGAAATGACAGGCACGGCGTCTCCCAGATGGGCTCTTGGTTCCAGTGGATGAGAGCCCTCGGTGTGCCCGGCTCTGGGCAGGAACTTGCACTCCGGAGCTGCTGCAGCTCTAGCACCTCCTCAGGCTGCCAGGTCCGGAGACCCAGACTCAGGGAGGGTAGACCCCAAGTCCTGGTCACCTGACAGCCCCTGCCTTGTTTTCAAAAGAAACTATTGGAGCGTCTCCTAATTACGAATAAAATACAGTTTCAATCAGAAAAATTGCAAAACCTTGAAAAGCACAAAAGGAGATCTTAAAATACCTACAATTACGTGACCCAGAAATAACTGCAGGTCACATCTCTTTGTGGTCCTGCCTGTGTTCCTCGTATACATCCAGAGACTTTCAAAAAATAGTGGGTTTTGCTGCACACACTCTTAGAGCACAGTGCTCATCTAGGGAGGGCCCATGGACAGCATCCCCGGCATCGCCCGGGGACCTGGTAGAAATACAAGCCTGTCAGCCCCAGCCCAGGTGGGCTCAAGCAGAATCCATGCTAGGAGGCTAGTGGGTGGGTGGCTGGTACCACACCTGGGTGAGGTACAGGCTTTGATTTGAGGATCAGATTCTCCACTTCTTGGCTGGGTGATCTTGGGTAGGTTGCTTAACTTCTCTGATCCTCTTTTCTCACCTACGAAAAGGAGATGAGATGTGCTGTTTAATTCAGAGAGGTTCATGAGCATTCCATGAGAGAAGGTATAAGCCATCTGAGACCTGGGACCTGCTTTATTTTAGTCTCTTTTCTCCGAATAAAATGAGCCCAGGGTCCTGACACAAAGCCCTTTGATGTCCTTGCAGAAAGATTTCCTGTTGGGGGTTTATAGACTCCATTAGAATAGTACTGCACCAGGGGCGTTACTGGCCTTTTGGTTTGGTTCTCCCATGTCCCAAGGGATGTATGGCTTTGGCACTGCAAAGATGGGCAAAGAAAGCAGCAAAGAAAGGAAATTCCTGAACATTTTTCTTGAAATTGAGCAGAGGTTTAAGATCCAAACTGTGCTGCAGAGCACCCACTGGGACATGGTACAGAGGAGTGCCCGTGCGAGCTGCCTGGAGCCCATCTTCCCCCGCTATAACTCTCGGGCCCAGGGACATCCAGCACTGTGACCCCAAGATGGGGCAGGCCATAGCAGGTGGCAGCGGGGTGGGCTTAGAGCTTAGTGTGGCTGGCAAGGCCGGCCTTGAGCAGGAGTGGGTTGCTGCCTGGGTCTTGCTGGGTTTGACCAGCTCGTGCCTCTGGGGGAGGGCTGCTACCTGGGACCCCAGAGACATGAGCCCTGAGGCCATCTCTGGCCCTTCAGTAGTTCATTCTACCTCATAGGCCCCTGAAACACCTGCAGGAAATGAGGGACCCTGCCAGCCTGTTGTCCCTCTTCTGGGAGGAGGCTGAACCCTTAGCAGCTGACTCCTGCCAGCATCGAGGCAGGAGGCTTTCAGGTCTAAAGCACACAAAGGCGAGTATATATAAAAACCTTCAAAGCTCTTGGTGATTATTTACCAAGTTCTCTCAATTCACTGCTTTCTTTTGTCACCATCACATACACGGCTCATGCTTTATTGTTTAAATTGTGAACCGTCTGACAAGAACTTTATATAGATGCATTTTGGAAAACAGAAAAGCAAGCTAGGACTTTCTTAGAACCATCTTCCAAAGTCAGCCCCACCCCCTGCTGCCTGCCTGCTCCTTGGTTTCAGTGATAATACAGAACCACACTTGTCATCTAGAGCCTTCTGCCAACCATCCAGACGTTGCTTGGAAACTGCTGACTGTCCTGGTTAAGCAGCCTTGAGACATTGGACAAACAGGAGACAGGTATCATTGCAAAGCTGGGTTTTGGGAGTCTATCACTCCTAGGTGGCCCAGCTGCAGGTATCAGAGAGGACATCTCCAGGGAGGGTGGTGTTGTGCTGGGGAGAGGCTTGGGAGCCTCGCCAAGCAGGCAGCAACTGGTGCTTTCTCCAGTGTTATGGTCTGTGCCCCTGCCAGGTGGGGCCCCTGCCAGGGAGTAGGATGAGCCAGTGCCCCACTAGCACAAGCATTTGGAGGATCCCAGGAGAACAGACCAGAAAGCCTATCATGGATCCAGGATAACATGATGGGTCTTTAAAAATAAAGAACAAGAAAGCAAAGCTAAGGAGTGTGTGTTCAGTGGCAGAGACACAGGTGTCCCCAGCAGTGGCCCCTCGCTCTGCAGGTGGCAGCACACTTAAAGGAGGGCAGGCCGTGCTGTGTGTTCCTGGGGCCGGAACGGGAGGGAGGCATACAACTTGGCTGTGTTAGGCTCAGAATCCGCTTGGGAATTTTTTCAGCATTGGATCTTACTTCTTCCCGGGGTCAGCGCCTACCCAGATGGAAAAGGCAGCCTTACCCCGTCAGTGCCCTCTGCCTGCCCCTGTGGCGAGCCCAGTGAAACAAAGCCCAGTGAAACAAAGTTGGTTATTTTTCATCCTCAGCTATTTGGCAGCAACTGCGAGGAGGCAGGTGCCGGCTCTGGACCAGCTTCCTGCGGTGCTGGGCCACCCCCACCGACCTTCCCAACTTGGAATCAAAGAAGCAAGTGAATGTGTTCTTAGCTTTTACTGCTGTGTGTTTCACCCAAGTGGCTGTGCTTGGCAGAGGCCCCACTTCTCATGGTCGGGGAGGTGACACTGTTGCTAGACCCAGTGAAGCTGCTTGGGGACACAAGGAAGAAGGCTCTGGATCAGCACCCAACGGTGTCCCAAGGGCCCCGGCCACCGTGGGATATGGGGGATGGGACCGGGAAGGCCCCTCCCTCCTGCCCTGCTGCTGGTTTCCAGCAGGACGAAAGTGCAGGGGGCTTAACTCAGCACCCAGAGGGTGGCTTCCTGTGAGCAGTGCCTCAGGCCTGAGCCCAGGTGGGCTTCTGAGCACAGAGAGATGGGAGGCAGGGGGTGGGAGGCCACAACTGCCATCCCCTAGGGCAAAAGAATAGACCTTCCGCATCTCTTGTCATGTTTTCTAGTACGTTTATGCCCTCCTTCATTACAGACATTAATTTATCTCCTTGGCGCGTACGAACTATTTTTCTTTGTGGCACATGCATACGTAGAGAGGAGAAGCAGGGAGCAGAAGTGGTGGGGAATGAAAGGAAGGGAGAGGGAAAGAGGACTGGGAGCATTTTACTCTTCATGCGCCACGCCTGACACTTGGATCCCCATGGCACAGACTGTACACTGTGCGGGGGGAGGGGGTGAGAATGTAGCAGAGGCCAGAGTAAAAGAAGGTTAGAATTATTCCTGCCCTTCAGGACCCAGCTCCGGGGCTTGTCCCTAGCCGACAGATGGGGCTGTGGGAGCTGCCCTGCTCCCACGACCACATCCTCTGAAGCTGTGTGGTTCCTGGTGCAGTGGGTTCTGTCACAGTGGTATAGAGCCGTGGCCTGACTGAGCTTCACTTGCTCAGGAGAAACGAGTCAGAGGTCTCGTTCCCCGGATGGAGATTTCTCAGTATGGCGGCCTCTGTCAGTCAGGTGATTGTCACATCTGCGCGTCACCTGGGCTGGTTGGATGGTCTTGGGATGTAGATGGTGTGCCTTTGGCAGCACACCCCTTGGCAATGTGGGGGACGTTCAGGGACTTGGGGGCAGATGGTCTACCCCGCCGAGCCTCACTCTTCTTCTGTTACAAAGGGGCAGCCACCCAGCAATTTAGGATTCCCTGTGAAGCCAGGCCTTTGTGCTGTGTAAAGCCCTATGTGTGGGAGTCCTCCTCATCATTGTTCTTATTTCAGAAAAATCTTACTGATAATTATTCAGCCTCAGTGTCTGAGTCTGCCTATTTTGAGTGGGCCAGAATGAGAGGTGGTGTTATGTCTCCTTATTAATAGCCCTTGGAGCATGACTTCCTACCAAAAACAACAACAAAAAAATCTCAGCTCTGCATCTGCCGTGCTGCTGAAATGCCAATCACATATGTAACATCCTAGATAAATGAAGCTGTAAGAACTTTCTTTGTGTCAATATTTTTGGTATACGTCATTTTAAAAGCAAGTTTATGGGGGAACTGGGTGGCTCAGTTGGTTAAGCATCCAACGTCAGCTTGGGTCATATCTCAGGGTCTTGGGACTGGGCTCCATCTTGGGCTCCCTGCTCAGTGGGGAGTCTGCTTCTCCCTCTCTTCTGCCCCTCCCCCTGCTCATACACATGCATGCACTCCCTCCCTCTCTCTCTCTCTTTCTGTCAAATAAATAAAATCTTTCTGGAAAATGGGGAGCTTATTATCTCAATAACTGATGAAGTTAAATGTGATCCAGCCCTGGGAAAGCTTCCCTGGGCCTGGGTTCTAGTGTCCCCTTGGTCAGATGTGTGTGCGGCTGTCTGCACAAGTTACAGCTCTCCCTTCAAGACAGAAAGCTTCTAAGTCACACAGCATCTTGGCAAGACATCCCCAGCATTAGAGTGAATTCATATGCTGTTTTACCAAGAACTGTGCAAATACAGTATCTGCATTAAGGTTGCAAAGTTGGAAGGTCTTATGCTCACCTCTTTTTGAAATAATAGTTTTGTAGAAGTCTCTAACAGAATTTTTTTCACTTTAATAACCCGAGAATGTCTAAACTAGCGTTCTTCAAATTTCATATGCAAACTTTCACTCCTGGATGTGTAAAAGCAGGCTCCTCCTGTGAGAGCTGCCATGTACCACAGTCTGAAATGTAAGTTTTATTGAGGAATATTCACGGAGGCTTAGGCTTCATATGTGAACACAGGTTCATGTGTGCCTGTCTCCATGTACACACTGCATCGTATGCATTCCCAGCTAAGTAGCTTAAAGGTTGCCCATTTAAGAGGATTCCTAATACCATGAAATCAACTGTTCTGTAAATTTCAAAAAATGGCATAGGTTATCCAATATAAGATACTTGTTTATATGCTCATAAACTATGCTGTTTATCTTGTGGATGACCGAGTTTGTTTGAATGAAACTTCTTTCTTTTCTTTTCTTTTTAAAAATTTTTAATTCCAGTATAATTAACATACAGCATTATATTCGTTTCAGGGGTAAAACAGTGATTCAACAATTTTTTAATAATTTTTTATTCTATTATATACAGTACCTCAGTAGTTTTTGATGGAGTGTTCATGATTCATTGTATATAACACCCAGTGCTCCATGCAGTACGTGCCCTCCTTGATATCCATCACCAGGCTAACCCATCCCCTCACCCCACTCCCCTCTAAAACCCTCAGTTTGTTTCCCGGAGTTCATAGTCTCTCATGGTTCGTCGCCCCCTCCGATTCCCCCTCTTCATTTTTCCCTTCCTTCTCCTAATGTCCATGCTATTCCTTATGTTCCGCAAATAAGCGTAACCATATAATTGTCTTCTCTGTTTGACTTTTTCACTCAGTATAATCTCCTCCGGTCCCATCCATGTCTAATGCAAATTTTGAGTCTTCATCCTTTCTGATGGCTGAATAATATTCCTTTGTATATATGCACCACATCTTCTTTATCCAGTCTTCTGTTGGAGAGCATCTCAGCTCTTTCCACAATTTGGCTATTGTGGGCATTGCTGTGATACACATTGAGGTGCATGTGCTCCTTCTTTTTACTATATAGTAAAAAGAAGGAGTAAAAAGGAGTAAATACCCAGTAGTGCAATTGCTGGGTCATAGGGTAGCTCTATTTTTAACTTTTTGAGGAAGCTCCCCACTGTTTTCCTAAGTGGCTGCACCAGCTTGCATTCCCACCAACAATGTAAGAGGGTTCACCTTTTGCCACAACCTCCCCAACATTTGTTGTTTCTTGTCTTGTTGATTTTTGCCATTCTAACTGGTGTAAGGTGATATCTCACTGTGGTTTTAATTTGAATTTCCCTGATGGCTGATGATGTTGAACATTTTTCATGTGTCTGATAGCCATTTGTATTTCTTCTTTGGAGAAGTGTCTGTTCATGTCTTCTGCCCATTTTTTGACTTATTTGTTTGAAGGTGTTGAGTTTGAGACATTCTTTATAGATCATGGATACCAGCCCTTTATCTGTAGTGTCATTTGCAAATATCTTATTCCCATTCAGTGGGTTGTCTTTTTGTTTTGTTGACTGTTTCCTTTGCTGTGCAGAAGCTTTTTATCTTGATGAGGTATATATATAGAAGAATGAAACTCGATCATTCTCTTGCACCATACACAAAGATAAACTCTAAATGGATGAAAGACCTCAATGTGAGACAGGAGTCCATCAAAATCCTAGAGGAGAACATAAGCAGTAACCTTTTCGACATTGGCCACAGCAACTTCTTTCAAAGCAAAACGTCTCCAAAGGCAAAGGGAACAAAAGCAAAAATGAACTTCAGGGACTTCATCAAGAAACTTGTTTCTTTGCAAAGAAACAGGCCAGTGAAATGTGGCCAGTGCCTCATTCTTTCCGGAATTCCTTGCTGTTTCTGCCCAGCCTATAGCCAAAGGGAAGCCTGAGGATGGGGCCAAGGCATCTGAAGCAGGGCAGTCCTCTGCATCCATATTCCTTCACTCCTGAAGGCCATCAAACTTCAGCTCTGCATGATTGTCCCTCAGTAATGTCTAAAGGAAGACAATGGACAGGCAGAACTCAGACCGAAGAAATGTGACGTAGTTTAGCTAAGTGGAGTGAGAAGTAGCCTTGGGAATTGACTGGGTAATTGAGGCTGTCTCATTTTTATCAGGAGGTGATTCTTTTATCTAGCAAGTGTTATAGGTGCATCTGGTTCCTCCCCCCCCCCCTCCTTCCTCCATTCAGCAGTATTTGCTGAGCACCTGTTGTACATTCCCAATGCTGAGTTAGTCTTCAAGTTTTGATATGGGATGACTCGCTTCCCTAGGCCAAGCCTAATTTTAGTGTTTCATAAGATAAACAATTACAGGATACTGGACACTTCAAAACTGACCACCCAGTATGTTCCTTTACTCTCCCCTCTTGCTCCACTCAAAGCACTGTGACTCAGTGTCTGAGTTCTTTGGTTTCAACCCTTTGCTCGTAAGACTTCTTGGCTTTCTTTTCTCCCAAATGTCAAAATGGATCTATCCACTACTCCCCACCCCTGGTTCCTTTCTGACAGGTGGACAGAGAAGGTTTTGTGCACACGCATCTAGGTGTCAGAGAAATGGCTGTGGTGAAGCCAGCCTTGACAGCCCTGTCACTTTGGGGTGGATACAGTGGTCAAGGCTGCTCTGGAGGATAATAATATCTATCATGAATCACGGAGCTGCCACAATTTTTGAAGAGAGATTTCTCACAGGAGCTTTGCAAGCATTACACATTCCATTTGCCTCAGTTAATGTGAAACTTACTTTTCTAAAAAAGGTACAGGCGGATCCTGGTGTGACTCACTAGAGAACAATAGTTAAGTCACAGTTTATTTTTATCTTTTTTCCTAAGAAAAGGAAAAATTGATTAAACGTATAGGGAATGTAAGCAGGCTTAAATCTATAAAACAGAACTGGATCAAAGAATCATGCAAACACAGATAATGATTAAAATTGGCAAAGGCTGTCACCAGGAGGTGTGCTGTGGGAAGTCCTGGGTCATCCTGAAGGGACACATCGGTCTTCGTGAGGAAACGAAATTGAGGATAAGTTGGTGTTAATAAGGAAAAAAAGTAGGGTGTGAGGGTAGGGAAGAGCATGTTCGAGCACAGGAACAGCATCTGCAAAGGTCCTGGGCTGGAAAGAAATGGAATGTTGTGTGAAAAGAGAGCAGGGACAGGGCACACATTTGTGCTATCTGTGCACAGGGCCTCCGGCTGAAATCCAGACTCCTTACCCCTCTTGTCCATACTCAGATTTACCCACCTGTATATTGCTCTCTGTTCCTGTCCACATCTTCAGCTTCCATCTGAGATCATATCCTTCTTCCTTTAGCATTTGTTTTAGTGTGGGATTGCTGGAGACAAATTGTATCACATCTTCTGTTCCAAAAAGCTATCTCACCCCCCCCCCCTTTTCTTTATTTCTGGTAACACTTTTTTTTAATCCAAGAGCTTTGTTGACATATAATTTATGTACCATAAACTTCACCTGTTTAAAGTGCACTGTCAACAGGTGTTGGAGTATTTATATAGAGTGTGCAACTATGAACATAATCTAACTTTAGAACGTACTCATCTCACCCAAAAGAAACCTTGTGCCCACTAGCAGTCTCTTCCCACTCCACTTCTCTTCCCCCAGCACCCCACCCCCCAGCCCTAGGCAAACACTAATCTACTTACCATCTCTAGGGATTTGCCCGTTCTGGGTATTTCATTGAGGTTGTGGTCTTTTGCGACGTAGTGTTCACAGTTGATCCAAATTGTAGCATGAATCAGTACTTCATTCCTTTTTATGGCTGAATAATATTCTATCATATGTATATACCACATTTTTAAAAAAGATTTTATTTATTAAAGTGAGTGTGAGAGAGAGACAGAGAGCAAGCACAAGCATGGGGAATGGCAGGCAGGGGAGCAGCAGGCTCCCTGCTGAGCAAGGAGCCCAATGTGGGGCTCAATTCCAGGACCCTGAGATCATGACCTGAGCCGAAGGCAGAGGCTTTAACCAACTGAGCCCAGGTGCCGCCATGTTTTTTTATTTGCTCATCAACTGATGAACATTTGGGATATTTATACTTTTTGGTTATTAGAAATAACGCTGCTATGAACATTGGTGAACAAGTTTTTGTGTGCCCTCTTTTTCATTTTTTTTGGTTATAAAATACACACAACAGAAAATTTTATCATCTTAACCATTTTAAAGTGTGCAGTTCATTATTAACTACATTCATATTGTCGTGCAACCATCCCCTCTGTCTGTCTCCAGAATGCTTTTCACCGTGCAAAACAAAAAGTCTGTTCCCGTTAAACAGTCACTCCCCATTAAACAGTCGCTCCCCATTACGGCTCTCCCCAGCCTCTAGAAACCACCATTCTGTCTCTATGATTTTGTCTGTCTCTGTGATTTTCTGTCTCTATGATTTTGACTCTTCTGAGTACTGGAATCATAGAGCATTTGTCTTTTCATGATCGGCTTATTTCACTTAGCAAAATGTCAAGGTTCCTCCACATGGTAGCTTATTTAAGAATTGCCTTCCTTTTAAGGATGACAAGGAAAAACTTTCTTCTGTTATTTTGCTGTTTTTTTCTATATCTTACAGATTTTTTTATCACTAATTTCATGCATTACAGTCTTCTTTTGTGTTTAGTTGATTTTTTTGGTAGTGAAATGTTTCAGTTCCTTTCTTCTTTCCCTTTGTACATATTCTGTAGCCCCATCTTTTGTGGTTCCCATGGGAATAACATTTGACATCCTAAAGTTATAACACTTTAATTTGGATTTATACCATCTTAGCTTTAGTAACACACAAAACCCCAGTCCTCTTACAAGTCTGTCTTCATCTGTTTCAGTTGTTCATGTCACAGAATAACATCTTTATGCATTGTGTGTCCAAAAACATAAACTAATAATTAAAAAAATACATCATTCTGTTATGTAATGTAGAAAACAAAATGAGGAATTACAAACCAAAGCTACAATATTGCAAGCTCTTTGACTACCAGTTCCTTTTTAAGAAACATTTTAGGGTGGGGCACCTGGATGGCTCAGTCGGTTAAGAGTCTGCGCTCAGCTCAGGTCATGATCCCAGGTCCTGGATTGAGCCCTGAATTGGGCTCCCTGCTCCATGAAGAGCTTACTTCTCCCTTTCTCTTCCCCTTTCCTCCTGCTTGTGCACACACACTCTCTTTCAAATAAAAACATAAAATCTTAAAAAAAAATATTACCTCACTAAGTCAGTAGAGCATGCAACTTTTGATCTTAGGGTCATGAGTTCAAGCCCCATGCTGGGTGTGGAAGCCTATTTAAAAAGAATTTTTAAAAAAGCAAAGAAGTAGATTAATTCTCAAAAAATAAAATTAAAAATGTATGAGACTGGAGTTCGGTCTTTCCCTACCATGGCCGCTGCCATGCTCGGCTTTGGAAGAGGCTTACCTCCGGTGTCCTCCATTGTAGCAGAAAGAAGGTCTGGTTGGATCTCAGTGAGACCAACGTAATTACCCAACTCCCATCAGCAGATCTGGAAGCTGATCAAAGATGGGCTGATCATCTGGGACCCTGTGACTATCCATTCCTGGAGTCCATGGCAGAAAAACACTTTGGCCCCACGGAAAGCAGGCATATGGGCACAGGGGGAGTGAAAGGCTACTGCCAGCACTCAGATGACCAGGAAGGTTACCTAGATGAGGAGGATGAGAATTATGTGCTGGCTGCTTAGAAGATACTGTGAACCTAGGAAGACTGACTGCCACATGTGTCACAGCCTGTACTTGAAAGTGGAGGTAACATGTTGAAAAACAAACACATTCTCATTGAACACATCCATAGGCTGAAGTCATACAAGGCTGACAAGAAGCTTCTGGGACTGAGCTGAGGCCTGCAAGTCTAAGACTAAGAAAGTACCTAAGTGCCTTGAAGAGCGGCTCCAGGCCAAGAAGGAGGAAATTATGACTCTGTCCAAGGAGGAAGAGGCCAAGAACCAAAGTTCCTCCTCTTTTGTCTATACGTAGTGGCCTCAGCATTTACATAGATCAGTCATTCAATAAAACAAACCTTTATCTCCCCCCAAAAAAGAAAGGTATTGGTCTCTTAAGTCACATAGAAAATAAGAAGTGGAGTTATAAACCCATGTGCCCATGTGTTTACTTTACTAAGATATTTCTTCATATGGCTTCAAATTACTGTCTAGCGCCCTTTCATTCACCCTGCAGGATACCCTTGAACAAATATTTCTTGCAGGGCAGAGCTAGTGGTAATGAACTCAGGTTTTGTTTATCTGGAGATATCTTAATTTATCCTTCCCTTTTGAAGGGCAACTTTGCCACATACAATGTTCTTGGTTGACATTTTTCTTTTTAGCACATTGACTATATCAGCCCACTGCCTTCTGCCTTCTAGACTCTCTGAGAGAAATCTGCTTTATTGGGGATCTCCTGCATGTGATGACTTGCTGCTTCCGTGATTCTTTTTATCTTTGGACTTCAACAGTTTGGTTATAATGTATCTCGGTGTGGGTATTTCATCCTGTTTGGAGTTCATTGACTCCTTGAATGTTTATATTCATGTCTTTCATCAAATTTGGGAGCTTTAGGGTCACTATTTCTTCAGATATTCTCTCTGCTTCTTTTTTTCTTTCTCCTTCTGGGACTCTCACAATGCCTAGGTTTGTTTACTTGGTGGTGCCCTTATGCTTTGTTCATTTTACTTCAGTCTTTTCTCTTTCTGTTCCTCAAACTCAGTAATTTCCATTGACCTGCTCCAAGTTTTCCAATTCTTTCTTCTCCCTGCTGAATCCTGCCTTTGAATCCTAATGACTCTTTCAATTAATGTACTTCTCAGCTCCAGAATTTATTTTTGTTTCTTTTTAGGTTTTCTCCTTTATTAACATTTCCATTTGGTTCATACATTGCTTTATTGACTTTCTCCACATCTTTCTTTAGTTCTTTAGATACTTGTTTTAAGGTCTTTGTCCAGTAGATCTGCCTTGGGCCTTTTTTTAGGGATAGATTCAAAACTGGACATTTGATTCTAATAATGTGATAACTCCAGAAATCAGATTTTCTCTCTTCCTCAGGATTTGCTGGGGTTTGTTTTTATTTTTTCAATTGCTGTAGGCTCTCTCTGTGCCAAGGGATCAGCCATTAAATTAGTTGATTTTCATATAGTAAACCAGCCCACATTCCTTGCATAAATCTCACTTTTACATTTTCTGAATGTGATTAGCTAGTATTGTCTTGGGAATTTTTGTGTTTATATTCCTAAGTGATGTCAGTCTATAGTTTTCTTCTATTGTGAGTCTTTGTCTGGTTTGACTTTCAGGATAATATTGGCCTCATAGACTGAGTTGGGAGTTGTTACCATTTTTTATTTTTTGAAGAACAATTTGGAAAGGGAAAGTTTGCTATTAATTCTTTTATAAATGTTTGATAGGATGCAACAGTAAATATAACTGGGCCTGGGCTTTTATTTGTGCGAAATTTTAAGTGACTAATTCAGCCCTTTTACTTATTGTAAATGTAGTCAGATTTTCTATGTCTTGTTGATTTAAATTCAGTGGCTTGGTCTTTCTAGGAATTTGTCCATTTCATCTAAGCTATCTATTTTTTGAAATATAATTATTCATAATGTTCTTTTTTTATCCTTCTTATTTCTCTAAGACTGGTAGTAATGCTCTTTCATTTTTTATTTTAATAATTTGAATCTTCTCTCCTTTTATTTACCTGAAGGTCTGTCAATTTTGTTGATCTTTTTTAAAGAATCAACTTTTGTTTCATTGATTTTTTCAAAATGTTTTCCTATTCTGTATTTCATTAATTTTTGCTTTAATATTTATTATGTTCCTTTTTCTGTTTTCTTTCAGTTTAGTTTTCTCTTTTTCTAGTTTCATATAGTGGAAAGCTATGATATTGGTTTAAGATCTTCTTTATGTGGGTGTTTATAGGTGTAAGTTCTTTTAGGCAGTGTTTTAGTTATATCTCACATGTCTTGATAGGTTGTGTTTTTTTACTCATCTCAAAGTATGTTATCACTTGTTATTTCTTCTTTGACTTGATTGGTTATTTAGCAGTACATTGTATAATTTCTGTGTATTTGTAAACTTCCCCAAATTCTACTTTTGATTTTTAACTTACTTCCCTTATGATTAAAGAGTGCATTTTATTTGAATTAACTCATTCTAAATTTATTGAGTCTTATTTTATGGCCTGCCATATGGTGTCATGGATAATGTTCTATAGCAGGGAAGGCAACTATGTATTTTGTTGTTGAATGGAGTGGTACATATATAAATATATTGTAATTGATTTACAGACTTGCTCAAGTCCTTTACATCATTGTTGAGTTTCTGCCTATTTGTTCTATCCATTTTTGAAAGTGAGTTCCCCAATTATTAAAGTTGCCACAATTATTATTGAATTGCCTTTCTCCATTTTATCAATTTTTGCTTCATGTGTATTGAGGCTCTGATTTTAAGTACATACCTGTTTATTAGTGTTCTATCTTCCTGAGGGATTTACCAATTTACCATTACAGAAAGACTCTGTTTATCTCTGGTAACAGTTTTCTCTTAAAATCTGTTTTTCTCTGACATCAATACAGCTATTTCATTGGTTATTTAGGAGCATAGTATTTAATTTCCACACATTTGTGACTTTCCCAAATCTCCTTCTCTTATTTATTTCTAATTTCCTTCCTTGGTTGTCAGAAAACATACTTTCTGTAATTTCAAGCCTTTTAAATCTATCCGGGCTTGTTTTATGGTCTAGTTGTGGTCTATTCTGTAGAATCTCTCATGTGCACTTGAGAAGGCTATTCGTTCTGTTGGGTGGAAATCTATAGATTTCTATTAGATCCAGTTAGTTAATGGTGTTCTTCAACTCTTTTGTATCATTGTTGATACTCTGCTCAGTTCTATCATTTATTGAGAGTAGGGTGTTGAAATCTTCAGCTATTGCATTTTGTATTTGTCAGTTTTTGCGTCATCTGGGAAGAAGCACTAGCTCTGAGACTCTGAATTCTCTGTCCATGTTCTCCCATTTGCAGGACACTGGAAAGCAAAAGATCTCAGTGATCAGATGACGTTTTCAAGACAGGTATTTGGGAATGGTTCTAAGATTTTTCAGATGATCTGGCACATGAGCATTGGTATTCAGATTCATTTTGATTTACTTTTATTTTTTTAAAGATTTTATTTATTTATTTGAGGTGGGGTGGAGAGCACAGAAGAAGAGTGAGAGGAAGAAGCAGACTCCCCACTGAGCAGAGAGCCTGCTGTGGGATTTGATCTCAGGACCCCAAGACCATGACCTGAGCCGAAGGCAGACACTTCACTGACTGAGCCATCCAGGTGTTCTTGACTTATTTTTAAACATAAACTGCATTTGTGGTTCTGTGATCACTGGTTTGTAATTTTCTTAAAAGTTAATTGTAATTGTCATCACTCACCTTGAGAATCTCAGGTATAGCCACACTGGCAAAGGTAGAGTCAGCTTTCTCCAGGACTCATGACTATACCAAGTAGCCACAGGCACTGGAAGAAGCACAAGAGAAGCACACCTAGATTTGGCCTCACTGAAATACCTTCACCTGGGCCAAATTTACCTCTCTTTTTAATCTTTTCAAAGTTGTATTGCTTTGTAAAGAAAATATAGCTTCCTTCAGTCCTCCCTCAGTTTCCATTGAGAAGGGTCATGATAAGGACTCTTTATTTTTTACAAAGTCAGGTATCAGTTTCCAAGACTGGATTTCCCCAGTCTTAAATCAGATTGTAAGAATAGATCCATTTCTGGAACTGGATGATTTACCATTTTTCATTCTCTTGATACATCTGTCAGTCATCTGCAGAAACGTCTCTCATTTTGTCAGCTGTCTTGGTCCTGCGTTGTGTTCCATTCCTTGCTGCAGGCACTGTCCTAGGTGCTGGTAGGAGAGCAATGGATGTAACTGGCACAGAGCTCATCCTGCCAAGCTCGCCATCTTGAAAGGGAGGGGAATGTTAGGCAGACATCTTATAAACAAGTTACTAACAGCATTGGTGGGCATTGTGAAAGAAGGTACAAGGTCTGAGAACGAATACCACAGGGATCTGAACATGGCCTGGAGGGTGTGATGGGATTGGCAGGTCTGTAGGGATGAACACCAAGGCTTTCGTACGTAATTATGTGCTCAGGTTATGCAATCAGTTTACAGATATTTTTCTTTGCCTTGTGTAGGTAAATATAATGGATTAGAACCTGTAAAATACCTTATTAAAACTATTCTCAATCTTCACATGAATGAAGTTTTGTAGAATTTTTTAATATAAGCTGCAACTAATGATGAAATTTTGCCATGAGCCTGTGATTACAGTTAGGGTTCAGAGAGAGGGAGTGGGGCAGCCCCCCACCCAGGGAGGCTTCATTAGATGCAGGACTCCCCTGGATTCTGTAGGTGCCCCTACTACTCATCACACTGATGAGTGCTGTGAACTACAGAGGGGGCTGGAGGCTTAGTCCCCTTTTAAATCAATGAGAACCCCTGAAGAGATCCACTCAGGTCTAGGTTTGAAGAATAAGTTTTTCTTTCCCTGGACTAGAGCTGTCAGAACAACAGGGGTTGGGGATGGTGCTAAAGGGCAGAAAGCTTGTAGGGGGGCATTGAGGTGGCCTGAGGTGAACTTGGAGTTCAAGCAAAAGGGGTGCTGGAAATTATAGGGTGTTTGCCACATTACCTTTCTCATTATGGTTTTCTTTCTTCTGGCATGTCCTTGAATTTTACTAGGAGTAGGAGAACATGTGTCTAGAAAGGCAAGCCTTTGGGCCCAGTAGAGAAGACATTCCGTCATAACAGCTCTGGAGTATTACCCCTTGGGGTGTCTGAGTGAAGAGGAAGGTCCTCCATGTGCACACTCCACAGTCCCAAGGGGTAGACATTCCGCTGTAGCCTGGAGTGTGTTCTCACCAGTTACCTGGCAGTGGTGGTTCTCCTTGCTCAAGAAGGTCCTTCAGGTTGCAGGGCATCGGAAAGCACAGGGGTCCTCTGGGAATCCAGATGTCGATCTTGGGTAACACTGGCTCTAACGTGAGCCTCTTGCACAAGCAGACTGTCTTCATGAGATAGATTCAAACTCCCCCGCTACCAGGACATGCTGGTTGTGCATGCTTTTGTTGACGTTTAGGCAAAAACATGCATTAGTATGAGGTGGGCAACAAGCTGCAGAAACTGACAGCTGTTCTCAGCAAGTGCTTGTGTGTGCTGTGTTTGCAGTCCATTTAATTAAAGTTTTCTTTTATCCCCATTTTATATATGGAGAAACTGAGGCTCAGCACTGGTGTGTGGTGGGGTGAGGTTTCAACCCCTGGACTGCCTGATGTTCCAGTCTTTGCCCTTTTCCTCTGCACCATATTATACTCTTCTTGGTATAAAGATGCTTGGAACAGAAAATATAAGCAGGTTCTAAAACTTCCCATGTAAGCTGAGCCTGATTCCCATGTAATCTCTTCATCTGTGGGGTGATCTTTGCCTCTGTGTGTGAGTCCATTAACAGCCTTGGCATCTGGTGGTGCTCCTGCATCCGGCCCCACCAGGATGTGCCTTACAGCAAGTTGAAGACTGGGCTGTTCTCTTGGGCCTCCCACCAGCTCCTGAACCTGCTGCCATGTGTGACTTCACCACATGACTTCACTTCAAGCCAGGCGGAAGCCAGTGTGAGCATCCAGATCTGCTCCACCCTCGGTGGGATGCAGTGCCCTTCTATACCCCAGCCCCTGGGGCTTGTGCATGCACTCTCCCACATAGACCGGCATGATCATGACTCCTCAAGGGTGATAACAGATATAGAATGACAGCCTCAAACCCCTTCACCCTAAACTGAGATGCTCTGGCAAACCCAGGGGCTGGTCTCCTGGGGCCTCTGGCCTCTGGGTGTAGGCATGTTTCTGCACAGGGCTGTTTGACAGACAGAGTCGTTTCAGTAGGAGGTGCATATCCTTTGGATTTCCTAGCTTCCCTGAAGCCCCTCTGATGATAGCTCAGGACTCTCGCCTTCACTGGGTCAGCACCTGCAAGAGGCAGGGAGCATGTCGGTCTCATCCACACTGTGTCCCAGGCCAAAGCGCCCACTCTTGCTAGATATATGGTCAACATGAATATGCAGGTTGGTGTCTCTGCTTTGCTACTTTGAGCCAGTTAATATACTTATTTAATATATATTCTCGGTCCCAAAATGTGAATACTAAAGATTCCTGGGGATTAAAGGAGGTAGTTCGATGATACACGGCGTGCTTAAGAGTTCATTGTAATTGTTGTGGCTCAAGCAGTAGAAAGCTCTTGCCCTTGGACTTTCTAGTTCAGCAGCAGCCTTAAGGATGATACCCAGGGAAATAGTCGGTTACTTTTAACCAATCCTTACAATTTTGATTCTCTTTGCTTCTTACATTTTCCTGCTTTTCCTTCTTTGCTCCCTCTTTATTTCCATATAAATGCCCTGGTACCACATCCTCCTGCCCCCACCACAGTTTCATAGAATATCAGGACACTATGGGCTCAGGGAATTTGACAGGGATTGCGTCTGTACATTGCTTTGGGGAAATCACGATAAGCCTTTTTCAGTCCATGAACATGAGATCTCTTTCCATTTTTTGGTATCTTCTTTAATTTTTTTCAGCAACATTTTATAGTTTTCAGTATACATGTCTTTCACCTCCATGGTAAAATTTATTTCTCAGTATTTTATTCTTTTTGATGCTATTAGAAATGGAAGCGTTTTTCTTATTTTCCTTTTCAGATTGTTCATTGTCCGTGTATAGAAACAACTAATTTTCATGTGTTCATTTTGTGTCCTGCAACTTTGCTGACTTCATTGATTTGTTCTAACAGTTTTTTATGTTGGGGGGATCTTTATAGCTTTCTACATATAAGATCATGTCATCTGCAAACAGAAATACCTTGACTTCTTCCTTTTCAGTTTGGGTGTCTTCTACTTCTTTTTCTTGCCTAATTTTCTCTGACTAGGACTTCTAATACTCTATTGAATAGAAGTGGTGAAATCAGTCCCCTTGTCTTGTTCCTGATCTTAGAGGAAAAGCTTTCAGTTTTTCACTGTTGAGGATGATGTTTGCTCTGGGTTTGTCAGATGTGGCCTTTATTATGTTGAGTTTCCTTCTATTCCTATTCTTATTTAGTGTTTTTACCATGTAAGTGCATTGAATTTTGTCAGCCATTTTTTCCCACATCATTTGAGATGATCATGTGGGTTTTTTCTCCTTCGTTCTGTTGACCAGACATTTTTATGAAGCCAAATTATATGCACATTGGAAAAACAAAATCAGTAAAACTTTGTTCACCTTTTCGGGAATTAGCTAACTAGAAGATGGACATTTTGACATTAATATTAAAAACCTAAATGTTAGACCCAACTCTGGCAAAGACCAACAACTCCTTTCCTTTGTTAAATATTTTCTTTGTAATTCTCCCATTATTTCCCATTATGTGCTGTGTACAAGTGGTAAATATTAGTTGGCTAATTGGGTGTTTGAGCCGCTTATGAAGTCTGAGGATTCATAGTAAGTGCTGGTAATAAACAGCTTTCCATATAAATGGTGAGTTAGTATGTATGGAGTAGAAGACACTGTTTTAAAGGCAACCGTGGAAGGCAGGGACACAGCTTGAATTGACTTCCACAAAGAGTCAGGGCTTTTTAATTTAGGAAGAAACCATGAGACTGTATGGATGAAATGATAATAATATCTGGGATGATTTGCTTTGAAATAACCTTGTGGGAGTGGGAGGAAGAAGGTGTAAAAATGAAACAAGAGTGACAATATGTTAAGTTCATTATACAGTCTCTGTATTTCTGTATCTCTCTGAGATTTTTCATAATAAAAACTCAAAAGAACTCACTATATATTAATGATGTTGCAGCTATATATCAAAATATTATTTAGCCATTACAGTAACACTTATGAAGAATTTTGATGATGTGATACAAGAAAATCAAGAAGTCAGTCTTCCTAATAAGATGTGGGCATGCACATACACACAAATATATTGGAAGGAAGTCAAAACCTTAATTGTGGTTACCCTTGGTTAAGGTGGGATTTGGGATAATTTTCATTCTGTCTACCTTCTAAACTTTCTACAGTGAATAAGATAAAAATATAATTTCCTTTTCTTTCTCAAGGTACAACTAACAATCAGTGTGATAGCAGTTTTGGCGTACAATGTAATGATTCAGCATTTCTGTACATTGCTCAGTGCTCATCGTGACAAGTGTTCTCTTAATCCCCTTTATTTCACCCATGAGGAAAACATACTTTCTGAAAAAACATTTTTGAAAGAAAGGAAACAAATCTGTATTGTGTAAATTAATGTAGCATTCGTTCCAGTTAATCGATATCCATGAAATTGCTCTGGATGGTGATTAGATAAACGCCTATGAGGCTATTAATCTTGAGCTGTGGACAAGTGTTTGGCCTTTGCTGCCTTGTACCCTGCCCTGGAGTCTCTCTTTGTTGGGGTGTGTGCAGGTAAAGTTGTGGGCAAAAAGCAGTCAGCAAAGCCGTTCCACTCATTGTTACCTTCCATTAAGCATGTCCCTTTTAACAAGAATTTCCATCTGATTTTAGTGAGCTGGACATGATTTCCACAAGGGTGATGGATATTAAGCTTCGGGAAACTGCAGAAGGCCTTGGGGAGGACAGCACAGGTAAGGCCCTCATTTCTCCTTCTCTGGGAAGAGCCCATGTCTGGTTGCAGGCCAGGGAGAGAGGTTGACGGAGCCAAGCCTTTGGGGTTGTGTGTGTGGCAGGGCGGCGGGGGGAGGGGGAGGTTCAGTTCATAGTGTGTTCAAATACCCCCATGCCCTTCCTACGGTGATGAGAGAGCATATCCAGATGATTTCAGGCCACTCAGGGCAGTACCCCTGAGTATCACCTCATACCTGTCAAATACAGGGGCTTTTAAAGTCACTTTACTCATTCCTGGAGGTAAATCTGTCCCTTCGTTTGGTTGACTTGAAAGCAATGGAATCATTCATCACCTAAGAACATCCAGAGGATCTACTGGTGGTTGGAAAAAGTATGAGATGGCCTGATCATGCAGAAGAAATAATATAAGCAAGAAAGAGCCTTTGATCTCTCTCTTTTATGGCTTTTATTCTCCTTTAGAGACCATTTTATACCCCTTACTGAGCTAAATTCCAGGCCCATGACTCATCATCTCATTACATGTTCTAAGAGTTACCCAGTTATGTGATTGGTTCACTGTTATCTGTCGATTGTTATTTGTGTCTTGATAGAGTTGTAAAATTGGCATTAAAAAACACCGATCCCTGGACAACATACCTTTTTCCTAGATTAGCCATTTATACTCCCCTTATTTCAGTAACAAAGGTCTCCATCACTGTCTTGTTTAAGGTTAAAATGCTAGTAATGATTTTCTTTGATATAGTCCAGGAGGAACAACTTCCATTAGTACTAAATCCTACATGCTAACCTTTAGCTTCAGATATTAAAATTTCATTAAAGATTCTATTTCATATATTATAGACAGATTTTCCTTATTATCCTATATTAGAACTACTTTTCCTCTGTCACATATTGATAGACACCAAATAGGCCTAAATACAAGGTGAGGTTTTAAAAATTAAATGTAAAAGAAAATGGAATTCACAACTTCTCATATTCCAGGGTATTGAATTATTAATTAAACAAGAAAATATTCTTTGAAGAAGTATTTCCTTAGTAAGAAACAGCCTCCATAATCACTAGTTTTGGATATTTACAGAGGTTACCACGAGGGATCAGTTTTTAAAAAGAAAAAGAGAAACTAAGTATTCTTTTTTCCAAATAAGTGAACTAAATTATTCACATCAACCCCTTCGCTAAAATTTAAAATTCTAGAGAAGCGTCAACAAATGGTGTTGGGAAAAGTGGACAGCCACATGCAAAAGAATGAAACTGGACCACTTTCTTTTACCATATAAAAATAAACTCGAAATGAAGAAAATGTAAGACCTGAAACCATAAAAATCCTAAAACAGAGCACAGGCAGTAATCTCTTTGACATTGGCCATAGCAACATTTTTCTAGATACATGGGCAAGGAAAATAAAAGCAAAAATAAACTGTTTAGACTTCATCAAAATAAAAAGCTTTTGCATAGCAAAGGAAACAATCAACAAAACTAAAAGACAACCTACTGAATGGGAGAAGATATTTGTAAATGATATATCCAGTAGGGGTTAGTATCTAAAATATATAAAGAACTAATACAACTCATTACCCCCAAAAACCAAATAATCCAGTTAAAAATGGGCAGAAGACATGATATCTGATTTTGAACTTCTGTTCAAAGAAGACATCTAGATGGCCAACAGATACATCAAAAGATGCTAAACATAACTTATCATCAGGAAAATGCAGATCAAAACTATAATGAAATATCACCTCATACCTGTCAGAATGGCTAAAATCAAAACCATAGGAAACAACAAGTGTCGGTGAGGATTTAGAGAAAAAGGAGCCCTTGTGCACTGTTGGTAGGAATGCAAACTAGTATAGCCACTGTGGAAAACAGTATAGAGGTTCCTCAAAAAATTGAAAAATAGAACTACCCTGTGATCCAGGAATCACACTACTGGTATTTATCCCCAAATACAAAAACATTAACTCAAAGGGATACATGCACCTCTGTGTTTATTGTGGCATTATTTGCAATAGCCAAACTTTGGAAACAGCCCAAGTGTCTATCAGTTGATGAATGGATAAAGAAGATGTGGTGTACACCAGTCAGAATGGCTAAAATTAACAAGTCAGGAAATGACAGATG
>NW_019154128.1:15360947-15609223 GCF_002288905.1 Enhydra lutris kenyoni | reverse complement strand
CGTGCACCCGAATGTTTATAGCAGCAATGTCTACAATAGCCAAACTATGGAAAGAACCTAGATGTCCATCAACAGACGAATGGATAAAGAAGATGTGGTATATATACACAACGGAATACTATGCAGCCATCAAAAGAAATGAAATCTTGCCATTTGCGACGACGTGGATGGAACTAGAGGGTATCATGCTTAGCGAAATAAGTCAATTGGAGAAAGACAACTATCATATGATCTCCCTGATATGAGGGAGAGGAGATGCAACATGGGGGGTTAAGGGGGTAGGAGAAGAGTAAATGAAACAAGATGGGATTGGGAGGGAGACAAACCGTAAGTGACTCGTAATCTCACAAAACAAACTGAGGGTTAATGGGAGGAGGGGGGTTGGGGGGGTAGGATTATGGACATTGGGGAGGGTATGTGCTATGGTGAGTGCTGTGAAGTGTGTAAACCTGGCGATTCACAGACCTGTACCCCTGGGGATAAAAATATATGTTTATAAAAAAAAAAAAACTTAGGGGGGCACCTGGGTGGCTCAATGGGTTAAGCCTCTGCCTTTGGCTCAGGTGATGATCTCAAGGTCCTGGGATCGAGCCCCACATTGGGCTCTCTGCTCAACGGGGAGCCTGCTTCCTCCTCTCTCTCTGCCTGCCTCTCTGCCTACTTGTGATGTCTGTCAAATAAATAAATAAGTCTTTAAAAAAAAAAAAAAAAGCATCACTAAAGATAAAGAGGGCCATATCACAAAAGGTTCAATTCCCCAGCAAGATAAGAATTGTTCCTTTCTTTGTACCATTGTAATATTAAAATTCGTAGAGGAAAAATTGATAGTTAAAAAAAATAAATAAAATATGCAGAGTGGGTTATTTGTAATACATCTCCATCGGCAACTGATAGAACAAATGTATTAAAAATTAGTAAAGGTACAACATACCTACACAACATAATTAAAAAGAAAAAAGTCTTGTCCTAATGGACACATATAGAACATTGGCAAACATACATTATTGTCGAGCACACTGGGGACATTTACAGATTTATGGTAAGCTGTAAAGCAAATCTCAACACATTTGAATGGTTTCAAATCACCCAGATACTCACTGACCACAGAGCACTTAAGCTGGAAATCAATAACAGATACTAAGAAAATCTCCAAATGCTTGGAAATTAAGATCCACTTATCTAAATAACCTTTAGGTCTAAGAAGGTTTTATAATGGAAATTAGAAAATATTTCAATATTTCAGTAATAATGAAAATATATCAAAACTTGGAACTAATGAATCATTGAATACTACATCAAAAACTAATGATGTACTCTATTCTGGCTAATTGATCATAATAATAAAAAATAATAAAGAAAGAAACATCTTCCATGCTGTTAAAAAAAAAGTGGATGCAGCTAAAAGGGATTTAGGGGGAAATGTATTGCCTTAAATGTATATACTATAAAAAGAAGCCTAAAAATTAATTAGGTAAGTTGTTTAAAAAGATAGTACAGTAAATCTGAAGAAAGTAGAGGAAAAGGAAGAATAACGGTAAGAACAGAAATTAATAGAACAAAAAGATAAACATTCAACAGAGAGAATTAACAAAGCCAACATTTTTTAAAGGCAAATAAAATTGATCTCTGGTACCACTGATCAAG
This sequence comes from Enhydra lutris kenyoni, assembly GCF_002288905.1. Taxonomy (NCBI): domain Eukaryota; kingdom Metazoa; phylum Chordata; class Mammalia; order Carnivora; family Mustelidae; genus Enhydra; species Enhydra lutris. The sequence continues at coordinate 15,607,579 of NW_019154128.1, read as the reverse complement.
GGAAAATGAGGAGGCACAAAGAATGAATATCAGAGCTGAGGAAGGGGGCTTTATTACAGGCGGTGTGGATACTAAAACAATACGAGGATATTATTGATAACTGTATGCCAGTAAATTTTGAAAATTTGGAAAAATAGGCAAATTCCCAGAAAAACATAACCTCATAAAACAATTTCGAGAAGTAAAAGATCCAAATAGTTCCTGTGACCATTAGAGAAATTTAATTTAACAGCCTAACAGGTGAACAGATCTAACACGAGCCCAAGTGGCTGGCTGACCAGGCACTTCCAGTTCAGACAGGAGTGGTCAGCAGTTACTGGTCGGGTCTTCATAGCCACGCTCGTGGGCCCAGAAACAGCGTCTCTGACTGCAGAGGGTGGGGAGGCTGCACATGTGTTCAGACCTTCAGAGATGCAAACCTGTGTGTCAGCTAGGCAAAGGCCAGATGGTATTCTGGCAAATGCAGAAAATTCTTAAGACTTTCCAAATAATAAACTCTCATTGGGGGCACCTGGGTGGCTCAGTGGGTTAAAGCCTCTGCTTTTGGCTCGGGTTGTGATCTCAGGGTCCTGGGATCGAGCCGTGCATCGAGCTCACTGCTCAGCAGGAAGCCGGCTTCCCCTCTCTGCCTGCCTCTCTGCGTAGTTGTGATCTCTCTCTCTGTCAAACAAATAAATAAAAATCTTTAAAGTAAATAAATAAACTCTCATTGAGAACCATCAGTTAACAACATAAACATTTTGTGATTGTTTAGGTAAGAAAACTTCCACTAGAACCTAAGAAAACTGAGCTATAGGACTGATATCCCTTTGTGCAGGGATCTGCCCCACCTAAGATAATATAAGGACCCCCAGCTAGAGTAATCCTAAGTAATTCTCCACATTAAGGCAAGATCATGTGAACTTTCCAAGGGAACACTCATATAAATATAAAGATACTGGGTTTTGTTTTTTTATTAACATATCATGTATTATTAGCCCCAGGGGTACAAGTCTGTGAATCATCAGGTTTACACACTTCACAGCACTCACCATAGCACATACCTTCCCCAATGTCCATCACCCCACCACCCTCTCCCTACCCCCCTCAATACTGGGTTTTTTAAAAAAGGAAGAGAGCTAGGGGCAGCTGGGTGGCTCAGTCCATTAAGCGGTTGCCTTCAGCTCAGGTCATGATCCCAGAGGCTCAGGATTGAGCCCTGCTCAGCAAGGAGTCAGCTTCTCCCTCTCCCTCTACCCTTCCCCCCTGCTCATGCCCCTCCCCTGCTCTATTTCTCTCAAATAACATCTTTTTTTTTTTTTAAAGGAACCTTACAAAATCGTTGACTTATAAAGCCAATAAATTGTTTTAGGAAATGTTCAAGATATGTTTGACATATCCTGGTGATCTCTGATGTTACATCTTTCTGTTGTTTATCATAAATATTCAGAAGGAAAGGAATGAAGTTCCCTGAGCTGGTCATGTGACGTCACAGGATCCTGAACATGATGGAATTTGTGGGTGAGAATAAAGGAAGCATCAGAGAAGAGATCACAAAATGTTTCAAAGTGTCATAAATTCTAACAATCCAGGAAGCATGGCACAGCGCAGGGGGATCAGTGCTGCCACCACCATTTGACGTTTTCTTTTCCACCACAAGTTGTTAGCTTCTCCTGGCGTCTGGCATTCCAATGAGCACCGTGAGGCTGGGTCTCCTCTGATTGTCCTTGGTGCACACATTCATGAGAAATGAAGCAGTTGAGGATTATTCAGAAAACTAATTTGAGCTAACACATGGCCTTTACCTCACCAGGTCTTTTGGCTTTCAGCTCTGTATATTTTTGATATTAAAACTTGCTCTCATTTGTTCAGTGGACTGTTATTCAGCAATTAAAAAAAGAAGCATGTGGGGGTGTCCAGGTGGCTCAGTTGGTTAAGCATCCTACTCCTGATCTTGGATCAGGTCATGATCACAGGGTCATGGGATCCATTTTTTCAGATGTGCAAAAGCAGTTGTCTGTGTACTTCACGTACTTCTGTGTGGAAAAAGGACTTCCCTGGAGTGAGTAATGGATGCATGGTGCACACCTCACACGTGCTCAGCAAGTAACCACATGCATTCTTTCTGCATAGGAAAGAAAAAGTCCAAGTTCAAGACATTTAAGAAGTTCTTCGGGAAAAAGAAGAGAAAGGAATCTACGTCTTCCACCGGAAATAGCACCTGGAAACAAAGTCAGGCGAAGAGTGAGGTGATTGCCATCGAGTCGGGGCCAGTGGGATATGACTCAGAGGATGAGCTCGAGTAAGTTGCCCCGTCCATCCTTCAGGCTCCTATGCCCCAATAAGCCTGTGGGAGCGCGGGAGGACCCAGATACTCTGTCTTGGTGTCCTGGTAACTGGCTGGATTTCTGAGTCTCTTTCTCTTCTAGGGAATTCCACTGGAGGTTCTTCCAGGGAAATTGTATTTTCTGTCTTTTCATACATAGGGATGGAGAAGGTCGAGGGAAAACATTATCACGTACCTATGTGCCAAGTGCTGTGTTTATTAAAAGTCTCCAATCACTGTGGGAGAGGAGGCCAGAACTACCATCTTATAAGTGAGCAAACCAAGCTCTAGAGAAGTTTTGGAGAACTTTCCCATTGCCCTGCAACTGAAAGCTGTAAGATTAGGACACAAGCCATGATTTTATTTGACTTAACACTCTTTTGAAGGCATAGAATATACCAGGAAAATACATCTCTCTAAACCTGAACTTTGAACTATCTAATAAGAAAATTTTCCATTAGAAGGAGAGAGGGGTGGGGGAAAGTCTTGGAAAAATCATCCAAAATTCTTGTTGGATACAATAGAACCAATAGGTATGAAAACTTGGGGGAAATCTAGTGAAGTAATCCTTATTTCTAGAACTGGTACCTCACCAAAATATAGTTATAGTATGCATGCTTCAGTGATTCCAGAAGTCACTTCTGTGAATAAAAGGGGGGAGAAAACAGATTTGTTGCCATGCAACAAACATAGTTTGTTTTAGTTTGAGAATAAAATTCCACAGAAGGTATAATGACCCTTGGGATGGGGGAACAGACCCCGCTAGGACAGGGTCATAAGTTTCAGGATTCCGGTGATGCTGACTGGTCCCCTTCTTCTCCCTCCAGTCTCCTTGCCTGCTTTAGAGGAGTAGAAATTGCGTTGACCACTTGGTGGCACCAAATGACTGAAGTGGAAAGATTCAAGTTTTTTCTTTCAGGGTTTTTTGGTGGGTTTTTGGTCTTTCCTGGTGCTGGCAGGGAGCAAAAAGGACCCTCATTACACTTCATCAAGAGCGTGGAGGACGGGCGGTACACGCATTTTTTAAGACAGTGTGCTCCAAATTCTGGGGGAACAAGACATTATCATGATAATCCTGCTGATTAGTAAATGTCTTCACTGGACCAGCCCCAGGGAAATTGTAACACTCACTCACCACCCATGCCCTGTCTCTTGACCCGAACACAGTGACCCTTCCAACCAGAGAACAGGACCACAGCCGAGGGGGGAGCAGGGTGTGTGTGTCTGTACATTTGTGGGAAATGACCTCTCTACTTATGTGTCTCCTCATTGTCTCTGGAGCCCACAGACAATGGGGACAAATTCCTTTTTATCTTTATGTTCCCAGCACCTGGCAGGGGCCAGGTCCTCAATTACTGATAAAAATTTGCTGACGGGGCGCCATGGTGGCTCAGTCCGTTAAGCATCTACCTTTGGCTCAGGTCATGATCTCGAGGTCCTGGGACCAAGCCCTGCATCTGGCTCCTTGATGGAGGTGGGGAGGAGTTTGCAGGAGGGATGCTAGGCTAGGGGTGGGGTCTGATGAGGCCCAGGCAGTGCATTGCTTTTAGGGAGCAACACAGAGGATAAGACAAGATCTTTTCCTCCCCCAACTTTATTGGAAGAAAATTAATACATAACTTTGTGGAATTTTAAGGCATATAACATGTTGATTTAATACACATATATATTAAAAACAGATTACCACCGTAGAGCTAACACCTGCATCACGTCACCTAATTACTATTTATTTTTTAAGGTGAGAGTATTTAAGATCTAGTCTCTTAACAATTTCCAAGTGTATAATACAAGAGTATTAACGATAATGACTGTGCCATACAAAACTGTGCTGTCAATCTCTTTACTTCCTCGTCTTACAACTGGAAGTTTGTGCCACTTCCCCCATCCTGCAGCCCCTAGTAACCACCATCTACTATGTGTTCTGTGAGTTCAACTTTCTTAGATTCTGCATATAAGTGAAATCATACAGTTTTTTATCTTTCTCTGTCTTCTTTGTTTCACTTAGTGTAACGCCCTTGGGGCTCATCCATGTTGTCACAAACCAAGGGATGTCCCCCTTTCTCATGACTTAGTAACATACCATGTGTATATGTATATACACACATTCAGACTACATTTTCTGTATCCATCCATCTGGATGGAAATAACTCACTGATATTTCCAGTTCAAACTTAAGACAAATTTTTTTACTTTGATTATTTGAATTCACTGTTCTCTTATGCACTTGGTTTCTAGTGATATTAACAAAATTATTCATTTTCTTCTTCTTATTGATAGACACTTGGATTGTTTCCGTATTTTGGCTGTTGTGAATAATGCATTGAATATAGGAAGGCAGATATCTCTTCAAGATCCTATTTTCATTTCCTTTGGATAAATACCCAGAAGTAGAATGGCTGCATCCTATGGTAGTTCTATTTTAAATTTTTTGAGGAGCCTCCATGCTGTTCTCCGCAGTGACTGCACCAACTTACGTTCCCACCAACACTGCAAAAAAGTTTGTTTTTCTCCACATCCTCACCAACATTTATCTCTTAATGTTTTGATGATAGCCATTCTAACAAGTGTGAGATTTGCATTTCCCCAACAATGGGTGATATTGAGCATCTTTTTATGTGTCTCTTAGCCATTTGTGTGTCTTTGGGAAAATGTCTATTTCATTCCTCTGCCTGTTTTGGATCAGATTTTTTTTCTTGCTATTGATTTATATGAGTCCTTTATATATTTTTTATATTAACCCCTTATCAGATAATATGATTTCCAAATATTTTCTCCCATTCTCTAGGTTGTCTTTTCATTTTGTTGATGGTTTCCTTTGCTGTGTAGAAGATTTTAAATTTGATAATAGTCTCATTCTTTATTTTTCTTTTGTTGCCTTTGCTTTTAAGAAATTATTGCCATGACCAATGTCAAGGTCACTTACTACCTGTTTTTTTCTAGGAGTATTATGGTTTTGGGTCTTAATATCTAAGTCTTTAATTCATTTTTTCTATGGTATAAGATAGGGTTCAGTGTCGTTCTCTCGCTTGTGGCTATTCAGTTTTTCCAGCACCATTTATAGAAGTGACTGTCCTTTCCTTATTGTATATTCCTGGCTTCTTTGTTATAAATTAATTGACTATATAACGGACAAAATCTTAGAGGCACTTTTTAGCCCCTTTGAGAGTCTGTGTGCTTTCTAGATTCTGTAGCAACTTCTCATCCATAACCATGGGCAAAGAGTTCCATTTGCCAAGGTGCATTAATGCTGGCAAACCACATGGGACCCTGTGGCTTTAAAAGGCTGACACCCATTTATTGTGTCTGTGTTGTTATGCTTTTTAAGTCTCTTAATCTGTAATGATTTTCCTTCTCCCTCTCGACCCACCCCACTTTGTTTCATGCCATTGATCTGATGGAGAAGCAAGGTAATTTTCTCTGCCAAATATCCCACATTCTGGATTTGCTTTCTCTTGGTGTGATTTAACTCATTTTTATAGTCTCTGAATCTCTTGTAAAGTGTTAGATGGATCTGGATATTTAATTCGATTTAGGTTCAAGATGGTACTGGGTACTTACTGTCACATCGCCTCATGAGGCACATGCCATCTGGTTGTCCCACTTCTCACAACACTGAGACAAAACAATGGGGTCAGGGGTCTCTCTCAGTGTGATAGCTCCACAAACCTTCACCTAATGGTTTCGACACCTGCTGATGATCATTGCCTGGATCCATTATTTTATTGCAAAATGGTGGTTTTCCTAATTGTATCACTCATTCTGCATATGTTAGCTGGAATTCTTACATGGCGGAGACCTTTTTTCCATCAGCTCCTTCGTTTCTTTAACATGCAAGTTGTTCGTGAAAGGCAGAATAATGCCTGGTTCTCCTTTCACCAATCTACCTTCAGAGTAACGCTTTGGTGCTCTAGCTGGTACCCTAACTTCAGCACTGACCAATGAGTTTTGGGGTTTTTTTCTGTTGTTGTTTTTTTAAATATATATCATTGTGAATGCATGGATTTTTATATATTTTATTTGCTTTAGCACATGACAGTATTCATTTTTATCCTCACAATGCCTCATCTTACACTATTGGGAGTCACTGCAGATTAGCTCCTGGGTTCTTTAGACATGACTGCATTTGTCTTTGAAACCTTCCTTGCTTCCTTATACAATGAGAAATCCCTGCTTTATTTGGTACATTTCCTGGCCTAGACCTACGATCAGCCACCTCTTCATATGGTCCCCATTCCTTTTAGTATGAAATGATTTTTAGAGACCACAGTCTAGCTGCCAGGGGTGATGATTGCTAGCTGGCTCTCATTGCTTCTAGACTTCTTCAGTAGATTAGATACTAGAAAATAAATTCTGTTTTTTAAGAGAAAAATAACTCACTGATATTTCTGGTTCAAACTTAAGACAAATTTTTTTACTTTAATTATTTGAATTCGCTGTTCTCTTATACACTTGGTTCCTAGTGATATTAACAAAATTATTCATTTTCTTCTTCATATAATATACCTACAATAATCTCATTACCCCGCTTTCCCATATAGAGGTTATGTCTATTAAGATTGTTCTGTACCATTTTTTAAAATCAGTATTGCTACCAAAAAGACTACCAAGTGTAATTTTATAACTTTGTGGGTTCTTTTGTTCTTGGAATTTATCCTGTTATGAATGTAGAGTCAAAAGTCATCTCGGGGGGCACCTGGGTGGCTCATTCAGTTAAATGTCCAACTCTTGGTTTCAGCTCAGGTCATGATCTCAGGGTTGTGGGATCAAACCTCTTGTTGGACTCCATGCCCTCTCTCCCTCTCCCCTCTTCCCCTCACTTCTCCTTCACCCTCTCTCTCTCTCTCTCATAAAAAAAAAAAAAAAAAAAAAAAAAAAAAAAAAACAAGCACTTGGATGTTGAGTTAAAATCACTTGAAATCATTCTGTCCTCTGTGCAGTTATGCCAACAATATGATATAAAATTAGGCTCGTTTGTTTCTGTTTGTTTTCTAGTTTCAGAGATTATCTTATTTCTCTTTTTGTCTGATTTTGTCGTTTAACTATATAAAATATTTACATAATTCTAAAGGCAAAATTATACATGTATAAGTGCCTCGGCACCCTGTCTCCTGATCTTGTCTTGTCCCTCCCCCCAACGGAAACTATTACTTATCCTTCTATTTTTATGTTTTAAAATGTAAGCAAACAACATACCTCTTCACCTGTGTTCAGTTATATTCAGACACCCCTTCCCCACATAGAGCTGACATACCATAACTTGTTGTGCACTCTACTTCATTTTCCACTCGGTGCAGTCTGGTGCTGCCCTACCACGTGGTCACCTGCAGGGTGGGAGGGATGTGCCTTGGTTTATGCACATACCTGCTGAGGGCCCTTTGGGATGTTGGTGGTCTCTTCCTTCTGTAATTGTAATGAATGGCCCTGAGCATATGACCTTCTATGTTTTTGCCAGTGTATCTTTGCAGAGGCCTTTTCATGCTGTCTCAACTTCTGCTTATACCAAGAGTAGAGGCATTGGAGCAGTGGTAATGGTTCTCAAAGGGCATGGCCATGGGCTACCCACAGTAGGAGGGAAAGGCAGGTGTGCATGTGATCTTTGTAACAGGAGATGCCACTGGCAGGGAGGGCCTGCCGGGTTCTTTCACTGGGCTTCATGCCCTCCCAGAAGAGTGAGGACACATCCTTCTGGAGCCTCTAGGTTCCCCTGCTGCAGACTCACTACCGTGAGCTAGAAAGAAGTTGGCAAGCACCATTAACCAACAAAACGTGATCTACAGTGGAGTGGGACCACCCCCAAGAGTTCTTAATGCCACACAGAGAACAGGATGCCTGGAGCAGCCTGCAGGTGGGGGAGCATGGAGCACAGATGCCCAGTGCCGGTGGGGGCAGGTTTTCCTTCCTTCATCATCGGGTCTCAATCATCTCCTTCCACCTATTGTTCAGACAGCTAACCCCCACATCCTCTTAGGACAGACACTGTGTGAATGTCCTGTGCGTTCGGTTCGTAATTGGAGTCTCGAGCTCGGGGCTGGGGCAGAGGCCGGGATGGGGATGATGGAAGGGCCCACCATCTGTGCTCCAGGGCTAGGCACACAAGCTGGATTAGACAGATCATTCACAGCAGGTAGTGAAAAGAGGGCACGGCTTTGCAGATTGGCAGTTCCCATTTCAAACCCAGTCCGTGGATGTGTGTTTTGGACCGCCTTGCCAGGATGCCTCTGTCAGGCAGGTCCTCAGCTGCTGTGCAGACACGACCTCTAGCCTACCGAGGACCAGCTTGTTTGCCCACAGGAATGATTTCACCTTCCTCAGGCATCCACCACAGTCTTCTGCACACACCCCCCACCCTTCCCAGCCAGCCCTTCCTCTTGCAGGCCTGCTGTCTTGGACCTCACACCACATCAAACCCTGGTTTTCCCATTAATAAAAAGAATTCACACAACCTCCAGAGCCGTCAGGAAAATTCCTACCTCTGCAGTGCTCCTCATCATTGGCTGTGGTATTTGACAGGGTGGGGATAAACCGGAGTGAAAAGCCATTTAAAAATAAATACAACTGAGGGCTTACTGTGGCTGTACCACTAGGCCCTCGCCCTCCTGTCCATCCTGAGTGCCCAGCATGAGACAGGGAGGAGTGCAGACTCTCACGGTGCCTCTTTTGTCCTAGGGAGTCGAGGAGCGCACTGGGTAGCCGGGCCCTGTCGCATGACAGTATTTTCATTCCTGAGTCGGGACAGGATCCCCCTCGACCTGTGCGGGTATTTTCCCAAGAAAATGTGTGCGACCGGATTAAAGCCCTGCAGGTAAACTTCTCCTTGGCAGTGACACTTGGTATGTATGTCAAATACGAGTCAAGACATTTTCAAGTTATTTTCTGCCTGTTATTTGACATATTCTGAAGTATAATTGCATGCAGGACACTCCGAATTACTTACAGACGGATCCTGACTCATCCTGAATTGTCACCGCTCATTTTCAAGAGCAGGAGGGATGGTGGCAGACAACACTTTTCAGTTCAGTCCACTACACCAGGCAGGGGCATTGAAAATAGACCCTGAATGAATGAATCGGAGCAGGAAGATTTGTTGATAAAAAGTTGCTGATGAAAATAAGAGCAAATGTTCTTTATTACAATCTAGCTAAAAATACAGTGTAATGTGAAAATGGGGCCACCACCTCCGCCGGGGGGCCTTCCTGCCAAGCGGGGAGATGACGCCGGCATGAGTTCTGAGGATGACGGTCTACCCAGGAGCCCCCCAGAGATGTCCCTGCTACCTGACATCGGTCCTGGCACAACCATAAAGGTAAGTGAAGCCTGTGCCACCTCGTGGCTTGGCGTGCACCCACTTCAGAGGGCACTGAGAGTGGGGGTGTGCTCTGGTGGCCCCCGTGTGCTCCTGTAAGAGTCCCATGGTCTGTGTGGCCAGGCAGTATTCCAGACCAGGTCAGTGGAGCTCACAGTCTTGGGCTGTTTCCATTATTTGAGCAGAAATGTCCATCTTGTCAGGAGATACAGTTTTGGTAACCTTTTTTTGTAATGGTTACAGATCTGATACAACCAATCCTCTACCTGGTTTTTCCTGTCTGAGCAGATGACCAGACCAGGCATCCCATCTGAAAGAAGGAAAACACCTTTATGTCTGTTTTCTGTTGTCATGACATCTGGCTGGAGGGAGAGGGAGTGGTGAACGTACGTGACTTAATCTGGACTCTCTGATCTTAGTTTAGGACCATGAGAACCTGTTGGTCTAGGGCTAGAATGTGGTAGTGTGCTGCTGGAAAACAGGGCAACAGAGGAAGTTTGACAAGCAGGAGGGTATCTATGACCTCAGCAGGGCAGGGGAGCTGATTGTGGATAACACCCTTCCCCTTTAGGAAACAGGATGAAGAACCTGCTCGTGGTGCCACCATCTTAAGCCCATAGGCTGTGCTTGTACATAAATGATCATTTTCCCTTTAGACCAGCCCTGCTGAGGGGTGGATAAAATTGGAGTTATATGTATTTTGCTCACACTTGAAAAACAAAGGCCAGAGTCCATGTTTTATAGCCACTCCCCTGCCCGGTACATTCTTGGAGCTCTGGCTTGTGCCCTAGTGAAGGGCTGTTCACTGGGAATCTCGGGGATTCATCGTGAACCACTGTCTTGTAGATTCTGAGCCACTCTGTAATACATCAGCAGTCACTTCAGCTTGGACAACCAGAAGCCCCCTGGCAAAGGCAGGGAAAAGAATATTTATCTAACTTGGGTGCGGTTGTGGGTCCCCTGAGCATCACTAATGAAAGCCAGAGGAAGGGCTGTGGTATAGCTACACGTAAGTAAGCCCCAGGGTTGGGAGTTCGCTCAGAGCTGGCTAGAGAATTGTTCTCTCCAGAATTCTGCTCTAAGGTGAACCTGCCCCTGTTTGTTCCATGAGCAGGGTCTGAAGGCAGCGAGCTACCCACATCTGTTCTCCCACGTTGAAGAGGAGGAGGAGAAGACAAGGAGGATGATTTGGCCTATTTGATGGGTTTCAAGCCAACCCTTAAAATCCTGGAGGGGAAGGTTGGCAGGCGATGGCTAACTCCATTGTCTCGTGGCTGACCCATCTCGTACTCTGAGATGTGGAGCGTCAGCATCTCCAGCCTCAGGGGCAGATGGGATGTTGTAAGTTTCACGGCCATGTGCTGGAGAAACAACTCTTATAAGCCGTATGGACTGGTTTGCCCTCACTCCATCCCACAGTTCTCTGGCTCTCTCTGCCTTTAGCTGGGATTGTACAGGAGAACAGGTAGTTTTTAGTTCCATTCATTAAGGCATGAACCCAACGCTGAACCTGCAAAGCACCACAGTGCACAGAATACGTAGTTAGCTGCGTGGGGGCTCCTCTCACTGGGCAGGGCTAGCCTCATCCTTCTCAGCATCCCTGGTCATGTTGCTAAAAAAACAAGGTTCTGAGATTTTATTAACTGGATAATTTCATTAATTGGGTAATGGGAAACTAAAATTGGAGCCTTTAATACCTAAAAAATAAATTTGTGTAATCTTTGTTATCATGGTTTTTAAGACACAGTGATCATATTTAATGCCCTGAAAGTTTCTTGGGCACAGTGGACTGGTTGAGAGGGGGAAACAGTGCACCCTTTAAAATGTCTTCATATAACATGTGATATTTGATATAATGATACCTTAAATCCCCAAAGGATGGGATTGGGGGTATTTCATTTTTTCCAGTTGTGACTCCTGAAGCAGGCCCACATGTGTGATAGAGAAACTTAATGAAGATTATTGTGGTAAAATGTTTCCAGTAACAAGTATCTCATGGTACTGCCAAGGTTGTATTTTCTGATGGAATGAATTTTTCAGGAAATGCCTAGAATTATTTTAAAAATCTCATTACCAGACATGAGGTGACAATGAATAAAACTTTATTTGGCAAGTTTTAAGGTAAAATGACATCCATCTAGCCATCTGCTAAGTGTCCTGCCATTAAGTAGAAAGCACTGGGTAGAAGGTGTCCCGCTGACAAGCTGTCCCAGGAGATGAGGGCAGATATCACATGGGGAGATACAACATAGGTTCTAGCAGAAATGCATCCATGTTCTCAGAGGCTTTTAGAGAGGATTATGTGAGATCTGGTAGGTCAGTGCCTTCCCTGGCTTCAGCTGGGGATGCAAAGCCTCTTGGGAGACAGCCTTCCCAGAAAGGCCCCACCGGCCCGGCTTCATGTCTGCAGGCTGTTCCTGTGTGCACAAGCCTCAGCCCACACCTTGTTGGCTGAGCCCCTCTATTTGAGGACAAACACTGTAAAGCAGCTGTCACCCAGGGTCACCCCTGGAAAAGCCCATGAACCCCAGGCCATTTTCCCATTTGAGTCCCATTCCTCCAATGAAGGGCTGGCCACCTGCTAGACTTTTTAAATCATTCACTTCCAGAATCATCCAGAAGCACAGATTTCAGGACAAACCGGGTGATTAGGAGCAAGCAGTGCAAATGGGAAAGGTTCCAGCCCACAGATAAAAACACAGGTCAGCTTTCCTGCCCTGTCCTATCTTACCTCACAGAGTTGCTGCGCTGATCAAAGACAGGATGCATAATTCTCCTGAGTCAGAAAGGTGTTAGTCTTTTCAGGCCCCAAGAATTCTCAGAATGACCACAAAGACTGAGAAGTGAGAGTTGGGTGCCCTAGCAGGAAAGACCAGCCGTGACAGCCAGTGCAGGCATTTTGCAGGGACAGAGGTCACTGTGGTCAGAGTTTCTGTGAAGTTAAGCCCATTGCCAGATTGTACCCCCCCACCCTCTCAGGGCTGGTATGGGCCTGAGCCCAGGACCAGCTGCTCAGGTGGTAGACGAGCCGGGGAGCTCTCATCCGGACGAGAGGAGGCAGGGAAGGTTCATTCTTTGCGTTTATAGGAAGGTGACCAAAGCCCATGTCCTCACAGAAGGCATAATCATTCTCACCTGGGAGTCACTGCATTTGCAGAAGCAGTTCATCTGGCATGTTCTCCTGTTCTCTTAAGTCGCACACAGTCAGGAAAACAAAACCCCAGATTTTACCATGCGTATATACATATCGTTCCTCTGGACAAGGGTGGAATGAAGGATTCTTTTGACCTTTGGAATGTACCCATTCTAATGGTGACCCTCAGGGAGGACACGGGGGAAAGGCGTCACCTGTCCAATCTTGGGTGACTTACTGAGTCATCAGCTACAACAGTGGAAGCCAAAGCCACAGGCACAGAGGAAGCCGGGAGTCTTGTCCTGTGGTTTATTTTTTTAAAAATAATTTTTCTTGCTTTATTCCTGTAAGAACCCATGTAGCTGAGACAAGAGAATTAAAATAGATTATGTCCACTTATTACCCTTTTCCCCTCATTGTAGTAACAGTCTTCCCCCATTTGGCAGAAATAAACTTCATACTTGTAAGAGAATATATAAGGGACCTTTCTGTTAAGAGGGAAAATACGTTTCTCCTAGGAAGTTCCCTTGCAGGGGCAGTCCCTGCATCAGCTTGTCTCTCTAACAGTGACATTCTTCTAGGGTCCCCTAGTTTAGCAGAAGCTATTGCAACCTGCTCTGTGTGGGGCTCCAAGGTTGTGGAAAAGAAACTGAGCAACATGTACCCAGGCCGCTGGGAGTCTGCCCTCTGCCCACATCTTGTTTGCTGCCTCCTTCCCGAGGAGACCATCTTCACGGGGGCTTACTAAATCGTTGTGAAATGCCTAAAATTATGGGCTTAGGTTAAAATGTAAGCTTGACACCACGTTGCACCCATCAGGATGGCTCCTATCAAAGAAGTAGAAAATTACAAGTGTCGGCAAGGATGTGGAGAGATTGGAGCCACTGTGCACTGTTGGTGGGAATGCAAAATGATGCAGCCACTGTGGGAAAAACAGTATGGAGGTTCTCAAAAAATTAAAAATAGAACCCCTGTATGATCCAGCAGTTCCACTTCTGGGTATATAACTGAAAGAACTGAAAGTTAGTTGTTGAAGAGGTGTTTGTACACACATGTCCACAGCAGCGTTATTCACGCTAACTAGAATGTGGAAGCAACCACATTGCTTTATTGCATCATTCATTGATGGGTGAACAGATAAACGAAGTGTGGTATCTACATACACTGGAATATAGGGAGTCTGACCCAGGCTACAACATGGGTGAACGTTAAGTGAAACAAGCGAGACAAAAAAAGGCAAATCCTGAATGATTCCCCTCAATGTGAGGTACCTAGAGTAGTCAGAGTCATAGAGATAGAAGGTAGTAGAATAGTGGTTGCCAGGGTCTGGGGGGCAGGGGGCAATGGGGAGTTGTTGATTAGTGGGCACAGACTTTCAGTTTTATGAGAGAAAAAGTTCTGCATATGGTTGCCCAGCAACAGGAGTGTCGTTACTGCCACTGAACCGTATGGCTAGAAGCGGTTACAATGGTAACTTTTGTTGTGTGTATACATACAAAATGTGGAAGATGAACAACACTGGGAGAAAAATGTAAACTTGACACTAATGCTGAGCACCATACAGAATAGAAGCAGGGGACAGGGTTATAACTAAAGCCCAGCACCTCTCGGATTCTCTCTCTGCACCCTGCTTCTGTGTGGGTTACATTTGCTCATGGGTGCCCACTGGGTACCCTCCTCCGCCTCTTCATGCTGATAAACCTCTTTGCAGTAGAACCCACTGAGACCTCACTCAGTGAAGGGGATGGCCAAGTTCAGTGGGCGGGCAAGAGCATGCTACCGTCATTCTTCCGGGTGACTACCAAAATCCCCTTTCTCCCTGGCAGTGCCTTAGCCCTTGACTGACTGTCAGTGCCTCGCTGCTGAGGTGTAAGGTAGCAAAATATCTGTCACACCAGATTTCTGCAGGAGGATACATGAAGATACAGAAACCTTCTGGAAAGAACAAATGCAGCTGCAGCAATGGGCTGCTGGGTTGATGGGCTCTGCCCATCCTCCGCTCCAGCCTGTAAAACCACCTCTGGGCCACACTCTCGGCTTCTAGAGGCAGGAGCATGCCTGCTCTTAGAGAGATCAGGTGGGTCTGTCTCATCAGAGAAAGAGGTTCTTCACCGAAGTGCCTGTACCTGCTTGGAAGGGTGAAAGCAGAATTGTCTCACCGAGGCTGCCCGGGATGCAGGCTCTCTGCATGGCCATGAAAATGAGTGAGAAGTTTGTAGGGGTTGGCCCAACATTTAAAACTCCTGTCTAAGGAAGTCCCCTAGAGTCCTCCCTGTTGAGAGTCAGGCTGTAGGTCTGTCCCTCCATGTAAAGCCCAGAGACGGCATGGGAAGCCTGAGCACAATAAAAGAAGGGAGCTGATATGTTGGCTGGACCCATTTCATACTGAAGAGTTAACGCATGGCCTGCTTGCTCCTTGTCCCATGAAGGTCTCTTTAGTTCCCTCATCCCGGCCACAGTCTCCGGACCAGCTCTTCTCCAGGCAGGCAAGCGATGCCGGCATCTCCCCCCGCACCTCGGATAGCAGCACAGCACCCGTGGCTGATTTCGATTACCCTCCAGAATTCTCCTCCTGCCTGGACAACTCTGCAGCTAAGCACAAGCTCCTGGTTAAGCCTCGCAACCAGCGGTCCAGCAAAATGAGGCGGCTGTCTTCGGTAATGGGGCTTCTTCCTATATGCAGAGGCAGGCTGCACAGGCCTGGTCGCCCCCATGCCCACACCCTCCAACCCTGGCCTCTCTCTTCTCAGGGTCACATGCCCCTTGTAAGAAACTCCCATGATCAGTGGGACCATCTGCAGGAGCTGGAGTTGCTCCTCTTTTTCAATGTACATCACGTAGGTCTCTTCGCTGCATAAACGTGCCATCTGTTCATTGGTTCTGCAGCACCTCCCGTGAAGCCGTCATGCACTGTGGGGCCCCTGCCTTCCCATGGCAGTGTAAGGTCAGCATAAGGTCCGCACTCCAGGTCTGGAACAACCAGGCCCTACCTACCTCTCAGACTTCCTCTTATTCTCCCTCTCTTTCAACACACTGTAGCCTCCAGAGCTTTCTTTTTTTTTTTTTTTTTAAAGTTTTCATTTACTGTGAGTTTTTTTTTTTTTTAAAGATTTTATTTATTTATTTGACAGACAGAAATCACAAGTAGGCAGAGAGGCAGGCGGGGGGCGGGGGGTGGGGGAGGCAGGCTCCCCGCTGAGCAGAGAGCCCGATGCGGGGCTCGATCCCAGGACCCTGGGATCATGTCCTGAGCCGAGGGCAGAGGCTTAACCCACTGAACCACACAGGCACCCCTCCAGAGCTGTTTCTGGCCTCAGGCCTGATGCCTGCTGTATCCACGGCTTAAGACGCTCTCCTCCTGGTTGGCTCCTTCTGTGTTTGGGTCTCAGCTCGGAGGTCCTCTCCCCAGAAAGGCTCACCTGACCGCCCTGTGGAAAGCAGCCCCACCTTCCGACCAGTACAGTCCCTTCCTTCGTAGCCCTGGCCACACAGAGAAACGATGTTTATAAATGTGTGTGCTCACTTATTTACTGCCAGTCTTTTTGGTTTTTGTTTTTAAAGATTTTATTTATATGTCAGAGAGAGAGCACAAGCAGGGGGACCAGAAGCAAAGGGAGAAGCAGGCTCCCCATGGAGCAAGGAGCCCAATGTGAGACTCGATCCCAGAAGCCCGGGATCATGATCTGAGCCAAAGGTAGACACTTAACTGACTGAGCCACCCAGGTGTTCCTGTTACCAGTCTTCCTGAGCCCTCGCCCCAGCCCTGTGTCCGGCCCCTAGAGCAGTGCTAGCTGCACAGCTGGCATTTAGTGTACATTTGTTGGACGGATGAATGAATGAGGGAATGAACAATGACAGATAAGCTGACACACTAGCTCGAACGCCTGCCTTGGGCAAGGACCTACTTAGTAGTGTGGGGTTTGTGTCCCTGTGAGGACAGAAGTCCCCCCCACACCCAGGCATGCTGTCTGTGTAGCCATCGGCTCATAGTTCTAAGAGCCAAGAACTCATTCATGGAGTGCTTTGGATTCATAGTGAGTTCAAGGTCCACATAAGATTGTTGCCCTGTCTGCTGCCCAGCGGGTACCACAATGTCTCAGCCCTGGAGGAGCTGAGAGCAGGGTGTGGGGCCAGCCTGGCCACAGAGAATGACAGTGCTGAGAAAGACTTGCCCACAGACCAACATTCTCTCCTTCCTTCCCTGGAGACAAGATTGTAGGGTGATGAAAAGCCCAGGACAAGCTAGGTGCTCAGCTAGGGATAGTAGGTTTTCCTTTGGGCATGTGGAAGGTGCTTTTTAAACGCCTGCCAGCAGGGGTGACTTTAGAGGAGACTAACACTGGAGAAGTGAGCTGTGTTTACCCTCAGGCTAATGTGTCCTTGTGCAAGCTGGTCACTAGGGTACTTGTGTAAATGCTCGCACACCCAGCACATTTACAGTTAAAGGCTTGGTGCTGTGGGACTTGGCTTGGACCAGTAACCAACCTGCCTGTCCTCATGCTGAGTGGAGCCACAGGGCAGGGACAGAGCCCACTCCCTCCGGCCTCAAGTCTGGGCTTTATTCCCATGGGGATGTCTTTTGCCATGGCAAAAGCACCCTGATCCCCAGGAGGGGCCATAGTACCAGGAAAATCTTCATGGTTGGGAGGAGGGACCTCACAACCAAAGGGCCAGCCGCAGCAGACTTTGTGGCAGAGGGAAGCCCGGCTCATACTCCAGGTGGAAATGCAGCATCCTTTCTCGCTCTCCACTGGACAGCACTGTACCTCGCCATTTTTCAGCTTGCCTTAGCCCTCAAACCCCACTTTTTTTTTTTTAAGAATAACAAATTCTGATTTAGGCACTCTGGGTAAACATTTCTTGATTTAAACACTGTCATTTACATATCCTCCCTCCTCCTTTGCTTTCCCTTCTTGGTAGGGATTAAAACCCTTCAGTTTTTGACTGGGCAGAGGTGTCTGGCTAGTGGTCACCAGTGTCACTGTTGGGCCCTAAGGTGGAGGCCCCTGTCCTTCAGTGTTCATAGCACCCTTTGCCCTTTGGTTGTAAGGTCCCTCCTCCCAACCATGAAGACTTTCCTGGTACTCTGGCCCCTCTTGGGGGTCAGGGTGCTTTCCTGCATTCCTGTTCTGCTCCCAGGGTGAGGCTGAGCTGCCGTGTCCCCCTGGAACCCTGGAGACTTCTACAGAGGTCAGGGTTCCTTCCGATTTCACGGAACAGTGAGGTTCAAGTTCCCCCTGCTTTTCTGATCCCCCATAACATCTGAGGTTTCTTTATGCCTCCCCATTTTCACCGCTGCCCCCACTCAGGCATCTCTCTCTGAGTCACCCTCTCCGACTCTGCCTGCCACCGTCCACATTCTGTCCTCCCTTTGGGCAGAAAAGCTGTCCAGCCTGGCCAGGCACCTTCCAGCTCTGTCATGGGGGGGAGGGGGTGAACCCTCTACCTGACACCATCTAGGCTCTGAATCTTTGGAGCTCTAGAGAAAAAAATGGGGGGGGGGCTTTTCTTGCCTTAAAAACTCCCATCTTGGCACAGTTAAAAAACAAACCAACCTTGGCTATTAAGACCATGATATTTATTACCAGTTGGAAAAACACTTCCAAGAGTGCATTTGGCTGCACTTCTGCCCCACCAGAGCAGAGGTGGGGAAAGAGAAACACACAAAAGACAAAAGCTGGCTGTTACCTCAGCATTTTATCCTGCTCTCAGGAGCAGGGCCTGTGTGGGGCTCTGACCTGCCGGAAGCAGATGCCTGTGAACTGAACATTTACGCCAGCACCTTGCCCCTGGCTAGTCCTCATCCCCACCCCAGCAGTGCTAGGAGCAGGAAATATTAATTCTCTTTTAGTGGGAGCAGCACAATGTTATGAGTAGCCCCAGGTTGTGGCTGACAGAGCTACCATCTACGAGTTCCGGGTCTTAGAGACTGACAGTACTTCTCAGCAGTGTCCTCTGCCCAGAGATGACACAGTTGCTGCCCCGAAACTCACTCTTTCTGGTGAGAGGAGGCTGATGAGCAGGCAGCCATGACCATCTCCATTTTGGTGCCGGCTGAGCAGTGGGTCCTCCACTCTAGCTTCCTCCAGAGGATTGCAGGGTATGAAGCTGCTGTGAGGGCCCTGAGGAGGAGGGGAGGGGCAGCGGCGGCGGAGATGGAGCAGGTATGTGCAGCCTTCCTGCTGGACTCAGGGCTTGAGCCCAGGCTGAGTCAGAAGCCCCTTTGCTCCCTGCAGAGCCTCTGTTCAGTGTCCCAAGTCCACACTCCATGCTGCCTTCGTCCTGCCCAGCCCTTCACTGTCACCTCCTTGTAGCTTCCGGTGGTTCAAGGTGGGATATGCCCAGCTGGGCCTGCTTCTCAGCTTTCTGCTCCTTTTGCGAGGGTTGTGATAGTTTTAAAACGCGACCCACATCCTAAACAGGTTTCAACATCAGTGATTTCCTATAGTAGCAGAAGGCCAGTGACATCTTTTGAACCTGCAGCTTTTGAAAATTCTTCTGTAGATTTCTTTGCACATCTTCGTTTTTTCCAAAACAGGGGCATAGGGCTGTGCACCTTGGCAAGAATTAGCTAAGGTATTATCGCAAACACCCTAGTTACCCTGTGTTCTGTTAGCAAGCAGAGGCCAGCTGGAAGATGTTAAAATAGCACCAGCAAACAACAAAAACCTAACACAAACACTCCTGCACATTTCTTAACATAAAGGAAAGGAGGTCTACTGTCCTGAACTTTTCTTTTTTCCAAGAAGATCGAAGTGTTTTCTAATGTCCTGAACTTTTTTTTTAAAAAGAGTGACCTCAAAACCCTCAAGCTTTTGGTCATTTTCTCATAGTATTTTTGAATAATTCATGACTACCTTGGTCTCTTCTCCTTCCTAAGTGAGCAGCGACTGACTTTGGGTATGGCAAGGAGGAAGTTGGACTAAATTTAAATTCCAGACACTTTTCAGAAGAAAAATACAAGGCAGTGTTTGATTGTCAAGCCAATAGGGCTTCAGGAAAGGAGGGACACCGTAAGCTGCAGGGAAGAGGCAAGACTTCCTCCTATAGGAGTGGAATCTGAGACTGTTCTTGGGGGCCTGCTGGCGGAACACCCTGGAGGTGTGGGGACAGAGGAGCTGGCCAGTCACTTGGCCCAGAGGCTGGCATATTCAGTAGTGCGGGCCCAGCTTGACCTGAGCAGGGATTGGGAGAAATAATTTAAGACCAGAGAATATAGGACTTTTAATTAAGCTGAAAAGTTTGGACTTTATCCATCAGCTATGGTTTGGGACGTTACCTTACAAGATGTGGTTTGCCCTTGACTGTGTTTGAGGTGATAAGAATCATCCTTTAGGCAAACCAGTCTCCCTTCACCATGGGGCCCATCCCTGGAGAGAGAGCTCTGAGCTGGGAAACTAGCTCTTGGCAGCACAGGGTCATGGAGAGAGCACCAGCTTTTCAGCTGAGCTACTTAAGCTCAATCTTTACCAAGGTGTGGCCCTCTCTGAGCTCCCAGTTCTTCAAGTGCAAAAGGGAAATAATCCTTCCTTACTGGGATGAATCAAGAGTAAATAATAGGTGTAGAGTGCAAAGCACGGCAGAACCCCAGCTTATTTGAACCCCTTTGCTTCATTTTTTAGAGCAGTGTCCGCTGGTTTTGTAGTTCAGTCACTGGAATCTTTTTTTAATTTAATTTTATTTATTTGACAGAGAGATCACAAGTAGACCGGGGGGGGGGGGTAGCAGGCTCTCTGTTGAGCAGAGAGCCCGATGTGGGGCTCTATCCCAGGACTCTGAGATCATGATCTGAGCCAAAGGCAGAGGCTTAACCCACTGAGCCACCCAGGCACCCCCAGTCACTAGAGTCTTAAGCAGTATTTACTTTCAGGGCATAGCCACCACTGTTCTGCTGAAAGCTGAACTTGTAAGGCAAGTTTCCAAAGAGATGGGTAAGGTAAGAATTAAGAAGAGACACCATGTGTGAATGTCTGCTTAGGTGCCAGCTTAAGAGACACACTGCTTCCTTTAAACCATATTAAATCTTGTACAAAATGGAAAGATCATAGGCTTCCTAATATTCGACATAATAATGCTGTCTTTTGTCCTCTTTATTCCTGCAAGCGAGCACAGTCTGAATCCCTTAGTGATCTGACCTGTACCCCAGAAGAAGAGGAATACGAGGAGAAGTCATTACCCAGAGTCAACACAGAAGAGAGCCCCAGTTCAGCACAGCAGGATGCGGTACTGGACAGAAGCCCAGAGCCCGGGGGGCCAGCCGCCATGCTGCAGCCTGGGGGGCCTCGCGCTAGGCGGGCGCGCCTGCAGCACTGCCCAGCCCTCAGTGCCAGCGCTGAGGAGGAGGAGGAGCGCTTTCTTGGGGATAACCCCTCAAGCCGCCCGCCCACCCCCGAGGTCACCGAGCCCGTGTTGTCAGGCCCGGCCCCCTGCCCCGAGTCTCTCTCTCTGCCGGAAAGTTCCCCACACCATAACCCCGACAGTGAAAACAAGAGGGACGAGGTGTCCCTGGAAAGCACGTGTCCCCCAGCCAGGGAACCCGCTGAGGAGGTGGTCTGCGTTTCCGCAGACGTGGAGATTCGGTTGTCTCCCTGTATCCCTGAGGAGGACACGACACCTCCCGAGACTGACGCTGCCACCACCTCGGAGACTCCCGCTGGTCCAGAGGGGCCAGACCCAAGTGTCCAGAAGGAGGGGGAGCTGACGCTGGAAGTGCCCGGGCCCGGGCCCGTGCCCGTGCCGGAGCCCGAGCCCGAGACCGAGACCGAGCCCGAGCCCGAGACCGAGGGAGCAGGGAAGGGATCTCCCGAGGCCCCCGCCCCAAGCCCGCCGGCCCCCAAGAGCTGCTTGAAGCACAAGGCCCCGGCGGTGAGCGTGGGCCCCAGCGCGCCGCCCGCCTGCGAGTCGCCCGCGGAGGAGACCGCTCCGCGTCCCCAGGACGGAGAGGCCGCCCCCGCCGAGCAGCCCAGGGCCGAACCCGCAGAGTCCCCACCGCGGGGTCCCGAGAGACTGGCGCCGGAGCGGAAGGTGGAGCGGGGAGGCAGCGAGCTGCGGGCCGTGAAGTTCTCGGTGTCGTCGGGCCGCGCGTGGCCGCGATCAGGCGGCGCCCGCGTGCTGGAGCGCGGCGGCCCCGCGGGCCCCTCGGCCGGCCGCCTGCCGCTTCTGAAGAGCAGCCTGGTGTGGAGGAGCGAGGCGGCGCTCGACGACCTGCGGCCGGCCCCGGAGCCCCACGGCGGGAAACCCGCGACGACGGGCGGCAGCGGCGCCTCTCGGGACTCGGGGGACACGGCGGCCGGATCGGGCCGGACCCCCCGAGATGCCCCTGGAGACCCGTGCCCGGCAGCCCGCGCGCCGCCCTCGGGCGACGCCAGAGGCCCCTTTCCTGTCAAGCTGCGCTCCACCTCTCTGTCCTTCAAGCACCGGGAGGCGTCCTCTGTCGAAGTCAGAGGGGTAAAGAGATACAGCGCTGAAATCCGGCTAGAAAAGGGGGGGTTGGCTTTGCTCCCCAAAGACGAGAAATGTCCGGCCGCGAAGGCCCCCTCCCCTCGAGGGGCACGGTCCCCGCACGAGCCGGGAAAGGGGAAGGCCCGGCCCTCGGAGCCGCTCAGTGCCAAACCTCCCCTGCCCAGGAAGCCACTGCTACACAGTCGCCCCCTGCCGCCCCCGGACACCGGTTCCGGCGAGCTTGCGAAGGTCGTGCCGCCCCCGGACTCCAGGCGGGACAGCCGGATGGCCGAGACGCGGTCGACGCACAGGGCAGCTGGTAAGAGCCGCAGTCGCGGTGGGGTAGGGGCAGGGCCGTGGGCAAATCCCACGTCCACGGAGTATGGCAGCGCTTGGGGTGAAAACCTGGCAGGGGAACTGAGATGAAAAATCAGAATTCCTCATGGTACCACTAACACGTTTGGTCGAGTTAGAAACTGAAGAGGGGGGAGAACAAATGGGATTCTGCAGCAGTTCAGAGAAGTCAGAAAGATGGAAAAAACATCTCGCAGCTACTCCCTGAGAGGAGATGGGCCCTCCAGGGAATCGCTCAGATGCCTCTGACATTTCTTCCCTCAGAAGCTCAGTGAGTTCCAGAATCCTGGGATATGGGTACTCTGACAGATGGAGGTACCCCCGGGCCTATACCACTTCTTGGTGAGAAATGAAGCTTCTGGCTTCTCTGTCACTTAGTGTCCTTCTGACCTACTGCCCCCTTCCCTGCCCCCAGGAGGATTTTTTTTTTCTCCTGTTTAATAATCAGACTCACGTGGCCCAGCCTCATGGGGGAAGCATCCCATTTATTGGAGTCACAAGCCTTTGGTAAAAGGGGAGCCCCCTCGGGGTGGGCGTTAACTTCCTGTCCCAAAAAAGAGATGGTGTGAAGGTTGGGGCAGTATGTAAAAATCTTCTAAAGCAACTGTTCTTTAAAATGAGCAGAGATAAAATAGATGACCTTTCTAGGTCTTTGACATTTGTCGCTTTTTATTTTTGGTGTTTGAGATGAAACGAGCAATCTGTTGGAAATGGGTATTTGTGGTGGAGCTGAAGACTCTTTCGTTGCTGGGTTCTTTTATTAATGGAAATCAGTGTGCCAGGAACAAAACTATGCAAACGAGTCACATGTGCTTGTGATGAAGGCCTTGAGGAGAAGTTTTCCATGGCAAATTTTATTTGGGGAAAAAAAAAAAAACTTTCAGGATGTTTTAAGTGGCTACTGTAAGTCTAGGACTCCACTGAAACACCACATTGCGGGACAAAGTAGGACCCCGTTCTTCTGGGGACCCCACACCCTGAAAGTGCACACATATGAGGGGAAAATAAGCTCACGGAAAGCAATGCAAAGACAGGCTCAAAGAAATTCTTATCTTTTCTGCCTCCTTCCTGGGAAGTGAGTGAAAATGCAGTGTGTGTGTGTGTGTGTGTGTGTGTGTGTGTGTGTGTGTACGTACGTGTACACATTTACATATATACACATATAGTGCTTTAAGTTGTGAAGGTGACAGCTCTAGGCAGAAGTGCCGAGAAAACACCCTCCAAGAGCCTTCCTGATCCAAGGCCTCTTGGCTCAGTGGTGATTTTTTGCTGCTGCTGCTGCTACCGCCACTACATTAGGATAATCAGTGAGGGAGCTTTGGGAGAGGTTCAAGCTGGAGCTGATGATCCACTCCACAAATTGCCGGTGAGGTTATTGAAGCTATTGTCGAGTGTTTCAAAAACCCATTGAAATATCAAGGGAGGAGGGGGTTTGCTCTGTGCAGATGAAACCCTGACATCAGCACCGTCCACCTTCATGGCCTGGAATTGAAAATGTGTCTCAGGGGCTTGCTGCCTGAATGGAACTTAAAATACAGGGTACTTGGGTTCATGGTCAGAGCTGGAAAAGAAGCTTCAGAAGGCAGTGCTTGACACATTAATAATTTATAACTTCCTCAGCCCAGACTGTGAGAGTTAGGATTGTTTATTGTCAAATGCCTGGAATGGTCTATAAAGACCTTATTTTTTTTTCTTTAATTTATAAAATGTATATATTAACAGCTTTACTTAAAAGTATAGCATAAAAGAATTGCCTTGTCCATTTATTAACATTCTCTAAGCCACAGAAATAACTGATCCAGATGAAATCCATAATGAAAGAATCCCGGTTACTTGAGGACAGGGGTAGTGATTTTCATTTCAGTGCAGAGAGAGGAAGGGAAGAATTACTCTCATTTTGCTTGACCTCAACTCTCCCAAAGTGTGGTTGGTATTTGAGGGGCAAATATCAGGAAAGGCTGTGACTGCTGCCTGGGACCTTGGGGTCTTGGGGCTGCCTCATGTAGACCAGAGCAGAATTGCAGAGTTGGTGCTGTCAATCCCGTTAGTGAAAGCGGGCTCTGTATCTTCCCCAGATACTGGATCTGCTTGTGGTTTAATTCATTCTTATTATTTCTGTCATCCTCATTGCTCCCAAAATATAGCTGCCGGAGGCAATTAAATTCATATAAAACAGGTAATAAAAGTTTTAATAACAGTATTATTCAGTTTTCCAGTGAGGCCTTATTACTGCTGTTTATTATCTTGTGGTAGCAGGTACTTTACCCAGAGCTCCCAGATGGGCTGCCACCCCTTTCAGGGGCACACACCCTAAAGCTAGGTTACTGAGGTGTCCCAGATGGGTGCACAGTTCTACCTCAGGGACCCAAGCACTGTGTCCTCAGCACCCCTGCTTATCCTTCCTCCTCTCATCCACACTCTGTGTTCTTTCTCTGGAGACGTGGAAGAACCCTTCAGTGGGGGAGGCAGGGAGGATTCCCCAGCTGTTGGAGTAAACAGAGGAGCCCAGCTTTGCTAAGTGCAGGACTTCACAGGGCCACATTGGGGTGGTTACTGCAAGGCCAGTACCATATTTGTGCTCATCAATGCAAAGGAGACCGTTAATAGGAGGCGAATGGCCCAGGGTTACCAACTTTATTCATCTGTGCAGGACATTACCATCCTCCTGGTAGGATAGTCCATATCAGAGTCTAAATGGCAGATCAGAAAGCACCCTTCTGAGCACAGGATGAGTTAGGCAAAAGAGTTAGAGACATTCAAGACTTTCGTGTGGAAAAATGGTAAAATACAGAAAGTATATAGAAAAAAACAGCCACTTAGGAGTCCGCTTTCTAGATGTTATCCCTGCTGGCTTTTCTTTCGGGTCGTTCTTCTTTCTCTGTGTAATTTTTTTTTTTTTTAAGATTTTATTTATTTATTTGTCAGAGAGAGAGAGAGGGAGAGAGAGCAAGCACAGGCAGACAGAATGGCAGGCAGAGGCAGCGGGAGAAGCAGGCTCCCTGCTGAGCAAGGAGCCCGATGTGGGACTCGATCCCAGGACGCTGGGATCATGACCTGAGCCGAAGGCAGCTGCTTAACCCACTGAGCCACCCAGGCGTCCCTCTCTGTGTGTAATTTATATTTCATGTAGTTGCACTCACATGTGGGATATTTTGGAGAATAGTTGGACAAATTGCCGTTGTCATCTAGGGGCCTCATTTGATAATGAGCCTCCAGTCCAAGCTCATTATGTCCAGATGGGGCTGGTGATAACAGTGGCACACCCAGGTCTCTGAACCTCTTTCTCTAGACTCTAGTAGTAGTCACTCATTATGCATTCATTCTTGCAACAAATATGTCTTGTATTTCTGCCATACACATAGTACTGTGCTGGCTCCCAAAAGGCAGTCAGAAAAAACATGTGGACCTCATCCTCAAGGAGCTTACCGGTCTGAGGAGGCAGGTGGCTGCTGGATGCCACAGGGGAGTGTAGATAGATGCCCATCTTGTCTTTGGCTGCTGGGGGCATTTTCTGGAGGACAGGAACTCAAATTCAAGTTCATTTGAGTTACTATGCTAAAAAAATACAGTTGACCATTGAACAGTGCAGGGGTTAAGAGTACCAGCCCCCCCATGCAGTGAAAATATCCACATATAATCCCCAAAATTTAACTACAAATAGCCTACTCTTGACCCTTTATCAATAACACAGTCAACTAACATATTATTTTGTATGTTACAGGTATTGTATACTGTCTTCTTACTATTAAGTAAGCTAACAAAAAAATATATTATTAAGAAAATCATAAAAGAAAGTATGTTTATAGTACTGTACTATATTTATCGAAAAAATTCACATATAAATGGACCCTAAGGCACCTGGGTGGCTCAGTCAGTTAAGTGTCTGCCTTTGGCTTGGGTCATGATCTCAGGGTCCTGGGATTAAGCCCCACGTGGGGCTCCCTGCTCAATGGGGAGCCTGCTTCTCCCCCTCCTCTCTGTTCCTACTCTCTCTCTCTTTCACTATCTCTGTCTTTCTGTCAAATAAATAAAATCTTTAAAAAAAACTAAAAATTTTTTTAAAAATTAAAAGAATAAATGGACCCTAGCACTTCACACCTTTGTTGTTCAAGGGTCAACTGTGTTCATATATCTTGAATTCTTAAAGAAAACCAACTCTGTTCATGCCTGCCTTTCTTTTTGGTCTATCATTCCCTTCATGGTCCCTTCCTAAGCAAGTATGGTCAACACTATGGGCCTCCGCTTCTCCACCATTTCTGTGCCCCTCAGACCACATATATTTTCTCATCCTTGGTTGCCTCCCAGTGCTCCAGCCTCTCCTTGGTGCCCTGAAACAGAGTACATCTCAGATTCCCACCTGTTTCCTCAAGTTCTCTCTTCTCTTGACTCCCTCACCCATAGCATCCAGCCCCTGGCCATCTGTGGGCACACCTGATTTGACATCTCAACATCCATAATTCAGTTTATCCACTCCTCCCCCACCCCAGATCATTTTCCTTCTCCGTTCCCTCAACTATCCATATAAGCTAGAGATCTCCAAGCCATCAAAAAGATTTTAATATGGAAAATACTGAAAGGCTTAAAAGTTGTAAGAAAAATCACCTTGTAATTCTGCTTTTCTACAGTTACGTAAAAAGGAACTTGCATTTCTGACCAAAATGGAGTAAACCACCCTATCTCTCCCACTGATAAAATTTAAAACCCTGGACAAAATGCAGGAAGTGAATGTCAGAATTCTGGAACTGGGTAAGAGTGGGTGTGCTGGGTAGAGAGAATGATAGGACTCTGAAGACGTCCCTGCAGGAGACCTCCCTGCCCTACCACCATGGTATCAGCAGACCCCAGCTTGGTGATTCTCCAGTCCTGCTCCTCCTGCTCCCAACTGCCACCAGGCCCAGCACCAACTCCACAGGACGGAGTTTGTCGGATGGTCTTAGCCCTACTCCCTATGAGCACCAGCAGCTAAGTAGCAAGCCCCTATATATGAAAGCAGTCCCTGCAGGGTGAAACACCTTGGGTTTTCTCATCCCTGCACTGGGCAAGTGCCACAGCAGACTGGAAGCTCTCGTCCTGGTCGCTGTGGCAATGGCATCTTTTAGGGCAGAGCTCTTTTAATTCTTCCAACCCTACTCAGCAGAAAGGCAGCTACCTCCACCCATAGCAGCACCTAAGGCTCAGAGCCCTTTAGCTCTCCAGAAAGCTCCCTGGTAGAGATCCAGTCATAAAGCTACAGCCCCTCTGCAGCAGTGGCAACAGTGACAGATGTGCTGGTGGCGGTCCCAAAGGCTTCTTTCTCTGGCTACTCTGCCCTGAGGAGTCCCAGTCATGAGAGCACACCGCAGTATAGAGGCTAAACCCTGGTTTCCAGCCAGAGAACTTTGGGGGTGGAAATCACAGAAAGGAGACACCTGAGAAAGGGTCTTTTACCTATGTGTATGAAGCCCAGGACTCATCTCCATGTTGCACCTGCATGAGACCCACAAGAATCAGCAGAGCAAAACCTTTGAGAATTTTAACAGGACTGGGTCTCAACATAACACTCAAAATATCTAGTATACAAACCAGAGGTATTCAAAATTCAAAAGAAATCAGGAGAACATAGAAAAAAGTGATCAGCAAATGCCAACCTTGAAGTGATCCAAACGTTAGCATTATTAGACACATTATTTTTTATTTGTTTTATTTTTAACAATTGTGTTCATTTAAAAAGAAAACTCATGATTTTGTGGTTTAAAAAAGAACTGCTTGTTTTGTGCCCTCTTATGCTTGAATATAAAGCTCTCTGTGAATACTAGTAAGAGCCACCATATGAAATTTATTATTAACCATCTGTTTTTAGGCTCAAAGCTTTGCTGTGTTCTGTTTTAGCAGCAGAAACTGGACTTAAAGTTAGACAAAGACTTGAAAGCACGAAGTATACCATGTTCTATGAAGTAAGAGTGAGCACTCTTGAAATGAATGGAAAGAGAGAAATTCTCTGCAAAGAAGTAGAAGCTATTAAAAGCTATTAAAAAACAGGCATCTTAGAAAAGGAAAACATAGTAACAAAAATAAAAGAGTCATTAGAAGAAGCCAGTAGAATAGGGATCACAGATGAGCCCATGAACTTTAAAACAGATAAATAGGAAATATCTAGCTTGAGTGTGAAAAGAAAAAAAAAAAAGCCTCAGAGACTTTGGAACAATATTAAAACGTCTAGCATTCATATCACAGAAGTTCAAAAGGAGAAGATAAAGATTTGAGCAGAAAAAAATATCTGAAGGAACAGTGACTTGAAACTTCCTAAATTTTTGAAAAACATGAATTTGCAGATCCAAGAAACTCGGGCGAATTATTTTTGCCTTTGTTTTAAAAAAGCTGTATTTGCATAGGTTTATTTCATCTTCTCAACAAATGGTTCTGGAACATATGAACATCCATAAGCAAAAATAGGAACCTTGACTTAAGTCTCACATCATGTACCATGATTAACTCAAAAGGGGGTCAATGAGTTAAATATAAAGTGAGACTATAAAATTTTCAGGAACTTTAGGAGAAAATCTTTGGAACATAGGACCAGGCAAAGAGTTCTTAGACTTGGTAGCAAAACATGATCCATAAGAGGAAAAATGGATAAATCGGACTTCACCAGAACCAAAAACTTTTGCTCTGCCAAAGACCCCATTAAGAGGATAAAAAGAAAAGCTACAAAATGTGGGAAAATATCTGCAAACCACATATCCAGTAAAGGACTAGTATCTAAAATATACAAAGCATTCCCAAAAGTCAACAGTACAAAGCCAAAAAATACAATTATAAAATGGGCAGAATTGGAAGCAGATATTTCACCAATGGAAATATACCAACAGCAAATTATCACATGAAAAGATGTTCAAAATCATTAGCCATTAGAGGAACAACAGTTAAGACTACAATGAGATATCCTTACATATTAGAATGACCGAAATAAAAAAGCTAGAATGACCAGATGCTGGAGAGAATGCAGAGCAACTGGAGCTCTCATACACTGCCCGTGGAAATGCAAAATGGTGCAGTCACTTTGGAAAACAGTTTGGTAGCTGCTTACAAAATTAAAAATACACTTACCTTGTGACCTAGCAATTCCACATCTAAGTATCCCAGATAAATGAAAACTTAGGTGCGCACAAAAGCCTGCCACATGAATGTTTATAGCAGCATTATTCATAATCACCAAAAACTGGATGCACCCCACATATCCTTCAGTCAACCAAACAATAGAATATTACTCAGCAATAAAAAAGAATGAACTGTCAGTACACACAATAACATCTTAAATGCATATGCTAAGTGAAAGGAACCCGTCATGAAAAATTACAAATTGTATCAGTCGATTTGTATGACATCCGGATGAGGCAAAATCATAGAGACAGAACAGACAAGTAGATGTCAGGGGTTAGGGGTAGAGGTAAGGTCCCTACAAAGGGGTTAGCATTAGAAAACTCTCTGGGGTGTTGACATTGTTTTGTAACCTATTTGTGACTTTGTACAAGAGTCTAAGTGTGTTAAAACTCCTAGAACTCTTTAACAAAAAAAGGTGAGTTTTACTCTATGTAAATTTTAAAATAATCTTTTAAATGGCACAAAAAAGTGACCATCACCTCTCTTCTCCACCCCTCTCTGAACCTCAGAAATCCCACCCACAGAAAGAATCACCACCAGCTCCTTCTTGTGCCTGTTGCAGTCAGTGCTACATCATTATCAACATACA
The DNA here is from genome assembly GCF_002288905.1 of Enhydra lutris kenyoni. Lineage (NCBI taxonomy): Eukaryota > Metazoa > Chordata > Mammalia > Carnivora > Mustelidae > Enhydra > Enhydra lutris. Next base: position 15,577,314 of record NW_019154128.1, on the reverse strand, counting down.
TATAGAGGCACACGAAACTTTTTTTTTAATCACAAAAATGCTATACATGTTGGCTCACAATTTGTATTTTTACTCCACAATAAGACATGGGCCTCTTTTCTGATCAGAATGAGTGACTGAATCTCATTCCCTTTAAGAGCTATGGAGTACACATACTGTATTTTATTTAACCATTCCGAACTGAAGGGCATTCTGAGTGCATTGAGTTTTGTGGGGTGTTTTATTTTTTTCCTTTTGCTGCAATAAACATTCTTATCTTTTTTATCTCAATGGAGTCACACTTTTGCTTCTCTAGGATAGATTCTTAAAAGTGGGCTTTCTGACTCAAGGGCATACACAGTTTTAACAGACATCTTCAGATTGCCCCCCCCATTAAGGTGGTACCAGTTTACACCCCTTGGCACAGAATAGAGACTTTCTCCCCCCTCTCATCAGCACGAGGTGTTGTCAGTCTGTCACTTTTTTTTTTTTTTTTTTCAATCCGTTGGATGAAAATGTCCTCTTTGGTCAGCAGGTCCTGGCCATGCTAACGTGGAGTGCCTTTATCCTGCCCCCGAGTCAGCCCTCCTGGTACTTAACCCGCCGCAGCACCTCCCTACAACTCTCTCTTTCCCGATGTCGGTCTAACCATGGAGCTTTCCTCTTTAACACTCTCGGTGCCTTCCCACTTTATATGGGAATAAAAGTTAGATGCCTGGGGAAGGCATTTAAGGCTTTGTAGATTCTGGCCAAGGTCAACATTTCTGCCTTCCTAAGTCTGCCTGCTAACTCCTTCACTTCCTCTGACATCTCCAGCCCCACCCCTGCCACCAGCTACCCTCCCGACTCTGCACACACCCCTGCTTGCCCCCAGCACACTCCGCATTCTTGAACTTGATCTTTAGCCTCCTGAGCACATCCATGGTTTTGTTTTTCTCTGTGGAGTATCTGTGCCCAAGGGTCTCCTGGCCTGCAGTGGTGTACAGTGCCATGGTTTGCAGGACAGCAAGGGCAAGGCATGGGGCTGGGTGGTAAGATTGAAGAGTGTGGATATGGAGGTTTTACTCCAAGGTCCCCGCTTTGGGGGCTGTGGGATTCTGAGCAAGTGACTTTCTTAACCTCTGAGTCTTCATTTCCTCCTTTGTAAAATGAAGTTATTACTAATAGTAATACATGGGACAGCAAAAGCATTGTAACTACAAAATGTGCTGCAGTTTCCAGCAGCACATTAATGATTTCCTAAGGATGTACCAAAATATCCTCATCTGAGCTGCATAGAACAGTTGTGGGAATGGGATTCTCTCTGCCCGGTTTAAACCAATGAAGGTGCCAACATGGGAATACAAGACCCCAAAGAGAAGGTATGTGCAGAATATAGCACAATAGAGACTGTTTCTCCCCGCTGTTAGCAGCATGAGGTATTGTCAGTCTATCATTTTTTTTTTCAATCCAGTGGATGAAAATGTCCTCTTTGGTCAGCAGGCCCTGGCCATCTTAATGTGGATACCAGGAAGATACTCAGAATCTTCTGGTAACCATCTGGGGGCAGTGTGATGGACTGTAGGACATCAGGGTTATGCCATGCTCTAAAACCTTTGCTCTAAAACCTGGCAGCCCAGCCCCTAGGATGTGGAGGGGCAGTGCCCCCCACTGTCCATCTGCCGCACTAAAGTCCCACTTTCAAGTTCATGAAGCACTTTTCTCCAGGGCAGCCGTGAACATCATGTGGGAACTGAAGCCCTCTGTGCGCTTAGCCCAGGGCTCAGTACAGTGGGAGACAGGTGGGCTTGAAGAGAGAAGGCAGCATCTTCATGACAGGAGGGGGCAAGTGTCCCGGGCAGAGGGTGCCAAAAGCCAGAGGGGTGAGGCCAGTCCAGGATTGCAGAGACACCAGCGGGGATGCCCTTGGAGTGGATGTCCAGATACAAGGCAGGGGGCACTGGCTGATTTCTGGCAGGATTCGCCTGGAACAGGGGCATCAGCCCAATTCCAGAATTGGACCACCTGGTCAGTCAGGCCCTCTGTATCATCCAGAAAGCATCGTGGGCTCTCCAAGGCTCCCTCAGGCCAGACACTTGGAGCAGCATTGAGATCATTGGTTCCCAGTTCTCGCCACAAATTGGGGTCATCACCTCCACGGGTTCAGGTTGATGGATGCAGGGGGAGCCCAGACAATGGAGTGGTAAAGGCCCTATAGGTAATCCTGATGTGAGGCCAGGGGTAAGAACGCCTATTCTAGGGCAGCGCTTCTCAAACTTAGAAATGTTTGTGAATCTCCTTTAAATGAAGATTCTGATTCTGATGAGGACAGTACTGCTGGTCTACAGACCAACATTTGAGTAGCAAGGATCCAAATCTGTGTTATCCAACATGGAACCGTTAGCTTCATGAGGCTGTTTTTTGTATTGTTTTTGTTTTTGTTTTTGTTTTAATAAACTCAACGTGGGGGGCGCCTGGGTGGCTCAGCGGGTTGAAGCCTCTGCCTCCGGCTCGGGTCATGGTCCTGGGGTTCTGGGATCGAGCCCCGCATCGGGCTCTCTGCTCGGCGGGGAGCCTGCTTCCTCCTCTCTCTCTGCCAGCTTCTCTGCCTGCTTGTGATCTGTCTGTCAAATAAATAAATAAAACTTAAAATATATATATATTAAAAAAATAAAAAATAAATAAACTCAACGTGGGGCTCGAACTCAGGACCCAAGATCAGTTACATGCTTTACCAACTTGAGCCAGCCAGGCGCCCCACATGTGGCTGTTTAAATGTAAACTTAAATGAATTGCAATTAAATTTGAAAAATCAGTTCCTCAGTCACACTGGCCGCATCTCAAGGACTCAGCAGCCCCGTATCTTGTGACTAGCCGGCAGCACAGAGATCATTTCCACCGCTGCAGAAAGTTCCATTAGATGGCCCTGATTGGGGGCAAGTAGTAGTCTGCAAGGGTTGTGCTCTTCCCATAATACTTTCACCTGTTTCTCTGTGTGTCCGTCTCCCACACTACATCAGCTTCCCAAAGTCAGGGTCTGCCCTGGATTTACCCACCGCTTAGACTCCGTATACAGGTAAAGAATGACAGTAATTGTTAATGTGTATTAAGCAGTCACTAAGTGCCAAAAATCATTATATGCTTTCCATTTTAATTTCCAACAACATTCCTATTTTATAAATGGGAAAGCCTGAACGTAGCAAAAGAATTTGCCCAAAGGAACATAGGCGGGTGACCTGGGGAGGGGAGTTTGGTGCCACGTCAACCTCCCCTGCAGCTGTGATCTTCACTTTATGCCGTACTGTGGTGGTTCTCAACTGGGGACGACGTTGTCCCCCTGCAGACATTTGGCAGTGTCTGGAGACTACTTGATTGTCTGGTGTGAGGGGTTGAACATATCGCAGTGCATGGGACAGCCCCCAATACCAGAGAATCATCCAGCCCCAAGTCTCGATAGTGCCAAGGCTGAGTAACTATTGTTTGCCACTCATTGAATAACTTATCATGGGGAGAGAATGATGTATAGGAAAGGGGGGGTTTATACTCCTTAATAGGGGATGGTCTGAGATATAGTGAATGAAGAGTAAAGACAAAGCCTGTGTTCATGCCCCAGCTTTGTTATGTATCAGCCATATGATCTTGGACAAGTCCTTTTTACTCTATGAGATTCTGTGCTCCTGTCTCTGAAATGGGGCTTGGAAAGGTTCTTACATAACAAGAAGGCTTGCAAGGGTCATTAGGAATATGATATTGCTCTGAAAATCAAGACTGAATAAACCTTAGCCGTGAACATTTCTTGGATGGGGAGAGATTTCCCTACCTGTCCAGGGCGAGTGAGGGAGGGCCAAGGGATAACAGAAGGAGGAAAATCTAAGCCCTGTGGACAAGGGCCATCCCTAAAACTAATCACTTGTTCTCCAGTGGCCACTTGAGACAGATCTTAGAGAATTCCAGCTGTCCCCGGAGAGCCACAAGGAATCCAAGGTGGGTTGTTTGTGGACATGCTAAATTATAAGGGAGTGCCATGTAATAGAGTTTCACTACTTCTTCCCCTTCATCTGCTGTAGCTCAAAATTATTGCCTTCTGCTCAGAGGCTGTTTTAATTGCACAGCGACAGGTGAGCAAATGAACTTTGAGTCCAAGCTTGTACATCACAGCTCTTTGTCCTTGAGCTTTGTCTCTGGCTTCTGGGGTCTCCACTTTGAGATGAGGGGATCGGACTGGACAGCTTGGGAATGTCTGCCAACCTTGCCCTTGCACACTGGGCAGCTGTACCTTAAGCAAAGGGCCTGGCAAAGCATCTGATGCCTGGGGTGCCCCCAATAAATGTGCCTGCACGTGACCAGGTTCCCGACCTCACACATCCAAATCCAGATAGGATTCATGCATTGGTTTTTGTTTCTAAATGTTTTTTTTTCACAGATTTTTTACCTGGGAGCAATAGAGCCCTAAAGCAGTTGTAACTAGTGCCATAGCAACAAGAAGAAGAAAAGCAAAGCAGACCTCAGGCCCCCACTGGGGGAAAGACTCACATAAATTGCCACTGTGGAGGCCTGCGTACACCCCTGCCCTTGGGCAAGGACTGACCACTTCCCCCTGGGGAATATGCTATATTATCAGACCCTCATGAATGCTGGCATTGGGAAGCCTTTTTTTTTTTTTTTTTTTTAGGATTTTATTTATTTATTTGACAGAGAGATCACAAGTAAGCAGAGAGGCAGGCAAAGAGAGGGGGAAGCAGGCTCCCCGATGAGCAGAGAGCCTAATGCGGGGCTTGATCCCAGGATCCTGAGATCATGACCTGAACTGAAGGCAGAGACTTAACCCACTGAGCCCACCTAGGTGACCCGGGAAGCCTTCTGATTCCACTGGCCCATTCCCTAGGCCTAATCAGTTGTAAAACCGTGACACCCTGAGAGTTAGCAGTATTGTTTGACCGAGTGTGCCCCACGTTAGTGAGCAAGCGTGACATGCTCTGTGGAGACTGACTATGATACCAGGAAAAGGGGGGCAGTCCTGGCCCTCATGCTCTCACAGCTTATGATATAAAGAAGCTACCAGGACCATTTAAAACAGCAGTGGCATTTTTTTTTTCCCTGTCGTGTGGGAAAGAGATTGTGAAGATTGTCAGAAAGAAAATCTGTAGGTCTGAAGATGGGTCTCAGGAGCTGGGGTGGGGAGGAGGTTCCCGCAGTGCCTCCTGACTTGGAGGAGGGAAAAGCCGTGAGGACAGTTTGGCCCTGGTGGCTGGGAAGGAGGTTTCCAGACGCAGTTGCTATCTTCTTGAGAGCTCCATTTTGCCATGAGGCTGTGAGCTAAGTGTTTAGGGAGATCTGTTCTCTGTCTTGCTGAGCTGTGGAGTGTTATTTTGGAGAGGAAATGGAGGAAGGGGGATTCAGGATAAACCTTCAGAGGCTGGAGCTAAGAAGGAGGTGGGCTGGGTGAGGGAGGACAGCAGTAGGAAAGGCAAGTGGTCCAGGGACCTCCTGGTGCTTTTGAGGGCTGATGGGATATGAAGAGGATGGAAAGGTTCTGCTGACGAGGGAGGGGGACATCCTTGGGAGAATGCTGGCCCCCTCTGGCAGTAGCCTTGCCTAATTGCAGTGTAGAAACAGCTCCATGGTGCAACCTTGCCTTGTTTCTGTATCTGGACAGGCAGCTGGACCCTTCCTCCTTGCTATCCAAGCACCAAGTGAGTCCTGATGATCTTAGAGAGTTTTTGTGGGTTGTTTTGTTTGCTTTTTACTAAGAATGATACACGTGCAAAGAAAGGCACAGATATGTGTGCAGCTCAATGAATTTTCACACACCCAACACACCAGACAAGAAACAGAATGAGACCAGTGCCCCAGAGGCCCCTCATACTCCCTGCCCCAGACTCTGGAACTCATTCCTGGACCATGGACCACAGACCACGGACCACGTGTTAGCTGTTGAAGGATCCTTCTATTCCTGATTACTCTTTCAGAAGAGCCTGTGTGCGGGGCCCTGGAGAGAAGTGTTAGCTTAGAAACAGCCTTCCTGTCTATAGACTCAGCACTTGCCATGGCCTGGTTCCTCGTGGGCATTAATCAGGTACAGCTGATTCTCATTATTTAGAGTAGTTATGCTCCATAAAGTTGCTGTGAATACTGAATTAGTGAACACCAAACCACTGCTCCTAGAAGAAATAGAGTAGAAATCAGAGTTAGTGAGCCTCTGATTACATTTAATCAAATGATCAGCACATAACCTTGTTTTATGTGTGTCTCTGTTTAAAGACACCGTACTATATGTATTATTCATTAATTACCATCCAACTCACAGCCAACAAAACCGAAAACTCAGCCCTGATGAGATGAACTTCATCTGACGAACGTATTTTCTTCGTGAGGCTCTCACAGTCTTCTTAGCACATTAGCAGTAGATGTGGGGGGTATTTTAGACAGCAAAATTACAAAAAAAAAAACCCACAAAAATGCAAAAAATGTGGCACTAAGTTTACCACGAAAAGGATATTTGTTTATAGTATGAAAGGAGAAACAGGAAAGAAACAGAGTCCCCTTGTTTGACGTCAGCTGGGACCGTGCTCGCCCAGATATTCAAATTTTTCACCGCTCTGCACATGTCTGCAGATGACCATGAAGGGTTAGAACCCATCTGGGCATTACAAATACATTTTAGCGAGTGGGCGAATTCACAAATACAGAATCCACAAGCAGTGAGGACCGACTGTATTGGTTGAATGAGAAAAGGAAGGAATGGCAATTCGTCTAATTTGGAGGTAGAACTAGAGCACAGCCCTATCACACATCATTCCATGAAAAGCCCTTACTTCCCGAATGCTCAGCGCTGTGTTGAGACAGATGCTGACATGAGAATTACAAGCCCAAGTTCTACTATAAGATTGCCCAGCCTGGCTCACGGGCAGAACTGGTGAGGAGCGACTGCAGATTTAGCCAGCATGTATTGATCAGGCACTGTCTGTGTAAGCTGAGACCGACAGTCAATCAATAAATGCTTTAAAAAAAAAAAAAACAACAACCCTCATCTTTCATGTAGGAAGCCTGGCATAAATCCTCAGCATAGATGAGGCCCCACGTGTCTCCAGAGTCCAGGATGCCACCCCCACTCCAGCAGTCCCCGTGGTGTGTGTTTATACACCTCATCACCCCCACGTAAACCAGAGCGGTGGCAGAGGACCTGGAGGGGAGACTGAGCTGGAGAATGTTTGCTGTTACTGGAGCACCACGGCCCGGTTCTGGCTTCTTCTGGCTGTGACAGATGTTAACGATGCATGCACTTTAGCACAGAAATCTTAGAGCCTAAATTCGGGCCTTTCCTTCTGCAAAGAGTGTTTTTTAAAAAGCGGGAATGAGCCGTTGATACATATTTTTAAGATAACAGCATAACGGAAAAGGATTCAAAGGAGCGTGCCAAAGTGTTATTTAGCACAACTTTCCCGGGTTATTGACTTATGGGAAACTTTCTTCTCCTTCTTTATACTTTTATCTGCTTTCTGAATTTGTATGATGTGCATGTGTACTTTTATAAACAAGGAAGACATTTGAGGAGACAAGGACACGCACAGCATCAGGTTAACGTCTGCTTGAACCGTCACGGACCGTGTCCTTGGGAACCAAGAGTCAGCCCAGCCCCCTGGCCAGGCAAAAGTCTGAAGGACAACCCAGTGCTTGCTTTGGGTTTTCTTTTGTTTTGTTTTATCACAGGAGAGGACACTGGCAAAAAGCTTCCTGGCCGCCATCCTGTCCTGGCTGGAATTTGACCAAAGGCTGCCTCTCTCCTCAAGGAGCAATAACAACAACAGAGTAACAACAGCACCCGCCGCAGGGCAGCTTACCCTCTCTAGCTCACACGGAGCCAGACGCTGTGATGAGTGCTTCCTGTGGGTCATCCCATCACATATTCGCCATCACGTAGGAGGCAGGGATGGTAGATGATCTCGTGCAATCTTCAGTCCCGCTAAGAGGGGTACACGCTGCTCCTTTCCTCGTTTTACACTGAAATTGAGTCACAGAGAGGTTCTGGAATTTGCCCAAAAGCACCTAGCTAGCCCAAGGCCTTATTCCTAGACATGGAGACCCCAGGGCCACATCAGTAGCTGCTGTTTCCTGGCCCCAGGGAGGAAGCAGTCCTCATTACCACAGCCTACTGAACCAACCTCAAGAACAAGAACTCTTGGAAATGAATGCTAGAACAATAAATATACTTTTCAGACTAAACTCTTTGAGGTGGGAGAGCATATTAAGAAAAAGGAATCTGGAGAAAAGCTTATGTATAAACTCCTCATAGCCTCCCTCTTTGACAGAACATATCTTCAAAATAACAACAACAAAAAATTAGTTTCCCCTACCAAAAGTTGCCCTCCTATGAAATTAAGTTATTTAGGGCAAGCTCTGTGGCTGTCACAGCTTCCTGCATCTAGAGCATTATGTCTTCCGGAAATTTTACCCTACATATGCTGTACAACAGGTCAAGTTTGCGGTCTTTCTTTCCAGGGGAGATGTGTTTGGGGGAGTCCCTCTCCTTTGGGCTCTCAGTAAAGGAGATCACACAGATACAGACATGAACTGATAGTTCCCTGTGTGTGAGAACCGTTCCTGGGCTGTTCATGGTAAATCCAAACATAACTGACAGCGTGCAAAACCTCTTGTCACTTGGGGAGGAGAAATTGAGACGTCAGAGCCCTTTAGCCAAGTCCCCAGAAGATTAAGGTTGTCTGTGTTGAGGCAGAAAGAAGTAAACAAAGGAGTGTTTTCATCTCCTTTTATTTAATCTACTGCCACATCTATATTATCCTGGGATTAATGACATTTTGAACATGCTTAATCTCAGAAGCTATTTTATGGTTGAACCTTGACCCTACAGTATTCATGCTGTAGAGCTATCACCTAGGAAGTTTTTTGGCATCTGAAACCTGTGTTATCCTGAACACTACCTGTGTCTTCGATGCCCTTCTCCTCCCTTTCCTTGTGGAGTATGGCACACGCACCCTTCCTCAACCCTTGCCCCTACTGTGGCGCCAAGTGCAGGGAAGGGTGTGCAGACCACCTGGGCCTTCCACCACAGATCAGAACAGAGTCTCTTCCAGATGCTCTGCCTGGGTTGACCTGGGACAGGTACTTATGTGGGTTACATGAACCTCCAGGTGGAATCGCAGGCCTCTTTGAACCCTGGTACAATGGCAGGATGCTTTGTGGCTTTTCTCCCTCCTACCCCGGGGTCTGGAATCTCGCCCACCCCTCCTCCCTGTGCCCTCCACCCAGGAGGCTGCCCCTGGACCGTCCTGTGAAAGGGAGAGGCTGTCAGGGTCCCTGTGGCCTGCTTGCATTCCTGACAAGGAGCAAAGTGGGCAAGGACAGAGTACAGAATACAAGGAAAGGCCATTTACTTCCAAAAGAGAAGTGATTGGTGAAAGATCTTGGCCTTATGCCAGGCCCAGGTTTGGGGAGGCTGCCGTTGTAGGTCACTTGATCCCACACTGGTCCAGCACAGGTGCTGCACTCACTCACTCCCATGCATCTGCCCATGAATGCTGGAGGCATGTGCTCACGCTTACACACAGAGGACACCCAGAAACGTGGCTGCCCACTGACAGGCAGAGCAGAGGCCCGTGCCCCTTCCCTGCTTGGGATGAAATCTGCCAGCATTCTCTCAGTGTGAGGAAGGAAAAACCACCTCTTGCCTAGCCTGACCTGGTTGCATTGTTTACAAGACTGCTGTTTCCGTAAGCACACTGGACAGGAAAACAGGATATGCCCCTGGTCCCCGAGGGCCCCCAGCCTCAGTCTGCCCTTGGAATCCCCCACCTTGCCGTAGACCTCCCATCAGCACGGTCCGTAGGAGTGCCACAGAGCCCCTGTTCTACAGAACCTTTGCCAGTGATTTTTTAAATACTCATTTTGGCTCAGATAGTGTTTAGGAGTTCATCAGAGCTGTCTTGTGCCCTTGCGATGAGAGTGATTTGTGTGTCCATGGCGCCACACAGATCCAAGGGTCTGGGGAGCCAGCCAGAGCACTCAGAGATGCTGCTCAACCTCCACTTTAAAACTCAGGATGGGAATTTTCTCTCTGTGCACACTTTGTCTTGACAGAACTATTCAGAATATTTTGTTGGCTGAGGTAATGACTTTGAACCCATAGTGAAAGCCCTCTCTCCGGTAGGCCTGTGTTGTGGCAAAGTCTCCGGGAGAACGGTACCACCAGACATCTCCCTTGGGCCAGGAGGGAGCAAAGCACGACTGTCACTGAGCTTGAGGAAGAAATCAAAGGAGAAGTGGAAAGAAACCTGTTTAAGGAAAAAATTAAAGTCCAGAAAGATCATGAGGACTCCCTGGAATGAGGGATAGAGATTAAGGGATGAGAAATGCAGACTTTCTGTAAAACATGGAACCGCCTTCTGTGTGCCTGACAATCATTGGGTTCTCTGGACAAGAGACAAAATATAAAAGAACCTCATAAATGAGCTGATATTAGAACACTGCAGGGTGCATAGTCTCTGGAGTGTGTCTGTTGAGTAAATAAGAAGTTCTAGTGACCAAAAGCATAGATCGGTAAGGTAGCAGTGAAAGAGCAGATATATTTAGCACCAAGCTGTGAGGAAAATCTCTTGAGAGTCACAGAAGGATTCAGAAAAGGAGAGCATGTTCAGCTAGGCTGAACAGAGCAGGCTTCATGGAGGAGGCAGCATCTGGACAGACACTTCATAGGCAAACAGGGATGATTCTGGAACAGGGTGTCCAGTCCCTCATCATCTCCTAGACTGTGGCCAAAGCCTCCCTCCTTTCCTCCCAGCCTCCCATCCCTTTCCAGTCAGACTCCTTCTCCACACAGCCTCCAGGGTGTCCCCTTGGCTCAAACCCCATGGCTCCCCATGATGGACAGGAGAAAGACCAAGAAGACCCTTCTCAGTTGCCTCGTGCCTGATCATTCAGCCCCTCATGGCCAGCCTGCCCACAACTCTGCCTTCTGCCCCCCTCACCTGGGAGACCTTTCCTTACCCCTCTGCTCAGCCTGGAGGTTCCTTCTCCAGGTCCCAACCTAGACACCACTTCACCTGCCACGTACCAGTGTCAGGCCCTTCCTCACCCAGCACTTAGTAAACTCTAGCATCTTCCAGTTTCCACCACAGCTGCTTATTTGTATTTAGTCTCCCCCAATAAACTGAGATTTTGACAGAACAGACAGTTGGTGGTTTATGTTTCCACCTTAGCTTTTAACACAGTCCTTACACATTAACCCTGGAAGGAGGGAGCGCAGGAAGGATGGAAGGAGCAAGGGGGTAGGCAGGAGGAGCAAGAGAGCAGAAATGTTGGGCTCTGGCTAACAGAAAGGATTGTACAGTTAGAAGTAGTCTGAGAAGATCTGAGTGTTGAAATCAAGCATGGAACAGAGAACATTTGGGGGAAGAAGAGATGAAAGTTAAGGGTCAGGAGGAAGGAGGAATTCCCAGGTTTGGGAGCAAGAGTCCTGGACAAGGACCTGGAGAGGGCATGCCCATGGAGAGCAGGCCTCCCAAGCAAGGTAATGCAGCTCCATCAGTGCTGCGAGGGGTAGAGCAGATGGAGAATGAGGAGACCTCGGGATTTATGGTTTAGCGGTCAGGTGGATGGAGAGAGCAGCATTTGTGGTGTGGCCCCATCAGGAATTAGCTGAAGAGACACAGGCCGAGGCCACTGGAGCAGAGGGTGGAGAAGAACAGAGGTTAGTGAGGCTCATTGGAGACAGTTCCTTTCAAGCCATGGGAGAGCCAGGCACTTTGCAAAGCATCAAGGAAGAGAGGAGAGCCGGGGAGAGCCTGAAGAGGCAGGAAGGGTCAAGGGGCTAATGGAAGAGATGGAGCGGGATTCCCTGGGGACCAGTCCAGTGGGGTGGAGGCTCCAGGGAGCAGCCAGGAGAGCAGGAGCCATTCCTAGCTGTCCAGGCCAGGGAGAGGTCAGTGTGTGAAGCCAGAGGCCCTTCCCAACTCTGACATGAAACTGAAGCTTGCCAAGCTGTGGCTGCTGTCCCCTCTTTGGGGCAGCTGCATTTAATATTTTGTGGCTCAGACTAGAGGAGCATCATCTCTTTGATGCATCGTTAAATGAGAAAACCAAGTCCCCTAAAGAAAAGTAGAAGTCTTTAAAAAAAAAAAAAAAAGAAAAGAGAAGTAGAAGTCTTGCCAGAAAGGCTCCCGGGTGGTCTTTCCTCCTGCCTCACCCATCCTGGCCTGCGGCCCCTGTGTGGACAGAAGGAAAGAGACTGCAGGCTGAACTGGAGGCAGGAACAAGAACAAATAGAGTCATATCCTATCACAGCAGAGCAAGGGGTGGCGAATGTCAGGCCACCAAGAACAACACTAACTCATCCCAGACTTCTGCATGCGTTGCTGTGACATGTATCCTGCCTTCCCCTTGCCAACCAAGATGTTGAAGGGGAAGTGTAAAGGGCTAGGGCCAGGCATATGGGGATGCCTTTTATTTCCTTTCCTTTTCCTTTTTTCTTTCTTTTCTTACTTTCTTTCTTTCTTTCACCTTCCTTTCTTTCTTCCTTCCTTCCTTTTGTTCAGTTAGCCACTGTAGATAGTACATCATTAGTTTTTGATGTAGTGTTCAATAATTCATTAGTTACATATAACTCCCAGTGCTCATTACAACACGTGCCCTCCTCAATACCCATCACCCAGCTACCCCCTCCCCTCTGAAACTCCCAGATTGTTTCTAGGGGCTCCATAGTCTCTCATGGTTCATCTCCCTCTCTGATTTCTCTCCCTTTGGATTTCCCTCCCTTCCCCTGTGGTCCTCCGTGCTATTGCTTATGTTCCACGTATGAGTGAAATCATATGATAAACGTCTTTCTCTGCTTGGTTTACTTCACTTTGCGTAATCCCCCCAGTCCCATCTATGTCAATGCAAATGTTAGCTATTCATCTTTCTGATGGCTGAGTAATAGTCCCTGTGTATATGGACCACATCTTCTTTATCCTTTCATCTGTTGAAGGGCATCTCGGCTCCTTCCACAGTTTGGCTATTGTGGGCATTGCTGCCATGAACATTGGGGTGCACGTGCCCCTTCTTTTCACTATGTCTGTATCTTTGGGGTAAATACCCAGCAGTGCAATTGCTGGGTCATAGGGTAGCTCAATTCCCAACATCTTGCTGCATGTCCCGCTCTTACACTGTCGGTGGGGGTGCACTTCTGTCTTTGTTTTGTGTGGTGACAGGCAAACATTCCGAGAGGCAGGGTCATGGTGAACCTTCAGATTCAGCGTACTTTTGATATACCTGTGAGAAGCCGCTATTTAGTCCATAGGTTTCCTTGAAGAAAGTTTTAAAGGCACCATTTCTCTCCTCTCCAGAACATTAAGGAAAACAAGTGTGGCTCTTGTGGTGTGACTCTCTGCAAAAGGAAGGTTATGTTTACAGTTTTTAGAAAAAAGAATAACCGTGTGTCTGCAAAACTTCCAAGCAAATAAGGAATCACGTAGTATGTACTAGCCCAAAATGACAGACTTATATTAAAGAAATCTTATCTATTTATGTACTTACTTTTGTCTCATTCCAGAAAGTATGCCGTGGGAGGAAGGTGGCTTTAAAATGTGCGTGTAGGAACAGCTGCGTTTAATATTTTGTGGCTCAGACTAGAGGAGCATCATCTCTTTGATGCATCTTTAAATGAGAAAACCAAGTCCCCTAAAGAAAAATAATAGTCTCGCCAGAAAGGCTCCCGGGTTCTCTTTCTCCTGCCTCACCTATCCCAGCCTGCAGCCCCTCTGTGCAGTGTTCTCTGTGTGGGAGAAGCCAAAGGTGAGATGCAACAGGGCCTGGGATGTTTTGCATAACCTTGTGTCTTTACCCACAGAGAAGGGTCCTCCTCCTGAAGCTGAGGGCCAGCCTGCACCACCCTGGATCACCATCGCTCGGCAGAAGCGACGAGGGACCTCAGACCAGCCCCCAAACCAGGAAGACAAGCCCGGGGCCCGCACCTTGAAGTCTGAAATAGGAAAGCAAGCCAAGGCACCCGAGAGAGCCCAGGTGCTTAGAGCAAATGCTTTCTGTCTCTGTAGGTACAGGAGGGACCAGGCAGCTGGAGCTGGGGCCTGGCACCCCACGCATTCTGTTTGGTCATCACCAGGACCCTTGCCTGTGATGATTGCTGATGTCTGCCCCCTCTGTGTGCTGCGCTGTTAGAAGTGGCTGGATTCCTGAGGCAGCGGACACAGCTCTCTTCTCCCTGCCTCCTAGGCAACACAGCTCAGCATCAGGAGACATGCAACGGGGTAAAAGAACTTCTCAGTTAGAAGCTTGGAGACCATGTCAGCAGCTCCATCTTGGCTCGTTGTGTGGTGATGGACGAGCCCTGCTTTTACTGCTCTGCTGGCTGCCTGCTGGGCTCCTTGTTCCTCACCTTGAGCTGGAGGGCTGGGACCTGGGTTTCTGCTTCACACTTTGGATGGAAACAGTGTTCTCAAACCCAAGCAACTACACTTAGAAGCAGGATGAGACCCACAGCTTTTGTATTCCCCTGAATAGCCACCATGATAAACTCATAAGCGTGTTTCAGCCATGTGAGAAAATGAGCCTGAACCTGCAGTAGGACCTGTTTCCCTTCACTGGAACTAAACCTCCATTGTACCTAACTTGAAAACCTTCCTGCAGGCTAAGGGAATTTATAAAGCCAATTAACCCATCATCTTGGTTTGGGGCATCTACATTCATACCAGGTATCACAAATCTCAAAACTATTTCGCTTTGACACAGTTTACTCTGACTTTTAAATAGAACCCCTGCCATCCAACATGTGGGGCTGAGGCCAGGTGTGGGGACAGAGCAGAAGCCATGATGTCTGTGTGGGCTGAACACAGGACCCCATATGCCATTCTGAGTCTGCCATTCTAAAGGCCCCTCTCAGCAAGGGCACAAGTCAGCTCTGCCAAGAGAGTACCAGGGGCATGACTCATCTTTGTCTAGAAATGCCGTAGCCTGTTGCCTTTGGGTATGTTTGCCCCCTGTGGGACTCTCGGGTGACCAAACAGTGTGCATCTGTCTTGTGTCTTAATAGGAGCCCACGAAGCCAGCCGACTTCATCCGCAGCAAGTCTTTCCTGGTGGCTCCTGCCAAGCCCTCTGGGGACCGGAGGCAGGGGACAAAGCTCTGCCTCCAGGAGGGGCTGCAAAGAGGAATCTCGTTGTCCCATCAGAACTTGGGTAAGAAGCCTACAAGCAGTACCAGACACTGAGATGCTTTTCCAGGATTGGTCCTGCACTTTTTGTTTGTTTGTTTTATTTTCTTTTTCCAAATCACTTTGCCACATTGATTTTTTAAACAGCTTTTACTGACGTGTCATTTAGGTGCCATAAAACTCACCTGTTTTAAATGTACGGTTCAGCAAGTATATATTGACAATGAGAATATATTTACTGACGTGTACAATCATCACAATCCAATTTTAGAACACTTCTCTCACTCTAAAAAGAAATCTCATGCCCATTTACAGTCATTCACCGTCCCCAACCCCAGGGCTAGGCAACCGCTAATCTACTTTCTGTCTGCATATGACTTGTCTTTTAGGGACATTTCTCATAAGTGGAGTCATAAAATATGTATTCTTTTGTATCTGGCTTCTTTGACCAAGCATTGTGTCTTCAAGATTCATCTCTATTGTCACATGTATCTGTATCTTTAAATTTATTTTTCCCTGTGGTAAGACACATATGACAAAATTTACCATCCTAGCCATTTGTCAGTATACAGTTTGGCAGTGTTAAGAATATACACACTGTGGTGCAAACCAATCTTCAGAGTTCCTACAGTTTTATTCTGGAAGTTTCTCTCACCTCACTCCGTTGCTGGAACTGTTTTTGAGCCTGCTGTTCTTAAGACTTTTTATTATATAAATTATTCTATGCCTAAATCTTCTTTACATGTTTGCACATTAATGGATTTTACGTTTGAGACCACAGTTAAGACCTTGACATATATTTTAAAGAAACACAAGAGGCTTAAGTGGAAATCCAAACTCATTTCTCGTGTTTCTGTTTGTTTTGTCTTCTTTCCAGCAGCTCAGTCTGCAGTGATGACGGAGAAGGAATTGCATCAGCTGAAGAGAGCCAGTTATGCCAGTGCAGATCAGCCGTCCTGGATGGAACTTGCCAGAAAGAAATCTCAAGCTTGGAGTGACATGCCCCAAATTATAAAATAGGCTGACAGCCTGCTGCTAAAGAATGTCCACTTCCTTGACGGGTCATTGAGTAAAAAACTGCTGGTAAATCAAGGCAAACAAACTGTGAAACTGAAGAGTGATTTTATCATCATGTTAGGGGAGAGCGAGCTTGGGGAAGAGGAAGGAACCAGGCTAACAAAGACAGACACACAGCCACAATCCTGGGCCAGAGGTGCCCTAAAACAAGAACACCATTGAAAAGGGCCAGGAACAAGGTCCTGTACCCAAAGGTATGAATGTGAGGCTTTGAGAATCGCCTTGATAAAGAGGGCTCGGACAGGAAGAGAGTGGCAGTGAACCATGAATGCCTAAGTTAGGAGCGCCTGCAAGGTCAGAGGAGAAGGTCTTTCAGGGGAATGTGTGTCTGTGCTTCCACCTGAGATCAACCTGTGTCTCCGGTTCTCGTCTTGCCTGTGGATCCCGTCTTCTCCTTTCATGTTCACTATTAGGCATGACATTTTTGGTAAAACAGGGATGCCGTTTCCAAGAGCAGCTATAAAACCGTCTTCCTGAAGATAGTCACTCTACGAAGGAGTGGAAGGAACATAGCCGGGTTCATCGATTCACAGACTGTTTCCAAAAATAATTTTTAAACTTTTCCACAAGGCATCTGTGTCCTTAACCATTGCACAATGTATTGCCTGTTCAATAAAAGGTTTCAAACATGCTTCTGTCATACGTGTAAATGTTCTTTCTGCTGACACTTGGAGAATGTCCTCCAGCAACAAGTGAAATGCAGCGTATAGAATTTCAATGTGTATGTGTGTGCATGTGTGTGTGCGTGTGTGTGTGTGTGTAATTCAGTGTGTGTGTACTGTAGAATATCAGTTGGGTAGATCTGGGGTTTTTTGAGATTCTTTTTTTCTATAAAACTTCAGTGTTATTTTTGGAAGATAATGTGGGATATTTTTTTCCCGTTTTCATCTACTTGGTACAACATTTAAAAATATAAAATTTCTAAAAAGTTGTAATTCTTGAGTATCAAATTAATCTAACCTGCACATTTCTGTTGAAAACTAGGTTATCAGTGTATTAGCCAGGATGACCCATGAATGTAGAATGTGGAGAAGCCAGCAGAGGAAGAGTGTATATTTAGGATCTCAGAATTGTGTCTCAGTTATGTAATACCTCTATTTTTAAAAATATTTCCAATTTGTTCCTTTGAACAAGCTAATCTTCATAAGAATATGTACAGCTGGGAGCACGTAGCCATCAAAATCAGTAAGACTTTATAGATACTATAATTTGATTTTATATACCCTGAGTTCTACTTTTATTGTACTTTCTATCCTCCTGAATAATTATTTTTCTGGCTGTTAGAACTACACTTGATCTTGATCAACTAGAACTTGATTAAGACTTCCTTTATTGAAAAAGTCCCTGGATAGCTCTATTTTCTTAACCAGATTGATTTATTAATTTCAGTCTCATAGAGAACATCACTATTGAATGCCATGGTAAATGTGCTCTAAACAAAAACTCTGTCCATCTAGAATTGCTCCAACAGCTTAGACATAAATAAGTTTAACTAGGAAAAAAATTTGTTGGCCATTACTATCCCAAACCACCATTTCCCTTATTAACAGAATGTTTCAGATGAACAATTTTGAGGCAGTAGATTTGACCATAAGACCAAAAGTTCTTGGTTCAGTTTATTCAAATAAAGATTGGTATTCTCTGTGTGTTTCAGGGCTTGGTTTCATACTCTTTGGCACCTGGTAACTTAGAAGGGTATAGATTTTTAAGACACTGGGAGAATTCATGACAGGGGCAGGGGGTGGCAGGAGGTTAGCCCTGTATCTGCCAGCCCCGTGCGTGAAGGTTGTGATCTTCTGCCATCACAGGAGAAGCTGAGACAGTGGCCAAAATTTCGAGATGCTGAACGAAGTCTAGAGTGGCAGCGGAGATGGTCCAAGTCTGCAGGGAATTGCCACGCTTGGTTTTCCTGACAAGAAAGAGCAAACAATTACTGAGCACCTCCTGTATGCCAGGCCCTGCTCCGAGTGCATCATAAGTATAACTTTTAATTCGCTCCACAATCCTTTGGGAGTAAGTACTTATCTACACTTTGCAGATGAGGAAACTGAGGCACATTAAGGTTAAGATCTCACAAGACCGCACAACAAGTGAGTACCCAGTAATTGACTCCAGCCTTTCAACACTACCTTTCAGCGACAACCCCATTTTTAAATAAAAACCATTAGCATGGAGGTGAATCTATGTCCTCGAAAACATAATACAGACAAGGGAGTCCTGAATTTGACCTTAAGGGCTCTTATGTGGCTGTAGACTGAATGTTTGTGTCTCTCCAAAATTCATGTTAAATCCTAACACTCAGTGTGATGGTATCACCTTTTGGAAGGTGATTAAGTTCAGGGTGGATCGTTCAAGAATGGGATTAGTGTGCCCTTCTCCCTGCTCTTTCCAGTATGTGAGGACACAGCAATAAGACAACTCTCTACGAACCAAAAAGAGGGCTCTCATCAGACACTGGATCTGCCTGTGACTTGGTCTTGGACTTCCCAGCCTCCATCAAGAACAGTAAGAAAGAAATGTTTGTTGTTTATAAACTATCCAGTTTATGGCAGCCCTAAAAGACTAAGACACGTGTTTTAGAGACAAGCACGGACCTCATGATGCTTCCCTGGGTGACTGCCTTCACCCTTATCCTTCAGTTTCCAAGAAGGACTGGAGAAAATAGGAGGGTTCTTTCGTAATTTTTCGTCACGATACCTACACGACCTGCGATTCATTCTTTCATTCAGCTGACAGTTCTGTGCAGTTACTTGACGGCACACTGGGGAGCAAATAGATAATATGCATTCTAGTTGGGGAGGGGCACTAAATAAATAGATAGGAAACATGGGGAAAACAGCAATACCTGAAATAGTGAGCCTGAAACAGAGGGACTTTGTTGTGGCAGAAAGGGTTATTTGAGAGTGGGTGGATAGGAAAGGATTTGCTGAAGAGGCGACCTAGTTATAAAAATGAACCAGCCATGCAGAGATCTAGGGGAGAGCACTCTGGGCAGAGGTGACAGCTCTATTAAGTCCCAGGCCCTCAGACCTGGCATGTTCAGGAAGCTAAGTAGCCGGTGTGTACAGGACAAGGGGGAGGGGCAGGTGCAGATCCCAGGAAGCAGGCGGGACCAGTTGTGAGGGGCCTGGCAGGCCATATGGGGAGATGGATTTGTTCTAAGTTCTTTGGGAAGTCAATGATGAAAAGTGATGGGAGGTGATGTGCTTTACATTCTAAGAAGATGGCTGTAGCTTCTAGGTGAAAATGTATTGTATGGGGGCACAGGTAGAAACAAAGCTAGAAGCCTGTTTCATAGTCCATTAGGATCATGGTGGTCTGGCTTAGGTATAATGATGGAGGCAGAGAGAAGTGAATGATTCAAAATACTTTTTTTTTTTTAAAGATTGTATTTATTTGTCAGAGAGAGTGAGCACAGGCAGAGTGGCAGGCAGAGGCAGAGGGAGAAACAGGCTCCCTGCTGAGCAAGGAACCGGATGTGGGACTCCATCTCAGGACACTGGGATCATGACCCGAGCTGAAGGCAGCTGCTTAACCAACTGAGCCAGCCAGGCGTCCCTCAAAATACTTTTTGAAGGGAGGATAAAATCCGTCATGCTGGTGGGTTTGATTTAGTGTGAAAAGGAAAGGATAGAAGTAGATAGAGATGACAGTCAAATTTTTGGCTGGAGCTCGAGATGAGTAGTGATATCATTTACAGAAATGGAGTCGGGGGAGTATATGCCACAAAAAGGAGTTCACTCTTGGACATTTTTTAAAAATTCAACTGTTATTAACATAGAGTGTTATGTTAATATTAGGTATACAATATGATTAAACAATTCTATACATTACTAGTTGCTCATCAAGATAAGTGTGCTTTTTTTTTTTTTTAGAGATTTATTTATATATTTACTTGACATAGATCACAAGTGGGCAGAGAGAGAGAGGAAGGGAAGCAGGCTCCTTGCTGAGCAGAGAGCCCGATGCGGGACTCAATCCCAGGACCCTGGGATCATGACCTGAGCCAAAGGCAGAAGCTTTAACCCACTGAGCCGCCCAGGTGCCCCAAGATAAGTGTGTTCTTGATCCCCTTCATCTAGCTCACCCATCCCCCCAACCACCTCCTCTCTGGTAACCACCAGTTTGTTCTCTCTAGTTAAGAGACTGTTTTTCTGCTTGTCTCTTCTTTTCTGTGTTCATTTGTTTTGTTTCTTAAATTCCACATATGAATGAAATAATATGGTATTTGTCTTTCTGTGACTGACTTATTTCACTTAGCATTATACCATCTAGATCCATCCATGTTGTTGCAAATGGCAAGATTTCATTTTTTCTTATGGCTGAGTAGTATTCCACTGTATATATATACCACATCTTCCCTATCCATTCATCTATGGATGGAGACTTGGGTTGTTTCCATACCTTGGCTCTTGCAAATAATGCTGCTATAAACATAGGTGTGCATATATCTCTTGGAATTAGTGTTTCCAAATTCCGAAGGTAAATACCCAGAAGTGGAATTACTAGATAATATGGTAATTCTATTTTTAATTTTTTGAGGAATATCCATACTGTTTTCCACAGTGGTTGCACTAGCTTGCCTTCCCACCAGCTGCACTGGAGTTCTTTTTTCTCCACATCCTCACCAACATTTGCTATTTCTTGTCTTTTTAATACTAGCCATTCTGATAGGTATGAAATGGTATCTCTTTACGGTTTTGATTTGCATTTCCCTGATGATGAGTGATGTTGAGCATCTTCTCATGTGTCTGTTGGCCATCTGGATGTCTTTTTTGGGAAAATGTCTATCATGTCTTCTACCCATTTTTAAATTGGATTATTTGTTTTCTTGGTATTGAGTTATAGAAGTTCTTTATATTTTTTGAATATTAACACCTCATCAAATATGTCATTCGCAAATATCTTCTTCCATTTAGTAAGTTTTCTTTTTGTTTTGTTGATGGTTTCCTTCACTGTGCAAAAGCTTTTTATTTTGATATAGTCTCAATAGTTTAATTTTTCTTTTGTTTCCCTTACCAAAGGAGACATAGTTAGAAAAATGTTTCTACAGCTGATGTCAGAGATTCTTGCCTATGTTTTCTTCTAGGAGTTTTATGGTTTCAGGTGTCCCATTTGGGTGTTTAATCCATTTTGAGTTCATTTTTGTTTGTAGTGTAAGAAAGTGGTCTAGTTTCATTCTTTTGCTTGTAGCTATCCAGTTTCTCCAACACCATCTGTTGAAGACATAGCCTTTTCCCATTGTTTATCTTTGCCTCCTTTTTTGTATGATTTTGGACATCTTAGTTTTCAGATTTCCATTAAATGGCTAAGTGGAAATAAAAAATAAAGTCATATAGCTGGAAATCATCAGCATTTAGATTGGATAGGGATTTAGGGTGTGGAAAAGGAAGAGAAGGCTCTCAGGATTAACCCTAGGATAAACCAACGCTTCAGGATCTAAAGAAAGCAGAGCCAGCAAAGGAGACAGGAATCATCTATGAAGGAGGAGGAAAAGCAGGCAAGAGAAGAAAGTGTTGGAAGGAAGAGGGAGGAATCAGCTGTGTTGGCTGGGATCTGAGAGATCCAGCCAGATGGGAACAAGAATGACCACGGGCTTGGGGAACATGGAAGTTATAGGTGACCTTGACAAGAGCAATTTCAGTGGCATGCTGGGGACAGAAGCACAAGTAGAGTGAGTCAAGGTCAGCCAGCCTGTTGAAACATCAACTGTATTCAACTTTCAAAATTTTACTGTGAATGGGAGAAGTGGCACCAGAAACGGGAAGAGGTGTATGGCCTCTTCAAACAAACAGAGGGTTTGTTCATTTGTTAGAAAAGACAAACAAGAGTGTGTTTATGTGCAGAAGGGAATTAATGTGTAGGAGGAGAGAAGGAAAAATTGCTGAGGTAGGTCTTTCTGAAGCACACCTTGCCTTTCAGAACTTCCCACAAGGATGAATGCCTGCACTTGTGGGCTGCTCTTGTTCCTAGAGATAGGAGCTCCAGGTTTTGATCCAGCTGCCAACAGAGGCCCAACTGTGATGACATTGTCCTGGTTATGTCTTTCCCCTGCTTGCCCTGGGTCTTCCATTCCCACAGCCGCCTTCTTTCTTGGGACTCATGCATTTTTATTGCTGTCCTTCTCCAGAACTTGGCTCTTAGCAGTCTGCAGAAGAAATCCATGCACACCTGACATTCTTTGGTCAGCTCTACTAAATTTTTGAGGGTAGAGTCACACAGCAGAGACCCATCCCAGAAGCCATATCCCTCTCTAGCTTCCCAGTCCTGCAGCCCACCCTCACCATCAGGACAAATTGCTCTTGGTTGTTTTGAGCACCTCAGGTCTGCCTTCCATCTCTCACATTCATATACCACACTAAGAGGCTTATCAGAATTTCTTCAAAACAAATGGAGTCATTTCGCTGAGGGAAATTTTGATGAATAAAATTGTCTCCACTTCATTCAAGCCTATCCTTTGATTAATATTTAAAACCACCAGCAGCAGGATCTGTGGCTCCTGGGAAGTTCTTGTGACTCCATCCATCCTGAGTTGTCATGCTTCTTTCCTCAAAGCATCCATTTTATAGGACTCCATATGAAATCCTGGAGATTCTCTCCCTCCAGACTTCATACAGGCTTGAATAAGTCTCTCCCTAAGACTACAGTCACTGTCTCTAGCTTGAGCAAGTCTGCCAATTGCAGGATAACCAAGGCTCCCTCAACCACACCGAGGAGAGGCTGCTCATCTGTTTCACAGGACAGAAGTCATCAAGAAGGAAAAAAAAAATACTGAGTAAGTGCATGTGTCTGTGAAATTTTAGGAAAAATGCAATTGGTGAGGTGGTTCTAGATTTGCAACAGCTTTAAGTGGAAGATGGAGGAATAAAAAAGATGGAAAACCTGAAATCTTTATATTGGATCCTGAGAGAAAAGAATAGAGAAATATTCCTATGTCAGCTGCCGTGGTTTTAAGATATATCTATGAATTCTCTAACAATCCTGCCTTCAAAAGTGGAGTCTAATTCCCCTTCCCTTGTGTGTGAGACAGACTTCATTCCCATTTCAAATGCTAGAATGTAGCAGAAGTGACCATGTGAGGCTTCCAAAAGCAAGGTAATGGTAGACATTGCTGCCTTTACCTTCTAGACTGTTCTCTCCGAGAGAAGCCAGTCACCATGTCTGGAGAACACTCAAACAGCCTGTGGAGAGGCCCATGCAGAAAGAACCAAGACCTCCTGTTATGGGCTGAGTTATGTCTCCCAAAATTCATATGTTAAACTCCTAACTCTGCCCCCGGGACTTGGAAGCCCTAACTCCACCCCCAGTACCTAGCAGGTGACTGTTTTTGGAGATAAGACCTTTAAAGAGGACATTAAGTTTAACCAAGGTAATTAGGGTGTGTCCTAATCCAATATATGACTAGTGTCCTTATAAGAAGATGAAGTTTGGACACAGATATACACAAAAGGAAGACCATGGGATGATATAAGGAGAAGATGGCCATCTATAAGCCTCCAAATATATCAACCCTGCCAACACCTTGATCTCAGACATCTACCCTCCAGAACAGTGAGAAAACACATTTCTCTTATTTAAACCATCAAGTGTGTGGTGCTTTGTTATGGCAGCACAACAAATTAATACACCCCCTGCCAATCACCAGCTTGCGAGCCATGTGAAGGAGCCACCCTAGAATCAGCCCCTCCGGCCCCAGTCAAGCCTCCGGATGACTGCAACCCAGCTGACATATTGACTACAATCTCACGAGAGATCCCAGGCCCAACTGTCCAGCGAGGCTGCTCCTAATCCTGCCCACTAAAATTGTTAGGTCATAAATGTTTAATGTTGTTTTAAGCTACTAAGGTTTGGAGTTACATAGAAACTGGTATATGATACAGTAGTTTCATATACTTTTTCCGGGTCTTAAAGTGAAAATTCCCCTTGTTTTAAAGTTGGTATTTTACTTAAGGTTAAGAATGTAACCATAAGCATAGTGTGAGAGAATTTTACTTAATACCTCCCAAACTTCAGTCTGTCTTAGGGACTGCAGCAGAGATAACTGGTGGGGGTGGAGGGAGGATGCACCAAAGACCTGTGATCCCCTTGTGTAATATGAAGTTGTTTCTAGAAGCAGATGTCCAGCCAGTGACTACGTTTCCAGCTGCAGCCCTCTCCCACCTAGCACATCCACCTATATGTAGGACCCTGTCATTGAGTTCTGGCTAAGGGACTGTGAGTGGCAGTGATGTGCATCCCGCATACAAAGACCTAAGTTTCTAGAGAGATCTCAGGAGAGGACAAACAAGATGACAAGGAAGTATCCTGTGCAAGAAACTTCAGAGAAAGGAGATACTGTATTAAGCTCAGAAAGACCAAGGGGAGGCAGGAGAGGCAGCTTCAGATGTTTGAAGAAAGAAGAGAAATCAACTTATTCTGTGCAATTCTACAGGGAACAAACCAGGACTAGAAATAAAAGTTCAAGAGGAGGACAAAGAATGTTCTAACCGTTATTGTTGTCCATCATGGAACAAGATGCCCAGCCAGGAATGAAAGCTCCCTGACACTCAAAGTGAGCAAGCTGGGGGGGAGAACAGCCGTCTCTCTGGGAGGCTGTCCAGATCTTCACCTTGGCAAGGAGTTTGGACCCGGTGGCCTCCCCAGGACTAGAGTTACTCTGTGTCTGCAACATGGAGCAGTCTGAGGCAGGGCCTCCTACATTAGTTTTATAATGTAATTACATTACATTCCTCTTAATACTAATTATTATCAAGAAGTAATCATCCAGAAAATGATCCAAATGGGCTTTTATGTGGAATGTAGTTGTCCAGAGTGCTTTGAAAGCTTTTTATTACCAGGAGAAGGAAGCCACGCAGAACCAACCAGTCAGAAGATGGGATCTTCATGTTTCCTCTCTATGGGTGAGCATGGTGGGGGCAGCTATGCAGATCTGCTTCCCCAGCTGCACCCCTTGAATTGTCCCATCAGTCTATTTAGCTCCTAAGTGTAGGGAACTATTTAAGACCAAATAGCAGAAATAAGGCAGGCTGAATGCATGCATTTGGGGTAATAGCACAGGTGTTCAGGCAGTAGTTGACATTTGCTTTATATGCATTGTCTAGCATCCTTCCTGCCTTCTCCATAGGGAAATTATCCTTATTAGCATGGAAATAAAGGAGAGATATGTTTGTGATGCAGAAGTTTATTAAAAACAACAGCAGTCAGGCTGATGATTGGGGTTTGCTCATTAACCTCCCCTAAGAGCACCCTGAAGTATTTGCAGAGAAGCCAGAAGCCTCCAGACTCACATGCCTGTGAGCAAGAGCAGCCTTCCCTGCCCAGCGCCTGGTTTGACAATTGCTATTACATTTGCAGAAAAACAGAAATTCAACATTTAGCCGACGATCTAATAAAGAACAACTTGCATCTGAAAGATTTCCCACAAGGATAAGAATTCTGGTATCAAATTTAGAAAAATGCAAAATGCTACAGAGACAAAGGAAAATAGAGGCAAATCACTAGGGAGTCCTTTAGACAAAATAAACCCAATCTTTCAGAAGCTGAAACCTTTAAATGTAGATGCCCCATCTTTCTTCCCTAAGGTAGGGGAAGAGGGAATGGATCAGATTGTTTTCCTTATCACCCACACCCACGCCCTCATCTACCATCTTGTCTGTAAGGATCAGGCACTCCTGCCAGGTGGGCCGCCCTGGCTCCAAGGAGGTCATGATGAGTGGAAGGCAACCTTCAGAGCCCCTACCTCACATTGCCCTACCCTCTCAGAGCTCCAAGCATAGCAAGAGTTTACAAAGGAGGTGGGGTCAAGTACTAACCTCAAAGTGGCCAATTGGGAGCCAGGTTTCTTGGCAGTGAGGTCCAAGCAGCTCCTGCCCTTAAAGGCTGTAGTTCTGTGCATGCGCTGACTGTAGTAGGTTTTCAGACATTTTCTTTTATTGTGAACTCTTCCTACAGGGCACTGGGCTTGCAAGCTATTATAGGCTTCATGGTTTCCCCCCCCAAATTCATTGGTCAAAGTCCTAACCACCAAGACCTCAAAATGTGGCTGTACTTGGAGACGGGACCTTTAAAGAGGTAATTAATTAATGAGGTCACCTAGGGTAAGCCCATATCCAATATCACTGGTGTCCTAATAAGAGATCAGGGCACACACACATGCATGCACACACACACACACACATACACACAGAGGGAAGAAAGACCATGTGACAACACAGGGAGAAGATGGCCATCTATAAACCAAGGAGAGAAGCCTCAGAAGAAACTAATCCTGCCGATATGTTGATCTTGGACATTTATTCTCCAGAATTAAGTGAATATAAATTTCCGTGGTACTTTGTTATGGCAGCCCTAGCAAACTAATACACAAGTCTAGTGTGGTCTGTATTTAGGGTTTAGAGTTAAGTTTACAGTGGTTTGAAAAAAAGTATTGAAAAGTGGGAAATGTACTTTTCCCCCCACTTTAATTTTCTTTTTTAAGAATCACGATAATGCATGGGGCACTTAGGAGGCTCAGTAGGTTAAGCCTCCAACTTGTGATCTCAGCTCAGATCTTGAACTCAGGGGTATGAGTTCAAACCTCACCTTGGGCTCCATGCTGGGCATAGAGCCTACCTGAAAGAAGTAGAGAAGAGAGGGAGGAAGGGAGGAAGGAGGGGGGAAGGAGAGAGAAAGGAAGGAAGGGAGGAATGGAGGAAGGAAGAAAAGAATCAAGATATTGTGTGCATCATTAATCCTCAAGAACTTTGGTTCTCTGCTCCTTTTCCATGTTGACCTATTCTTGTTTCATGGATGCAATGCTCTCACTGAAAGTCTCACCAAGACTGCTATTTTTTTAATTCTCTCTATCCTTTCCCTGGGAACCATCCTTAGGTTTCTTGTCTTAGTTCTCTCTGAAACGGTTGGTTATCCTCAAGGCTATCTTCATTGTCCATTTGTATCTGTGTATGAAAGCCAGACTGGTTGATCTGGGGAGTTTGTTGTGGTTTCTTCTGTACTTGTGTAGCCCTTTTCTCCACAGATCTTCTTCTGGAATAGGAAGACCAAGTCCATGGACAGGGAAGCTGGTAGGCTTAATTGTGCCCAGGCACAAAACTGAATTCTGAACACAGAGATGTTGGGAGCTAAAACAAAGGCTCTGTTGTCAGGCAGTTTTCTCTTTTGTATCTTCTGAGCTGTGGCTCACTCTGCTATGTCATTACATCCATTTTCCACCTTCCAGAATTCTATCTAAATCTGATCTCTGTTGGTATCCCCTTCTGTTCTTCTCTGTCTTGTAAGATTACTCCATTTCATACCTGATTCTATAGGCTTCTCAGTGAAACTGTGAGAAGGAGGCAAGGTAAATGTGTGCATTTGCCTTCAATCTTGTCCTTCTTTTGCTTTTTAAACCATCAGCAGGAACCTAGAAAAACTGAAGCTGTGGGGTACAATTGCCCACTAGTTGAAATACACAAGATAGATTTACCTTTGGGGGGAAAAATGCCTACTACTAGGTATTTCCCCAAAGGATACAAAAATGCACACTTGAAAGAGTACATGCACCCTGGTGTTTATAGCAGCATTATCAGCAATAGCCAAGCTATGGAAAGAGCCCAGAGGCCTGTCAATTGATGAAAGGATAAAGAAGAGGTGGTATATATATCACACAATGGAATATTACTCAACCGTCAAAAGGAATGAAATCTTAGCACTTGCAACGACATGAATGGAGCTAGAGTATATTATGCTAAGTGAAATAAGTCAATCAGAGAAAGACATATATGATTTTACTTATATGTGGAATTTAAGAATCAAAAGGGATGAACATTCAGGATGGAAAAAAAAGAGGGAAAGGGGGAAACAGATCATGAGAGACTTAACAATAGAGAACAAACAAACGAGCAGAGAACAAACAAATAGAGATGGAGGGAGGTGGGTGGGGAATGGGCTAGATGGGTGATGGGGATTAAGGAGGACACTTGTTATGATAAGCGCTGGGTGTTGTATGTAAATGATGAACCACTGAACTCTACTCTTGAATCAATATTGAACTAATTAGAATTTAAATTTAAAAATAAATAAATAAATAAAACAATTGCTTAGATTTTTCCATATTTAAATATAAGGAACAGGGGCGCCTGGGTGGCTCAGTGGGTTAAAGCCTCTGCCTTCAGTTCAGGTCATGATCTCAGGGTCCTGGGATCGAGCCCCGAATCGGGCTCTCGGCTCAGCAGGGAGCCTGCTTCCCCCCCTCCCACCACCTGCCTCTCTGCCTACTTGTGATCTCTCTCTCTCTGTCAAATAAATAAATAAAATCTTTTTTAAAATAAATAAATAAATAAATATAAGGCATAAATACTGCTAAAAAAGAGATTTGCCAGTGCCTAAACACCTTTAAGACAGAATTTCAACCCGGATTTTCCCTACTCTAAAGAGTAAGTTTTTGGCCAGAGTTCTTCATATTTTAGGGGTATTTGAAAGAATATTATTAATCCATTAGGCAGAACTGTTTTCTCCTTCCTCTCTGCATATTGATATCATTGATCATATTACTAGCCTGGAAAGCTAAAAGTGAACAAAGTCAGCAGCCTAAGCTGCACAAAGTAAGGAGTGAGTTGACTGCTCCTCTAGGAGCTTTGAGCTCACACACTGGCTCCTGCCATCCTGGTGCTCAGAGGTCTGAGCAAAGCTTCTGGAAACCCTCAGGCAGGATTTGGTGACTGGATGGGTCTGTTTGCTTCAAGGATTCTTCCTTTGGAGAAAAGTCCTTCTAGCATCTCCACCCAGATGGTGCATCCCCATTAAGATGTTGAAAGGGTTAATCTCTTGACCTTCTGAGACAGAGAAGCCTGTGTGTGTTCAAGGGGCTGAGCAGGATGCACAGAAATGTAAGATGTGAGTCATTGGTTCCAGGAACGTAACATTCTTTTTTTTTTTTTTTTTTTTTTTTTAAAGATTTTTTATTTATTTATTTGACAGAGAGAGATCACAAGCAGGCAGAGAGGCAGGCAGAGAGAGAGGAGGAAGCAGGCTCCCCGCTGAGCAGAGAGCCCGATGCGGGGCTCGATCCCAGGACCCTGGGATCACGACCCGAGCCGAAGGCAGCGGCTCAACCCACTGAGCCACCCAGGCGCCCCGGAACGTAACATTCTTGATGAAGAACCATCCACAGCAGCCAGCAGTAATGAGGGCATCTTTAAATTAACTGGACTCCATAAATCCAAAGGATAAATTAAATAAATGAATTGTCTGAGGTCAGCTGATTTGCAGTTTATATTTCTTCTGCAAAGACTCAACTGCAGATTTATTTTTGCATTTCTGAAACCCCATGATTAAGTGCTGGTGCCTTTTTGAGCCTTTGATAAATGCCATGATTATTAAGGCCATGCAAGGTATGATATATGTTACCTACATACCTGCATACCTTGGAAGGTATGCAGATGTGTTTGCCACAACATTCACTTATGTCCTCTGTACAAAAAGCACAATCATGTTGTCAAGAATGTTACTTAAAACAGGGGGAAAAATAAAGGTCTTTTTTTTTAATTCTATAATGCACCACTTTAATATTCATCTATAAATTGGAACCACTCTGCCGGCACGTTTAAGAACCTGTTGGGCCTTCGGAATAAAAAGCAGTTTCTAGTACTGATCCAGGGACACACCAGACTAGGAACTTTGTTTTGAAAATGTCAAAGCACGTAGGTGTTCACTAGTTTGCATTTTGTAACCATAAAATGGACACTGCCCAACCATTCTTTTAGCCACTTTGAGGGAAAAAAACCACCAGGACCTGTGAAGGTTGGTTTTGCCTTGTGACCTTCCCTAGACCTCCGGGTGGGGCCCTATCTGGTTAAACATTATCTTTGGGTGTGTCTGTCGGGGTGGTTCAAGGAAAGATTAGTATTTGAATCAGCAGGCTACGTAAAGCAGATGGCCTTCCCCAATGTGGGCACTTTCCAATCTGTTGAGGGCCTGAAGGGAACAAAAAGGCAGAGGAGGGGTTGGATCTGTCCGGTCTCTGCCTGATTTCAGAGCCGGCGTCTCTGTCTTCTTCCGCCTGAGGGGCTCCTGTGTCTCAGGCTTCTAAGCCTGGACTGGAATCTACATTCTTGCTCTCTGGCTCTCAGGCTTTGAAACTACGCCTCCAGCTTTCCTAGGCCTACAGCTTGCCGACAGAGACTCAGGGAAGATGTTAGGGTTCGAAGCCGATGGCCACGAAGAAATTCTTGAGACATCTTGGGTGCAAAATGTGGTTTTATTAAAGGGGACAGGACCTGTGGGCAGAAAGAGCAGTGTGCCCTAGGAGTGGAACATTATATGCTTTCAAATTGGGTGGGGATTAGGGATAGGGTAAGCGTCCCAGGTTTTTTGGAAGCAAGGTTTCCTGGACCTGGAGGGGGTACGCTGTTAAGAAAACGTCATTTATTACTGTTAAGTAAAAACTCAGACATTAGACTTTTCAGATGTATATCGGTGGGTCATATGCTTGGGGGATGATTAACAACATGTATCTTGGAGGGTGGAGATAAAGGAAGTTTCCAAAGAAATTTTTATATGTTAAAGTAGACTTGCAGGGTCGGGGGGGTTGGCTAAGATTGCCGTTTGCCCTTAGCAAAGTATTAACATCAAGGCAGCGGAGTCCCTAGAGGGAGGTCAGTGGCCTGTTTCAAGGTCTTGTCAATGGGCTGTGAGTAGTAAGGAAACTTAAATTTTTCTTTTGCCTTTGTTTCCCACATCAGACAGCAGACTGGACTTCTCCACCTCCAGAATCCTGTGAGCCAATACCTTAGAATAAATAAAAAGTTAAACAAACAAACTAATGCTATTGGTTCCATCTCTCTGGAGAAACCCCTACTAATACACCACCTAACACTTCCATTGTTGTATTTCAAGAATAACTATGTTGTCTGTCCTCACACCTTTCACTCCAGAATGACATTGGGGAGGGGTTGTTCAGACTGGTAATTTACCTGCTGCAATTTTCCCCCACTTTGGAAACAGGTTGGTGAAACCCGGTGGACAAGAAAGTGTGTGATGTCACACCCCCCCCAATTCACACACGAAGTTGGGGCTGTGGGGCAGGAGGGCTCTTGGGAGAACATTAGGATAACTTCCACTTTTAAAACCAGGGGCAGGAACAAGGCTCTGTATTTAACTTGACTGGGGAATCTCCTCTGGTTGTCAGCCAGCTTGGAGAAAGGTGAGGGTTCCCCCATACCCCCGCGAAGGTTTTCCTCCAGCTCAGAAGGAGAGCTTGGGACTGGCCTCCCCGCCACCTCCCTCCCACACGTGGCTCACTATGGTTCTCTGAGATTGTACCCCAAGGTCCTTGAAGTGACGCAATCTATAAGACACAGGGGCTCATGGGCCTTCTCCTGACATGCTTTTGGCGTCTTACACCTTCCTTACAGCTAAGCCACAGCCCAGCAGGTTTGCTCTGAGAACCAGCCTCGCAGGACACAGTCCATGCTTGCTTCCTCTGACTGTCGCCAGTGAGCCAACTTCAGGTGAGCGGCCCAGCATGGGCCTCAGTTCAGGCCCAAGGGAGCTACAGGGGACGCAGACCTTTCCTGGTCTCTCCAGGCCATTCTCCTCCCGGGGTACTCTGCAGGCCCCTGGACCCTGAGCTAGGAATCCAGTTAGGGAAAGAACAGGTCCAGACGTTTCCTGCTGGACTTGAATAGCTGATCCCAGGTTCCAGGAACCCAGGCAGTTGTGTTCTGCTCGGCATCTAGCACAGCCCCAGAGAGTAAATTGAGAGTGAAGGGACGTTCTGTCGGCACTGTTGTAACTACCCCAAGGAATCCTTGAGGTACCCGTGGAGGCCTCATGCCGACGGCTACACATCAAAGTCACTGTTTGGCCTCCTTGCCAGAGCAGCTCACAATCCAACCGCCTGGACGCTTTGACGACAAGGAACAGCATCCCTTTGATGTGTGTAACCAAGCTGTAAATGGAGGCACCACACAGAAATCAGAAATTAGAGCTTGAGGGGCAACTGGGTGGCTCAGTCTGTTAAGCGTCTGCCTTCGGCTCAGGTTGTGATCCCAGGGTGCTGGGATCGAGTCCTATGTCTGGCGGAGAGCCTGCTTCTCCCTCTGCACATGCTCTCTCTCTCTCTCAAATAAGTAAAATCTTTTTTAAAAAAGTAATTAGACCTTGAGCTCGAAAGAAAATATGCATGCGAGCACCGAGTGAAAGGCCGGCGGTGGGAGCTGTTTATTTCCCCAAGATGGGCAGGGAAAGTTTCAGAGTGGTCAGGCATTCGAGACACATTCAAAATGTGGCTATAAAAGAGGAGGTGGACCATGAGGGAGCAAATAATCACGTGTTCCTGGTATTTCTTGGAGCCTGGCATGTCCGAAACTCCTCAGGCCTCCCGAGTACACAGTCTACAGCACCCAGGAGAGACTGGCGGGACTCCAGGGACCAGATGCTTCCAACACCAACAACACTGGGATCTGCATTCTTGGGGGCTGGCTCATGGTCTCAGAAGGCTTATTTCTTAACGGCTTCTCGGGACAATATGTACTGACCATCCATCATGAGCCAGGGAACTGGATACGCACTAGGGGAAGGGGAAGGGAAGAGGGGAAGAGTCAGGTCCCATGGCAGAGACAGCATGGCCCTCCTGTGCAGGGACGCATGTAACGACTGCTGTAGAGACAGAGGATCCCATGCGAGCAGGCCTCCCTGACCCCGACTCAGGAGAGGGTGGAGGAGGCAACACCATGTCTGAGAGGACCGCACGAAGACCCGAACCAGGAGTAGGCATTAGCTGAGGGGTGAAGGGTCCCTGTGGAGAGAATGTTCAGGAGTTTAGAGTTTATTCTAAAACCCATGAAGAATCACTGCAAAGTTTTTGTTTCAATCTGTGTGACGTGACTGTCATCCATAGGCTGCCTGCTCGGCGGGGAGCCTGCTTCTCCTTCTCCCTCTGCCTGTCACTCTGCCCACTTGTGCTCTCTGTCCTGTCAAAGAAATAAATAAAATCTTATAAAAAAAAAAAGTGCTCTAGATGACAACGCACTTCCGTGCGTGTCTTCAAACGGCACTTAGTGATACCACATTGGTAGCTTGTAATTGGCTGTGGTGGGAGTATTTACACCACAGAAATCAGTGGACTGTACAAACCAGAGCTTTCTCTACTCCCAGAGAGCCTGGTGTTAGGCGTTCATCATCACACCACAGGGCCCTGAGATGAGAGCACTTAATGGACAGTCGCAGTGGGCGTCATCTTGGCAAACAGGAAGACAAACAGGTGGCAGCAAACAGAGCCAGCTTTGTGGATTCAGGGCTGAGAAGTGAGGCCTTCTTCCTGGTGACTTCCATTCTTGCGTGTCACTGGGACTAAAGTCAAGGGCTGGGTGTGAGGGAGGAGATGAAGAGAAAGGCATACAACCAGAGATCCAAACCAAAGAGGCTGCGAGACAAGAGGTGGGAGGCAGACAGAGAGCAGGCAAGGGACCCAAGGCTGTCAGAAGGAATGACGTGGGACTGCTGGCAGAAAATGAGAACGCCCACTGCATGGGAGAGGTGTCAGGGGCAGGGAGAGTATCTGAATGTAAGACTTCAGAGCAGCCACATTTGGAAGAGTCTGAGAGCTGCCCATGTGCAGGCATGGAACTGAAGACAGTGAACATACAGTGGTGACTGAGCCAGACACAATCCTCCCTGCATTCTGGGGAGTAAGACAAGTGATAGGTGAAGACACATAATTACAGAATAGTGGCAGGCACTATGAAGGAAATAAAAAGACGCTGTGACACCAAGTAATTGGAAGTTTGCTTTTTATAGAGTGATGGACATAAAATTGAAGATTGGAAAGGAGAAATCAATTTAAATGTCTTTATAAAGTTGGAAAGTGAGTAAAAGTATCTTATAAAAAGTAACCCTCCCTCCCGTCCTTGATGCCAGACTTTAAGTTTCTCTCTCTAGAAGCAGCTATAGTTTGTTATATCCATTTCCAGAGATATTTCAGGAATGAGTCATTTGAAGACCAGTATGTGCAAAGGCCCTGAGGTAGAAAGAGTTTGTTGTATTCTAGTCTACAGCAGCACTTCTCAAACTTTAATTTGCATACAAGTCACTTGGATATCTTGTAGAAATCCTGACTCTGGTTCAGGATGTCTGGAGTAGATCTTGAGATTTCTAACAAGTTTCTGAGACTGCTGATCCAGAAATTTCAGTTACAGTAGGAAAATCCTAAGGGAACTTTGGAGGGCAATCTGGCCAGAATGTCGTGAGAGACGTGAGAATGGTTCAAGATGGGGCTGGAGAGGAGAGTGGGGCATGCTTAGTTAAGGCTTAGGGGATTCAGTAAGAAGCTTGGATATTATTTTAAGTGCAACAGGAAACCACTGAAGGACTTTACGCAGACTAAGGGGTAGAAGTGGCATCACATGACCAAATTTTTGTTTCTAAATCACTCTAGCTGCTGGTTGGGCAGGCAAAGCAACAATGGGGAGACCCACTGGGAGGCTATTGCACAAATGTCACCCAGAGATGATGCTGACCAGACGTAGTGTGGTAATCAAGGAGACGGATAGACACAGTCATACTGCAAATGGGTTTGAAGATAGAATTGAAAGAACTCCCTAATGAGTTGGATATGGGGAGTGAGGGAAGGAGAGAAATTAAGGATGCCTCTTGGGGTCTGGTCTTGAGCAGGGGAGTGACTGAGTTGCCATTAATTGAGATGGAAGGAGGCATGGTGACAGCCAGGGTGAGGGTGGGGATTTGGGAAGCCTTGAGAATAGAGTGAATTGAAGTGGAGATGTCCAGGAGATACATCTGTGAGTCCGGGGCTCCAAGGAGGCTCGGCTTGACATATAAATTGGGAGTTGTCCGTGTCAACACTTTGTAAGGCCATGAGAAGGGAAGAAGCCGACTAGGAAAAGGATGTAGATAGAGAAGAGCAGAAGCTCTAGGAAAAACCCCTGGAGACACCAACATTTAGAGACTGGGTAGAAAGAGCCACAAGAGGCAAGACAGGGAGACTGCACACAACCACCGCCATTGGCTTAAGAACACAAAGCATCTGTGTTTTACTTTTGTTTTTCATCTGGCGTTCATGGAATTACTCTAGAAGGAAAAAGGAGGGCAGGAAGGTGAGTGAGGACCACGTATGGAACCCATCTCCCAGCTGTGGGGAGACCAGCTCAGCATCTGTCAAATCGTAGCTGCCCAGTAGATGCCTATTAAGGTAAAGGTGAAACCTGCAAATCGCATATCAACACAAATTACGGAGCAGAAGAAAATGCAAGCCCCTTCCCCTTCCTGTCCTATTCTTCTTTGTGTTGACCTATTACTCTAATAAGTTATTCATTGTGTACCAAATGATCATTTTCTTATAATTTCTTTATTACTCTTTCTTGATTTACAGTATCACATTAGATTTTCACACATTGGAGCCTACGGGGGACATCTTTGTTTATTAGTTTATAACTCAAAATGAATATTTTATATATACACACATTTAAAATGAAGGCAGGGAAACTGTTAACCCAGTTTTATCTTAATGCTAAAATTTTATTATTGCTAATTCTCAAGCCTCCGTGCACTGTGCAAACAATCCTTGAGGAATGAATGTTATTAATTATTAACAACTATTAAATTAGCACGGAGTTTGATTCTCCTCCAAGTATGCTTCATAACTGTGGAGCAGGGCAAGGGCCTCTGTTCCCACCTGGGTCTCCTGCTCAGACAAAACCGAACCCCTCCCAGCAACCAGGCCCCCAGGGTGTAGACCAGGCCCTGAGCCTGTAGCGACTACTCCTGGTCTGCGGGGCCCCTCAGGCCTAGGACATCTTCTTGGATGGAAGAATGAACCCGTCTCTCAGGAAATGCTTCGCAGGGCCATGTGACTCTGATGTTTGCCGCAAGCTGGAGAAGGAGGTTGTGTTTAGAGTTTGTCCTTTTCTTCATCTGCTAAGGGTCGAATGGCATCCCCCTCAAAATTCATATGTTGAAGTTCCAACTCTCAGGGCCTCAGAAAGTGACTGACTTTGAAGAAAAGGCCTCCAAAGAGAGGCCTTTTGTTAGAGAGACAATGAGTTGAAAATGGGATTGTTAAGCACCTGCCCTGTTCCTAGCTGTCCCCAATCCCAGGTGGACACTGTTCTTCCCTGGAAACCCTTTGAATCTTGGCCCCACGATGAAGGAGTTGGAGATGGCATGAAGAGCCCAATGAAGTATTTGCGAGGAGATTAGCAAGCAAACATCCCAGACAGAGGGACCACCGTGTGCGAGCCAGGGAGAGGCCACAGGAGAAAGCAAACCTGTCAGCACCTTGACCTTGGACTTCTAGCCTCCAGAATTGTGAGAAAATGGATTTCTGTCGTGGAAGCCCCTGTCTGTGGTCTCTGTGAGGGCAGCCTGAGCAGGCTAATACACCATCTGTGCCCCAGTCCTTGGACCGTCCTCAGTGTCCTCACAGTGTGTCTCCCATTCAACTCTGCTTCTAAAGGGTCCCCACCCAGGCTAGCCCTCATGAAGATCACCCTCTCTCTCTCTTAAAACCTGACCTTGGCAGCTGCATGTTGGAGATTATTAAAGGGTAAGGAACTGTGAACAGCTTCATATATTGCCCTGATCATGACAGTGACCCAGCCCAGGAAAGGAGAAGCCAAGTTGAGCGGTACTTTGAACCTCAACAGCCACCTTAGAGCAGACAGGAAATGCAGGGGAGTGGAGGGGCCCCTTTGTCCTGTCCCCACCCCATCCAAGGCCATGCCTTGCACCTGCCTCGTTCCCAAGGCCTGTTTGCAACAGCCATCCCCAGGTGGTCACTGTTCTCTGGAAGCCCTTTGAATGGCAGTCCTGTAGGAGTCAAATATAACTGTTGCCAGGTGTTTCCTCAGGCCGCCTCCGGTCGCGTGGGCTAGCCCACCCTAATGAACAGGACTGGAGTGTCTTCTTGCAGTGGGAGACCTTGACACGCCTCTGATGGAGGGTGGGAGAGAAGTTTAAGAGGACCAGTGCCCCCCGACCTCCGCCCGTGCTGGAATCCGCTGGGATACTTCTCTTCCCAGGAGTAAGTACAGTGATTTTTTTCTTAATAGTACACATCTGTAGCTGGAAAGAGCACAAGGAAAAGAAGCTCTAATAGCAATTTGCTTTGTGGGGATTTCTTCCTCTAGCATGGGTCACTGACCCTGAGCAAAACAACCCACAGTCTGGAGAAAACACATTTTGGGAAGGGATCTGAATATTACAATTGTATTTATCTAGCTATCTGAGCCATGAAAAGACATTTTAAAATATATTCCACCACACCTATCCCTTCCCCTGCAAAGGCAAACCGATTAAATGCAGTTATCATTAGGCTATGGACAACCTTGTCAAATGGGCCTCACTTAAAAGCAGGGACGGGTAAGGGAGTTGAGTCTGGATGCTTTAAGGAGCAGATGGAGGGTACGAACCTTTTTTCCTGGATTGCTGGCTCTGCAGAGACTAGGAACAGCTGGCCACTATCTGTCTTGGATTGTCTACAGGTAAGAAAACTTCCCCAGTCCAGACCGCTTTCCTCATTCTCTACACAAACTTTTAAGACTCACCTGGGCTCTCCGGCTCTCGGGCTCTCTGCTCAGCAGGGATCCTGCTTCCTCTCTCTCTCTCTCTCTCTCTGTCTGCCTCTCTGCCTACTTGTGATCTCTGTCAAATAAATAAATAAAATCTTTAAAAAAAAAAAAAAAAAAGACTAACCTGGGCTGTCAAGTGCAGGATGGGGAGGTAGGTGAGGCCTCAGAGGTCTCCTAGCCTCTCCAGTCCCCCAGGAATTTCTTCTCTGCTATCAAAACCATGTGAGAAACAACTAGAAAGAGGTCAGAAACTCAGCCACCCAGCAGCCTTGCAATGGCTAACAGCTGTCAAGAGCACTTTGACAAACCCAAAACCACAAGTAGCCTTCAGCTAAAAAAAAAAATTGTACTCTGTATGTATTATCAGGTAGGAAGGTCTAGAAGAGCCTAATGAAGCCTCCTCATGCCCCCCAAAGAGACAACTCCCTGACTGAAGCTAGGGACTGTCCTTTTTAATTTGTACAACATCCCACCCACTGTGCCTTTTGAAGCATGCCTTCCTGTTAGATATGGGGACCAGTAGGACCTTCTGCTGTGTTTTAGTGGATTTGGAATCAGATTTATTTCTGTTTGTGTCTCAGATCTGCAATTTAATATACGTGACCCTGGGCAAGTTCATTCTTTCTGTGCATCAGTTTCCTCATATGCAAAATGTGATAATGATGGTAACTACATCTTTTGGGGTGTGTGTGTGTGTGTAGGGCTGCCCCCACACCTACAACAGGTAACGCTCTGACACCAGCTGGGAGTCCTACAGTTCAACGCGATCGTGACACAGTGCCCCTGGAGAGAGCCTCGGGTCCCACAGGTTAAGGGTGCAGTCCTACAAGACTTCCCACCCCCACCTGAGTGCCAGTTCCAAGTCCAGGTTGTTACCTTTTCTTCTGACCCACTGGCTCTAAATCAAAGGTTCCCATGACCTCCCCCTCGTGTTCGATTATTTTGCTAGAGCAGTTCACAGAACTCAGGAACATTTTCCTCACTTGATCACTGGTTTATTATAAAAGGAACAGGCGTGTGGAACAGATGCCGAGGGCGAGGGATGGGGAGAGGGCAGGGAAAGAGCAGAGCTTCCCTGCCCTCCGGTGCGGCCTCTCCTGCAGCCTCCAAAGTTCACCAAACTAACTGAAAGCTCTCTGAACCCGGTCCGTTAGGGTTTTAGGAAGGCTTCACTGCATTAAGCACGACTGATTAAGGGATGGGCCACACCACGGATTCAACCTCCAACCCTTTTGGCCCCGCCCCCCGTCCGGAAGTCAGGAGGCGGGGACTAACCGGGCCACCCCTCTAATCTGATTGGGTCTCCTGCCCTTGGGTGTGGCCTGGAATTCACCTCATTAACATAAAAAAAGACCCATATCGCTCTCCTCTCGAAAGTTCTGAGGGTTTGGGTAACTCTGTTAGAGGTGGGGACACAGACCACATATCTATTTCATATAAATCACCATATCACGTGACCTCACTGGGTTAGTGAGGATTAAATGAATGAGTACTCGACCATAGCACACCATAAAAGCATTCAGTAGTATTGTCTTGGGATGAGCTGTGTGAGCCTCAGTTTCCCCATCTACAGCATGGACCTATTATTATAAGGATTCAACGAGATCCTGAATGTCAAGTACCTGGCTCAACGAATGTTTATTCCTTTCATACTATGTTAGGGAAAGCTGGTAATTCGGTAACACCTCATCTGGCAGAAACATTCACTGACACAGATGTCCTTACCCCACTCAACAGCCCAATAGTCAGAATGAGTATCACCAAAGTCACACACTGAGGACTGGTTTCTTGGTAGTGACACTTTCACTTTCCAGACACAAACTTCTTTTGAACACTGAGGGCGAGTCAGACACAAAGCAGCCACATTCCGAGCTTTATCTCATTTAATCCTTAAACCAACACTATGAGGTAGATACTATCGACCCTGTTTTGCAGATAAGGGAACTGGGGCATGGGGAAGGTAACTTGCCCACAATCACACCATCGGTCCTTAAACCCAGGTCTTTCTGACTACTGAGCCTGGCCTTGAAGCTCTGTGGTTTCCGGAAGCAGAGCTGATGGCTAAGCAGCTGATGCCACAGAACGTGTCACCGGCAGGCATGAGGACAGGAGGGCGAGAAGAGAGCATAGTCATCCGGGGCAGAGACTGAATAGAAGTTTAATATCTTGGTTCCTCCCCACTGTGCAGTGCAGTCCACCCTCCCCATCATTGCTCAGGGGTCTCTTCCTGTTCTCTGAATATTGACAACCTGTTGTTTTTTTAATGGCCTTATTGAGATATACTTCACATACTATAGAATTGTCCCATTTAAAGTGTACAATGCAGTGGCTTTTTTAGTATATCCGCAGAGCTGTGAATCATTAGAACATCATCACTGTCTCCAAAAGAAACCTGTGCCCCTGAGCCACCATGCCCCAATATCCCCCTCCCCCACTCACTCCCTCTAGGCTTTAGGCAAATACCCATCTACTTTCTTTCTTTGCAGATTTGCCTCTTCAGAGCATTTCATATGAATGGAGTCACACACTATGTGGTCCTTCGTGGCTGGCTTCTTTCCCAAAAATCTAGTTTTAAAGTAAATAAAAAATGGTTAAAGTTCAATATACAGTGCTTGGCACAAAGCAAAGATGCTCAGGAAATACTTACTGAATTGAAATTGATCGTAAATGATTGCCCTGTGTCATATAGAAAAAATTACATTATACTCATCCTTTAAAAAAAAAAAACAGTGAATGATAGCTTTTTAAAAAATTTCCATTAAAAATAGATAAAAACCTAAAATCTATGCTTAAAGGTATCTCAGTCGCTGGAAACTTGGCTTTCTGGAGGGACTTGTTCTTGCAGACTCCAGAAGGTGGAAGTTTTACTACACTATGGATTCCCCCCATTTTTGTTTGCTTATTCTGTTCTTTATTGTGCCTGATGCTATCAAACCCCATTCCATATATCTATGAGTTTTGATTTCCAAGTCTTTGTCTCCCACCTTAGATAGAGAGTTAATGTGATGTAGGTTCTAACCCCATACTGGGTCACCTCTTTGAATGATTTATTCATATGCGCCATCTTGTACCATTGCCAGTGAAAATTTAGGATATACTGGTCCAAGACCAGCCTTTGAAAACACTATGTGTTTTCTAATACCAACACTTTGACCATATTTTTCTGCTTGTTGAGTGTTTTATGTGGGAGGAGTTTAAACCCCTTGCTGAAGTTAACATACATCATGTAAATGATAACCTTTGATTAAACAAACTTAGAACCAGTGGAGTTTTACCAGTCTGGTAGGATTTGTTATTCCCAAAGCCAGTGAAGAGCATTTTGTGTTTAGTCCTGGGGTGGGTTAAGTAGTATGGGACCCATAATTATTTGGAAAACAGTTAGGGCCAGATCTCCAAAGAGAAGCGTGGAGGGGTCTGTGCCCAGCCAGAACGTGCCTGCTGAGACTCGGGGTCTGGAGGCCAGAGTGAGGGTGTTTCAGAGCACCCAAACTCCTCCACTGGGGTCCCCCAAAGGACACTTGTTGGGAGTTGACCAGCCCCCTTCTTGCCCAAGCTCTGTGTAAACCCCTAGTCGGCCTGCTCTAGCTCCTGAGCCCAAAGCCAGGGGATCCATAATTATTAGGATTAGGTATTTTCCTTTGTGACAACTCTGAGCATCATTGTCTTTTTTCTTTTTAATTGAAGTATAGTTGGCGTACAGTATTAGTTTCAGGTGTGCATCATAATGATTCGACAATTATGTAGGAAATGAACAGCACAATCTAAGTGTAGTTACCATCAGTCACTGCACCAAGTTATTACAATATTATCGACTATATTCCCTATGCTGTACTTTTCATCCCCATGACTTGCTGATTTCATAATTGGAAGCTAGTACCTTTTATCCCCTTCACCTGTTTCACCACCCCCCTCCACCCGAGAATTATTTTTATCAGTTTCTTATTTAGTTACCTTGCTAATTCTCCTAAAGTTATCAAAATCCATGGCAATTGTTAGGCACTCTAAATCCCCAGGACTTGTGTTTTGTGCATATCTCTAGTTTAAATAAATATAAATTAATTCTTTACTTCCATATCATCTCCAAACTCCTAATACTACTGTTGAATCTTCACACAACCTAGAGCCCGCTGTTGGCCATAGCAGCTGCCGGCTTAGGCCAAGCTTAGGGTGTGACACTGCCTCCTGGGTGGTCCCCACATTGGTCAGGGACATCCTGCTGAGAGTTCCAGGTACCCGCATAACTGTCCTCCTAGATTGCACCAGAGAACCCTGGCCTTTTCTGGAAAGTTCTGTGATTTGTCTCCAGCAAGCTGCTGCTATGGCCGCAGCAGGGCATCCAGCTGCCCCAGGAGCATCACAGACCCAGACCCTCCTTCTTGCAGCTTTTCCCCTTCCGTGGTCCCTCTCCTCCAGCCCCTTGCCAGTGTCTCCCAGCCCCCACTTTGGCTTACTGTTTCTCGCGCCATTCTGTTCCTAGCTGCTCCTAACTGGCAGGCAGCCAGAAGCCTCATTCACCAAGTGCGGAAGTCAAGTCTAGTGCAAGTTCCCCTTTAAATCTTGGGGCTGACCCAGCATCTTCCCAATTGTATGGACCTTCCTCAGTCTTAGTATTTATTTGCGTTTGATCTACAGAACTGACAAATGTTTCCCGTTTTCCATGCCCATGCCAGTGTCTTCTCCGGAAATCATCTGGCTCACTCCCAAATTTCTGCAGCTCTGCATCCTAATTACAAAATGTGAAAAATCACATAGAGAGCTTCATAGAAAGATAAATAGAACCCCCATATGTAGCTATAATCCATCAATTCTAAATCTATTACTTTCAAAACGTAGTTGATCATTCAGTTCTGAGACCAGATGGTACAAAAATTATCATTCATCAATTGTTACAATCTTTCAGAAGGGTGATTTAGTAATGTGTCAGGACCACTTAAAAACCCTTAGAATTACTCATTCCACTCCTAGAACTTTATCCTAAAGACATCAACAGATGTGCACCAAAATTTGTGTGCAAGATTACCATGCAGAATTTCTATTTTGAGGAAACTTGGAAACAGTCTAACTGCCCCAAAATAGGACTAAGTAAAATATGGTACATCAATATAGTGAAATATTATATAACCATTAAGTTATGTTTTTGAACAATATTTTTAAAATAAGAGAAATTCCAAAGCTTCTTAAGAAATTTTAAAAAATAAGAGTATACATAAAGTGAAAATGCGCTATAACACTTTATATAATAATATTATCCCAGTTTTGCAAAAGGAAAGAAAAATGCTTCCATGCACCCATGCTTAGGACAAACACAAAAACATTAATAGTGTTTATCTCTGGGTGGTAGAATTGCTCGCAACTCAAAAAATATATTTTGCTGTATTTTCCAAATCTTCTGCAACAAATGTACTATTTTTCTATCAGAGAGATTATTATTATTTGTTAAAAAGAAATTAGGACACAAA
Source organism: Enhydra lutris kenyoni (assembly GCF_002288905.1). Taxonomy (NCBI): domain Eukaryota; kingdom Metazoa; phylum Chordata; class Mammalia; order Carnivora; family Mustelidae; genus Enhydra; species Enhydra lutris. Next base: position 15,534,097 of record NW_019154128.1, on the reverse strand, counting down.
AAAGGCAAAAACAAAACATAAAAGATCTTTGCCTGATGTTTTTCTTGACTGTTTTACCCCATCCTTTCTCACTGATGTAGATAAAAAGGGATACTAACATTTATCCTGCCGAGAAACTAATTTCATCCTGCAGCTCTGGGACATAATTTTCCCATTTAAAATTTTTCCCATTTTAAATTTAAACAAAGTCACAAAGAAAAGTGTGGAGAAACCAAGAGGTGAACATAGGTCCATCAGCTCCAAAGGTGTGTCTGCTGTCCCTCATCCCAGGGGGGCCCAGAAGAAATTGACAAGAGGCCAAATGTGAATTTCAGGCAAGGCTTTATCCAGGCTTATGTTCTGCACAAGGGAGACAGCACAGAGGACAGGGTCCTCAGACTGACTCCCAAGGAGAGGTCAGGGAGAGTTTTTAAAGACCCTAGGTGGGGCAAGGATGACATCTCAGCAAGTAGAGGCGGGATTTATTATTAGCCCCTGTGCAATTAAAGGTCATGCTTCTTGTGCCCCATGTCTAATTAACATGTTAAATCTCCACCCCTGGGGTGTTTTTTATTATAATGAGGGGGAAAGTCGGTGAAAGGTCATCCCTAGGGTCCACCTTGGCGCCGACTAGTTTGGTCTTGTCTTCACCCCAAAGTCCAGTCTTAGGAGTAAGCATCCTCCTTTCAGGAAGCATCCTTTCTCTGCATTCCTGCAAGATAGCACACTTAGAGGTATGGAGTTTGAGCTTTTCTTTTTCTTCCTTATGGAGGCAGCCAAGGAAGCTGGGTTTTGTGGGCAGTGTTGAGGGGATCTGAGTCCAGTCCCTGCTCTGTCTCATTCCCCTCTGGGAGATTTTACTATCCTTATTCCTAAGGAAAGGGGGCCAAAGTTCTCATCTTCTGAAGCTGCTTCCTGCTGAGCTGGGGCTGCATCCCTGTCCTACCCTAGAGGCATAAAAATCTCTCCCTGACTGTTCTGATGATTTATAGGGACTCGGATCCTCCCATCCTGATAGAGGTTGGAATCCTTGCATCACCATTAGCTTAACTTGGAAATGCTGAGGCCAAGAAGACACCAAGATTACCAGGACATGAAAAAGAGCCCCAAGAATAACAGCAAAAAAAATGGCCAACTAAGAGCCCAAAGAAAGGCAAGAAACAAGTAGCATTTTGTGGGTACCATTCATTCATTCACCTGGAGTCCCAGGTGGTCTGAGTGGTGACATTGTTAAAATTATGTAGCCATGTAGCCTTTTGGGGAATGATGTCAGTCCTTTGTTCCATTTTTCCACCTGTCCAGAACAACCAGATGTATTTGTAATAGCACATATTATTCTTTGTTTAGCTAGTACATAATCCAAGGCAAATCAGTGGTCTAAGACCATTGAAGCCAGAGAATCCAATGATTTTTGTTATGAGTTTAATATCTTGTCCCATTTCAGCCACCACCGTAGACAACGTGGCTGTGATATTTTGTGTGACAGCATTGTTGTGAATTATTTCCCCGGCTAGACCTCTCAAGGGAACAAACCAACCAAGCGGACTGTTTTGGCAATCAGCAGACCCATCACTGGTCTGGACCTTGGAGATAGCAGACTCACACAATAGTCGGGGAGTCTGTCCTGCTGTCCAGTTCTTTAAATAATCATATGTCCACGGAAGGCTTTTTTATTATCCCCACCGAGTCACAAGCACAAAGATGGTGTAAACATGGACCATTGTGGCCATTTTTCTCTGAAGTTTACCTCAAGTTGTCCAGTGGCGTCGGTTTGCAGGGCTTGAGGGTAAAAGACAGTTTTAGTTCTAGTTCTGAACGATCCCAAGTCAAGAAAATGAAAGAAAATTGGAGGCTGTAGTTTGGTGAGTCATAGCCAGAAATTCGAGGATGATGTTGCAAAACAATTTAGGATCCAGCCCAGTTTTATAGGCAAACAATAAACATTTAAAGACAATCAGAACCAGAATCTAATGTTCATAAAGGTGTGTTATTGAAACGTAATCTTGCTCTGTAAAGCTACCCTCACTTTTGTCAAAGAGAATCAAATTAAGACTCATTTGTTTGTAAAGGAAGACTCTTTTTTTTGAAGATTTTTATTTATTTGAGAGAGAGAGCGTGAGATGGGGGAGGGAGAAGAAGGCTCCCTGCTCAGCCCCATGTGGAACTCCATCTGGGACTCCAGGATCATGACCTGAGCCACCCAGGTAACCCCAAAAATGTATAGTTTTAACAAACTTGGCCTGCTTATTTATGTAAGCAGAGCTAGAATAGTGACTGACCATATAGGTTTTTGTTTGCATGTTTGGTTGTTTTTTTAAGGGGGATGGGCAGAGGGAGAGGGAGAGAGAGGCTCTTAAAGAAGCTGCACACCCAGCATGGAGCCCAGTGTGGGGCTCAATCTCAGGACCCAGAGATCATGACCTGAGCTGAAATCAAGAGTCAGGTGTATAACCCACTGAGTCACCCAGGCACCCCTTGTTTGTTTGTTTTTAAATCTGATTCGCTGGAACTTTTTATAAGGAATTTTAGATTGAACTTTTAACAGCCTCTGAAGGCTAGATGCCAAGGCAAAAATTGCCTTCAGGTTTGCCTGCAATACCCGTAGATTTGAGTGTATTCCTCTTCTCAAGATCCCCAAAATATCCTAAGGTTTCCTGCACCTGCCAGGAAGTGACATTCTTTACTGCTGGGAACTCTGTAAGCAAGGTATCAGGCCAACATTTCAAGGGGTCTCTATTGACTCCATAAAGTCAACCTTAATTCCTTAAAGCTGTCTGGTCCTATCTATATTATGTATGTCTCTCTCAAATTTGACATTCTAGTCAAAGCCTTGGGAAAATAACCCATGTTTCCAATGGTGTCCTGTTACAAGGAGAGCTGATTCTTGTTGAACTTCATGCAAGCAATTATAACTACCATGAAAGAAAGAATACTCCCTGAGAGTTTCTGCATTCTGGAGGGTTCAGGTAGGGAGAAAATATAAATGCTTCAATCCGTTCACAAAGAAATATTTTAATGCATTTCTGCAAGTCATAGGTATCTCAAGAGAAAAAGTTTTCTTAAATCTAGAAGAGCAAACATTAAAGAACCAGCATTGTTTTACACAAGAGTCATAAAAACTATAGTCCTTTCTTCATTTAGTTAACCCCACGTTATTAATTCTTATTCTGTTTGAAGGTAGTTTTCCCCTTTGTTCTGGAGATTCTTACCCAGTTTAGTTTTATGATCTTAAAGATAACAGAAATCTGTATCTCCTTGAAAATGAAACACATTTTCAAGAGCATCAGAGCAATAATTATAAATGACAAAAGACTCAAATATGGACAGGTTAAAAATCTGGTAAGAGCTCATTATAACACAGTTGACAAGGAAATCTAGTTATTTCTGCAACACACATTTGAATAATTAGAATTATACTTGATGACATTATAAAAGGACATATTAAAACTTTAAGAATTTAATATACTTTCTGGAACAGATAGTAAGTCTAATTAGTCAAAAAGGACTTTATTTAGAATTTGAGTCTTGGGAAGTTTGTTAAAAAAAAAAAAAGCTTTTAAGGCAAATGCCTAAATAGGATCACAGATCATTATAAAACTCAAATCTCACCTATTTAACCAAGGTGGCAATTAAAGATTCTAAAGGCAAATATATTCCCTTTTTATGGCTGAGTAATATCACTATATATATATATATATATATATATATATATACCACATCTTCTTTATCCATTCATCAGCCAATGGACGCTTCAGCTATTTCCATAGTTTGGCTATTGTAGATAATGCTGCCATAAGCATTGGGGTGCATGTATCTCTTTGAATTAATATTTTTGTATTCTCTGAGTGAATACCTAGTAATGCAATTGCTAGATGTTACTTAGTTGTTAGCAAAACTTAGCTCTTGAAATTGAGGATTTAACCTTATTAAGTAACCAAAGACCTGATAAAGACAAAATGTAGAAGCTTTGTTTTTCCAGACAGATAAAGAAAATCTTTGTTTACAGTTTCTAACAAAGAGTAGAACAAAAAGCTAAGAAAACTTTGGTGTTTTGTTTTGTTTTATTTTGTTTTGTTTTTTTAACAGAGAAAAGCTAAATTTCAATCTTATACCAGGGTACTTTTAAAATTTATTTTTATTTTTTTAAAAGATTTTATTTAGGGGCACCTGGATGACTCAGTGGGTTAAAGCCTCTGCCTTCAGCTCAGGTCATGATCCCAGGGTCCTGGGATCGAGCCCTGCATCAGGCTCTCTGCTCAGCAGGGAGCCTGCCTCCCCCTCTCTCTCTGCCTGCCTCTCTGCCTACTTGTGATCTCTGTCAAATAAATAAATTTTTAAAAATCTAAAAAAAAAAAAAAGATTTTATTTATGAGAGAGAGAGAGAGAGAGCACGAGGAGGGGAAGGAGCAGAGGGAGAAGAAGACTCTCCACTGAGTGGGGAGCCTAACCTGGGGCTCAATCCCAGGACCTTGAGATCATAACCTGAGCTGAAATCAAGGGTCAGATGCTTAACTGACTGAGCCACCCAGGCACTCCCACTAGGGTGCTTTTAAAACTCATTGTCTCAGTCTTTGCCCTTATACCATGCATAAAGTTCTTTTCTAAAGATTCTCTTTTCACAAGTTTTCCAAATTTTTTTCTTTTTTTAATTTAGATTTTGTCCTAAGCCTTCTCACTCTAAATAACCAGTCTTTATTTTAGGACAAAATTATTTTCTCTTCCCTCAACAGAAATATATTTTCATTTCTCATACCTTTCTTATTAAAAACATATCTCACTTTCTTGCATGCAAAGTTGTTTTCCTTATCATTTCTGCTAGTATCAATTACATTTATCAGAATTTTAATTCTTAGAAACCTCAGTTTCTAGTAAAAACTGAGCAGTAAGCTATTGTTACATCAGAATTCTTTAGATGGGAAATTTATGCATACTGTTCATAATTTTTAGAAATGTGGGGCTTTTTATAGTAAAACTTTCAATAAAGCATAAGACATGCTTACTAGCTGACCTAAATTTATCTTTAGTTTCTCTATAATAAGCCAAAAAAAAAAAAAAAGGAAAAAAGAAAAAAAAAAGCCTAAGTAGATAAAGCTATGTTCAGTAATCAATGCTCTAGTAATCTGTCTTATTTGGAAAAGACTTAGATATCTAAACAACTTAACCCAGTTTATTATTTAACTTAGCAAAACTTCAGAGTTTTAGGTTACCAAAGATCATGAAAACCATACACCCTTTTGCTTCTTCAACCTACTTGTTCTTAACAATTACCTATGAAAACTTGGAGAGACATACAAAAATGAACCATCATGGAAAATCATCTTTTTGTTGGCAAATTGCAACAGAGATAACAGGAGCTTATTTGACCCTTTGTAAACCTTGATAGATTACAAGTGTTATGTTAATGCTGATAACTCTTAAGCCATGCCTCTTTCAATTAAGGCACAAAACTTAAATTAGTTTTAATACCAAATGTGTCCACACAAGCCTGTGTCCTCTGAAAAGTCATCAGTTTGTTCCCCACTGGGAACTCCTGGGATATCTGGTGCTGGGGAATCTGAAGTGGGCGGGGTAAGTCCAGGGTTGCCCTCTGGACCCATTCATATTGATCTGGGAAGTGCTTTAGTTTGAACCTCATAAGGAAGTGGCCCAACAGCTTGGGGTGTTTTTTGCTCCTTGATAGTGAGGGTGGGAGGAACAAGAGCCATGGTGCTGGAGACATCAGGGATGATGGTCCAGGAGCGGGCTACCTAATGCATGCTGGTGGTGGTGCAGAAACAGGGTGGGGGGAGGTGCAGAGATGGGGTGCCTCTGGCAAGGCCAGAGGCAGATTTAAAGTCTGTACTAACATTCCTTATTCTCTGTCTCTTATCTCTCCCTCCTGCCAAACAGGCTTTTCCTCTGCACCATTTATTTAAAATACGTCCTAATGGACTTTTTTTTAGTGGTGGTGGTTGGGGAACAGGAGTACTCCCCATCTTCCTAGACAAAAGTTCAGAAAGAACAATAAATGAAGCCCAGAGTACCCCTGTTAGCATGTGTTCCTCCCCAAAAGTTGAAGCTTCACCTACTAAACCAAATGGATAAGCTAAGAGAATCAAACTCAAACTCCCTATTTGAAGGCAACTAAATGGGAGCAAGGAATGCAAGAGAGCCAGTTAGTAGCCATCTTTTCTCTTAGCTTAACATATTCATAGGCCAGGCAGTGTTAAAATGAAACAATCATTTCCTTTTGGATACAGGATCGTAGCTATAAGTATGCCTATCAGACACAATTCACCTCAGCCGGCTCTGAGATGAGATGGAATGAAGTTCTCCTATCCTTATACAGATTCCAGAAACAGACAGATGTGGTACCTCTCAGCCAGACAGATTCCCCTCCTTCAAGAGAGACTGGTACAGAGTCACTTCTGAGTAATTTCTCTTTAGAGCTGAATGACATTGTCACTCATATTTCTAGCCAGAACATTTACTCAAGCCTTGTATCCATAACATCAATTAGTATAATGACAAATGAAAACAACCCATCAGGTTTAGCACCTCTAGGTTCTTCCCACCTACAGAACATTACCAGTAACCCACAACAGCTTGAATGAAAGTCAGGACCGTCACCTCAAATTGAGTAGGTCCAGGTATCAGGAGAACTCATCCCTACATTGGTGGGGTGCTGAGAAGCTGGAGGGGCACAAATGGTTTGTGTCGGCACCAAATGCTGAGTTTGAGAGGACTCCCAGGTGTTCTCAGGCGAGTTGCTGTTATCCTGCTGACTATGCTAAGAAATGTTGATGTAAAATGAACATTTTTTTTTTTTAATTTTAAGGAAAAGAGTTCCATTCCAGCCCAAGTTAGGACAGCTGCTTGGGGTACACAATCTTCACAAAGAAGAAAGTGCTCTGGGGAAGGAACATTTGGTGTAGGGTTAACATAAAAAGTTACAAATCATTAGATAAAGGACATTTCAGAAAGTTGCAGATCTTATCTTAACGTATCTTAATGTTCTAGTCTTGTGCAAGGCTGTATGGCTTCGGCCTCATGAGAACTTGGCGAGGTATTATCCTTTATGTTAATGTTCCATTTTGGTTTTTTTTTTTTTTTAAGATTTTATTTATTTATTTGACAGAGAGAGAGATCACAAGTAGGCAGAGCTGCAGGCAAAGAGAGTGGGGGAAGCAGGCTCCCTGCTGAGCAGAGAGCCCAATGGGGGCTCGATCCCAGGACCCTGAGATTATGACCTGAGCCAAAGGCTCAGGTTCAACCCACTGAGCCATCCAGGTGCCCCATTTTGGTTATTTTTTTTTTAAGATTTTATTTATTTATTTGAGAGAGAATGAGTGAGAGAGAGCATGAGAGAGGAGAAGGTCAGAGGGAGAAGCGGACTCCCCAAGGAGCTGGGAGCCCGATGCGGGACTCAATCCTGGAAGTCCGGGATCATGACCTGAGCCGAAGGCAGTTGCTCAACCAACTGAGCCACCCAGGCGCCCCTATTCTTTTTTTTAATGAAGCAGATGTACAGCATGTGCTGGGGGCAGAAATAGAACCCATGCTCTAAGGATTTGTCCAGTAATTTTGACCTTGGTAAATGTTAAAGTATAGCTTCCCTGGGATCCCAGGTACTATTTAGGGGGTCTTCACAGAGACAACAGTGAGATCTAACCGGGTGATTAGCCTGACTAGAGAGGACACAGGGCAGTCCACACACTCGTCTCCCCACAGATGGGAACAGAAGATGGAGAAGTACCCAGCATTTCAAAGAGGGTAACAAAACATGGAATCTCCAGGTTGGAAGTGGGCAGTGGGCAAAGTGGAAGGCGCTGCAAGAGGGAAAAGGAGGAGAGAGAAAGAAAGAAATACCTTTCAACCCATCCCACACAGATGTCTACTTAGGCAAAGGAACCAAACAGTGGCCAGTGGAGGGAGGCACTCTGTGCACTGCCCACTCAGGTGATCAGGCCCAGGGAGGCAGCCTCAACTCACCTTCCCTCAAGTTGAATACTTCCAGGAAGTTGAATACTTCCAGCAAGTATTCAGGCAACGCAGAGTAGAGAAAGAAAGAGTTTCCTGTGACTATCTGATTTCCAGGCACTACATGATGTGAGGGTTACACATCCACTGGTCTCACGCATCTGGCATTGGGGAAAGCTTGTGGAATCCCCGGTCTGTGGGTACATGGTGGCCACTTCCACCTCCACTGGCCAGTTATGGCACTGGGAACCTGTCCTCCCAGCCTGAGCAGAGTAGAGTGGTGGCTGTCTTATAGCCAGCCCACAGTATGAGAAGGAGGGAAAAGAGCATGGAAAAGTAGAGGGAGGTTAGGAGTTCAGGAAAGAAGGAAATTGGGAAAGAAGGGAAAATATTGCCTGAATGAGAGTAGTGGGAACCCGGTGACACAGGAGGTAGCCTTATGTCCCTCAATGACCCAGAAACAAATGTCCTGAGATGGCTAGTCAGCTGCCAAGAGGTTTCCTCTGGCTGCCCCCATGGGTCCTATGCTCCCTCCTGGATGGGAGCAAAAGAACTTCTGGGGTCCTAGCAGTGTCTCCCAAAGATGATACTAAACAGGGCCCTTGGGCTCCCTAAACAATAGAAATTGACAAGAGACCAAATGTGAATTTCAGGCAAGGCTTTATCCAGGCTTATGTTCTGCACAAGGGAGACAGCACAGAGGACAGGGTTTTCAGACTGACTCCCAAGGAGAGGTCAGGGAGAGTTTTTAAAGACCCTAGGTAGGGCAAGGATGACATCTAAGCAAGTAGAGCGGGATTTATTATTAGCACCTGTGCAATTAAAGGTCATGCTTCTTGTGCCCCATGTCTAATTAACATGTTACATCTCCACCCCTGAGGGTGTTTTTTAGTATTGTAATGAGGGGGAAAGTCGGTGAAAGGTCAGCCCTAGGGTCCACCTTGGTGCCGACTGGTTTGGTCTTATCTTCACCCCAAAGTCCAGTCTTGGAAGCAAGCATCCTCCTTTCAGTTAGCATCCTCTCTCCGCATTCCTGCAAGATGGCACACTTAGAGGTATGGAGTTTGAACTTTTCCTATTTTTCCTTATGGCGGCAGCCAAAGAATGCTGGCTTTTGCCTTCAGGGTTGAGGGGATCCAGTCCCTGCTCTGTCCCATCTCTATTTCTGATATTTTTAACTTGCTTCTTATTCTATACTGGAGCTTTCTATTATCAGAATAAACTTCCCCTTTGATAATAAAGATATTCTCCTTTATATAAAATTCTCATTCTACCTAACTTTCTTTAACTAAGATTTTACCTTAAGAGTGTTAGTTCTTTGAATAATTATATTAAAAAGGCAACCTGATTCCTAGAAACATATGAACTACCAAAACTGAAACAGGAAGAAATAGAAAACTTGAACAGAATCAATAACCAACAAAGAAATGGAGTCAGTAATTAAAAATTTCCCAACAAACAAAAGTCCAGGGTCACAAAAGTACAGGGAATTAACCAAACATTTAAAGAAGAGTTAATACCTATTCTTCTCAAACTATTCCAAAAAGTAGAAAAGGATGGAAGACTTCCAAATTCATTCTCTGAGGCCAACATTACCCTGATACCAAAACCAGGTAAAAACTTCGCTAAAAAAGAGGACCGGTCAATAACCTTGATGAACGTGGATGCAAAAATTCTCGATCAAATACTAGCAAACCAAATCCAACAATACATTAAAAAAAATCATTCACCACAAGCAAGTGGGATTTATTCCTGGGTTGTTAGGGTGGTTTAATATTTGCTAATCAATCGATGTGATACACCACATTAGTAAAAGGGTAAGAACCATCTGATCATTTCAATAGATGCAGAAAAAGCATTTGACAAAGTACAGCATCCTTTCATGATAAAAGCCCTCAAAAAGTAGGGTTAGAAGGAGTATACTGCAACATAATAAAGGCCATATAGGAAAAACCCACAGCTAATATCACCCTCAATGCGGGAACTGCAAGCTTTTCCTCTGTGGTCAGGAACAAGACAGGGATGTCCACTCTTACCACTGTTGCTTAACACAGAACTGGAAGTCCTAGCCACAGCAATCAGACAACAAAAAGAAAGAGAGAGAGACAAACCAAGAAACAGACTCCTAACTATAGAGAACTGACGGTTGGTTGCCAGAGGGGACGTGGTGAGGCGGGTGAAACAGGTGATGGGGATTTGTTGTGTTGTTGTTGTGTTGAGCACCAGGTGTTGTATGGCAGTGTTGAATCACTAAATTGTACACCTGAAACTAATATCATGCTGTATGTTAAGTAACGAATTTAAATAAAAACTTTAAAAAATGGTTAAAAAAAAAGACCATCTGATTGGTCTGAATAAAATTGAACAAACGAATGTTCAATAGTTAGATACAGAATTTTTGCATGTGTTTTGTTATTCTGGGACAGTAATAATTGTAAACAAATATCCGATATGCAAATCTTAGACAAGTTACAGTTCATTGTGATAAGATTAAGGAATCTCCCCAGTTCCTCAAAGAAGATGCTTGTGGCTGTGGGCATTTGAATTTTCCTGTCCAGGCAAAGGCCTGACAGGTTGGGGGAAGTCCCAGGTGTCACCCCAAAGTCCAGATGGTTGTGAAAACTGCCTTTAATGAGCTCCATCCCCTAGATTTGAGATACAACTTGTAATTACGTTGCAGAGGGTCATGTTGCCATTTTTCTGCACCCGCAGTTTTCTTATCTTCACGTAACAATTGGCCTCTGTGTCTGGCTAATCTGTTATTGTGAAGACCTCGAGGAACTGTGCATTCATGCTTTGTCCAACTGTTACTCTTCACATTTCATGATAAGGAAATGAGGGACCAGAAAAGTTCAGCAATCTGCCCAAGGATCTCAAGTGCACCTACTGTTCACCAGGACAGCATTGTGCCCCTGTTGCACGCAGAGGTTGACATGCAGTCGGGCTGGTCCAAATTGAGATGAGCTCTAAGTGTCAACTCTGTCTTGGGCTTCAAAGACCTGGTCTGAAAAAAAGAAGGTAAAACATCTCATTGGTAACTTATATAGATGACATATTTCAGCAATTATTTGGGACACATCAAGTTAAGTAAAATACATTATTCAAACTCATTTCCCCCTTTTATTTTTACCTTTTAAAAATGTGGTTATTAGACAATCTTCCATTAGGAACATGATCCACATTATATTTCAGTTAGACAGGGGTGTCACAGAACCTCTATCTCTCCACCTGGAAAATGAAGTTAACAGACCACGTGTCAGGTGCCCAAGGAGTGAGTGTTCCATAAATGGTTTTGCTCCTTCCCTACCACATTTTCTCACCAGAACACCCAAGTCTCATGACTTGGACATATGCAAATTTCCAGAGGCTTTATAAGAAATATTGTTCTTCTATTTCCACCCACATTCCTCTTTAGCAAGGGCATGTTTTTTGTTTATTTTTATTTTTTTAAAGATTTTATTTATTTATTTATTTGACACAGAGAGAGAGAGAGAGAGAGAGAGAGAGAGAGAGAAAGATCAAAAGTAGGCAGAGCAGAAGGCAGAGAGAGAGGGGGAAGCAGGCTCCCTGCTGAGCCGAGAGCCCGATGTGGGGCTCAATCCCAGGACTCCGAGATCATGACCTGAGCCGAAGGCCGAGGCTTAATCCACTGAGCCACCCAGGTGCCCCAGTAAGGGCATGTTTTTAGTCATGAGTTATTCGATCTCTTATGGTGTACGGTTGGTAAATAACAAGTCAGAAATTTGGAAACTTGGGCCAAGATCCTGAAACAGCCTTGCCTACAGCTGAGGCGTTAGAGAATGTGCTCATTCATAAACTTGCCACGGACGCCAGTGAAAAGATGGACTGACATGTAGGCAGGAAATGCACACAAGGTAATTCATGGCCATTGACGCTGACTGGGCATCTATCTGGTGGTGTTCTGAATTATTCATGGATTCCCCCTTGGCACTCTTCTGTTGAAGGTTGATGTCAAGGCAGGACCTGCACTCCCTCTCTGACCCCGTGCTGAGCAGCTGGGTACAGAATGCCCCATCCTACAATTGGTTCTCCTCCAAGTGGGCCCAGAAACTAGGAGGTCAGCCACTACAATTGGGCTACCTTGTCCAACTGCCAGAAGTCGGATGGATTCCTCCAGCACCAACCCTGTACTCCTGAGTGTAGAGCTTGAGATAATTTATGGAATTGAATTTCGGTGTTCCTCTTTCCACAAGAATTCGTGATGGTTCTCGAAGTGGCCTTTTGTTGAATTTATACAATCATCCTCTAATTTCATGTTTCTGGTGTCCCAGCCAAGAATGACAAATTCCTCTGTGATACGCTATGGCACTCACGCAGTTACAGTGCTCAGGAGTGAGGCAACAGAGAGTGGTGCCGTCTGTTCCCAAGTGGAGAATGCCTGGCCATCCAGACCCCAGCAGCTTGTTGCCTTGTGAGGATGCACATCTGGGGTTGTGATTTTTCATTTTCACAAGAAGTCAATTACCAGATTTTATTGTGGAAATCTCCTGTTTGTTTTTTTTTTTTTTAATTTGGGGACTAAATGAACCCTTCTCTTGGTCCAATTCAACCAGGCTGTTTCTAATTTCTGATCTTGTCTGTCTGTATAAATGGGCCCTTTGTGGGAAGGGACACTCCCTCTTATTCTCCCACGTTCTTTTTTTGCTCTCTCTCCCCCTCACCCCACCAGGCACGTTGCCTAGCACTTATAGTAATGTGATTTCCAGAACTAAACTCTTACTTGCCACCTTAATCAATGTTTTGGAGTCCTTCTTTTTTGTTACCCGAGGTTCTCCAGACACAGGGAGAGAGGAGGAAGCATAAATAGGAGTTCTAATGGCTCCTTCCTGGCCACATGCCCTCATCTATAAGACAGTGTGGGCAAATGTTCCTTTCCGTGGTTTATGTATCACATTGCCAAGGCATGACCAAGGGGGCAGGGGCTCAGGAGAGAAGGGAGGAATTCCAGGTCAGGACTCAGAAGGGCTCTCCTTTGATTTAAGGCAGTGCTAGAGCACTAAGAGGCATGTCCGACCCATCACCATTTATCCCACCTGGCTCCCAGCTTCCCATGTGCCCACCCTCTCTGGGAACTTGCTTCCTTTTCTGGGGTTTGTTTCATGATGAAGGCCTCCTGCCTCCTAATGCTCTCCCGCATTCTACCAGATACTTTGTCTTTGATGACATGCCCTGGGGTCCCCAAGAAACCTAGGCTTTGTCTGTGTAAGTCACCAAAACCTTAAGTAAAATTCAGTTAGGGAACTGGCTCTTTTGAGCCTAACAGGCAGTGTATTTGGTTTGTGTGTTTGTTTGTTTTTGTAGCATTGAGAAAGTCACAAATTGAGTTCTGTCCCTAGGAAGCAGATCCAGACCACTTTCTTCCTGATGCCATGAAGTCAAAATTTTGAGAACTACGCTATAGCTACAAAAGATAATAAAGCACGGGGGCATCTGCCTGGGTGTATTGGTAGAGTGTGCAACTCTTGATCTCTGGGTTGTGGGTTCAAGCCCTGCACTGGGTATAGAGACTACTTAAAAATAGAATCTTAAATAAAAAAGATATTAAAGCACGTTTTAGGGAATTGAAAGAAGACAGCTGTATTTTCAGGAAATGAATTGAGAAATACTCCGTGAAGCAACATTTGCTTCCACCTATGCAAAAACCCAGACAGATGCATGGCAGGAAGTCTGCTGTGTGTGTGTACTCATGGGCCACACCATGAGTAGTTAGAGTGCTGATGGTGCAGGGAGCAGACTGAGTTCTGCCACAGTACATCTACTTTACTGGTAAAAATACAGGAAGAACAACTTCCTGTGAAATACTCTAAGTTGGTAGATGAAACATGTGATACAAAGTACAAAGTTTTACTATTGTTCAGAGAAATCCAACGCACACACAGAATTAGTTCCAGAAGACTCTGGTCTACCCAGTCTTGGAGTTCATGGGACTTTCTTGGATTTCTGCAGCTAATGACATGAACACAGACCTTCCGAAATTCTCTATAGTGAGCAGGGGAACAGCCTGATCCCCACTTTTGAGGCTAGGGGGCATTCAGAGACTAGATTTTGTATGGGAGGGCATATAGCTTTGCCTCCATGTCCTGGTTTTTTGTTTTTTGTTTTTTAATATTTTTATTTATTTATTTGACAGAGATCACAAGTAGCAGAGAGGCAGACAGAGAGAGAGAGGAGGAAGCAGGCTCCCTGACAAGCAGAGAGCCCAATGTGGGGCTCGATCCCAGGACCCTGGGATCATGACCTGAGCTGAAGGCAGAGGCTTTAACCCACTGAGCCACCCAGGTGCCGCCATGTTCTGTTTTGAGCAACACACACTGACTTGCCCTTGGTGTTTGGGATCTCCCAAGCAGTCTATCTTCAGAGAATAGATTGCATGCTTTGAGTGTGCCCTCCGCAAGCTCTAGGAGAGCAGGGAACACTTTTGTTGCCCCACACTTTATAACTGGGCTTCTGCTAGCAACCCGTGAGTTCTATTTTTGGGCATACTACAACAGTCTACATTTTCTGATGCAGGACATGCTTGACATTTTGTGTTCTGAGTACACATTGCTTCCCAATCCCATAATTGGAAGAACAGTTTATGGCTGATGGAGTGTGGCAGTCTTGTTTTAGGCATGTCAGGATCCCTGTGGATATATGTCCAAGTAGATAGTGACTAGGAGCTGTGGCCGATTTTCTTCCAATTCCAGTCCCCATAGAGGCTGCATGAGGGAAATGATCATACAGGAAAACACAATCACATAACCTGGTGTTCAACAGGAAAATCTAAGTTTCCCTAAAGTGAATGTGCTTCTCCCCAGTTATCTGGTGTCCCACATTTCTTGGTATTGGTTTCCACCATGTTCACCTTATTTTCATGAAAACTCAGGAGTAGGCATTTTGAAAACATGCCTTCTGGCCAGAGTTCAGACAGGGCACCTGGCTGGGGATGGACATTCATAGTGTCTTTGTCAGTCCCATCCCCAAGCCACAGCTGAGGGGTCTAGGGCTGGGGTCTTGACCTATGGAGCTAATCACCCTCCTTCCCTGGAATTTTAAGACTGGAAATGAGAAAAAAATGAGTGTCTTCCCAGGGATGAAATCGTACATAAGACTATGTAGAGAGAGGCAAGTATGTAGTCAGCAAGAAGAAGGAAGCCACACATGGGGAAGATTGCAGAGCTGAGGGGGACAAGGGCATTCCAGGGCTGTTTAGGTCCAGCTGTTCCTGAGGCTGTCTCTTCTACAGCTCTTAACCTAGCATTCAACCATAAAAATCCTTTATTTATTTATTTATTTATTTATTTGCTAATTTTTGTTCTAATTGGCTTCTAGCACTTACATTCAAAGTTATCCTAATCATTATAGTGATGTTAGATCATATGCTATCAATATAGACCAGTACATATTAATTGCATTTTACCTCAGGGTTATGTTCCTAAAGAACTTTTACACTTTATACTGGATGGTATTTCTGTTTTCCAGCCAATATGGCCCTGCTATGTATCATTGCTATAAACAACATGCAATTTACTTGGTCCTCCAGATGTGATTTGCATCAAAGTTTGCTGGGTTGTTTTTCTTTATTCTTTGTTAAAGTGTTCAGAATTTGGGGTTGGCATGGGATTTTTGGTGGTTATAAAAGATGTCCAAAAAATTCTTCTACATTTCTCCCTTCAAAAGACTTTAGAGCTACTTCTAAACAAAGTTTCCCAAAGCAGTGGTATTAATTACCCTCCCCTTAGCAGTATGGAAGATTGCCAGTTACTCCGTATTTTCAGCCACACTTGGTATGGCCAGTCTTCTTCACTTGAGCCGTTCTACACCATTATACAATCGGTATACAATGGTATCACATTATAGTTTTTCTTTGCATTTTCCTAATGACTAAGAAGATGGAGCACCTTTTTATATATTTATGGCCATTTGGATATTGTATTTCATGAAGTGTCTCTTCAAGTCTTAGCCCATTTTCTGTTGGGTTGACAACCTCTTATTGACTGATTGAAGTTCACTGTATACTCTGGACATAAGTCCTTTGTTGGATATATGTAGTGCAAAGATCTTCTCCCACTCATGGCTTTCCTCTTCATTCTCTTATTTGTATCTTTCGGTGAACACGAGTTTTTCATTTTAATCAAAATGAAAAGAAAACCCTTCTGATTTTTTCTTTCATGGTTAGTGCTTTTTATATTCTATTGAAGAAATCTTTGCCAAAAGGTCATGAAGTTATTCTCCCGGTTTGCTTCTGGTTTTTATTTTACCGGTCCTGGTTAGGTTATCCATCCATCCTTGGGTCTGATTTTATGTAGTAACTTGTATACTCTTGACTGTCATTCTAACTAGAAACACACTGAGTCATTGAGAATTTTTGGCTGCAAGTAACAAAAATTGGGAAAGCAATGGCCTATACAGAGTAGGGCAGCAAACCTCAACTTTCGGTGCACTGAATCATCTGGAAGTTTTAAAAAAAACTCTATGTCCAGACCATACCCTGTATCAATCACAAAACAATCTTTTGAGGTGAGGCCCAAGCAACAATAATTTTTAAAACTCCTCTGATGAGTCCTGCGGGCCGCTCAAGCTCAGAGCCACGGATTGAGGTTTGTTTTTCTTTTATGTGAGAAATCTAAAATAGGCCCTTCAAGGCTGGTGTGGTAGCTTCCCAAAGCATTAGGGAACGAGACTCCTCTTAAACTTGAGCTTTACTGTCCCTCGGGTTGTGGTCACCAAATAACTGCTAAAGCCTCAGCCATTGGGTCTGATGAAGGAAAAGGGTAAAAGCCTCACTTAATGATTTCTGCATCACTGTCAATGGCAGAAACCTCATCCTATTGTCACCCATATCTGCTGGGTGACTGAGAAATGTATTTATTTAGTTGGATACATTGCCATTCTCAGAAAAATCAGGGTTCAGTTAGTAAAGACAAGTGGAAAATTGATACTGGAAAAGCAACTATTTCTCTCTGTCACAGGGATGTTTGTTAACCAGAAGCGAAGCCAACAGACACCCAGTAGAGAGAGTTCTCTTCATACCCATGGGACTCCTTCAGTAAATAGCAGAAGAAACACCGATGCCATAAGCACTAATTATAAGTGAAATAAAAGTGTACTTTCTAAAAAGAGCAAGACATATTAAATCTCATTTTTACATATGTTGTATTGAAAAAGAGGGCTTCATCTTAAAGAGACATACTTCTTTTCTCAGACATTTTTATTGCATAAGGCCCCTTGGGATTTAAAATCATATTTTTCTGAAAAGTATCAGGAAAGAGAAGCAAAAATGGTCATGTGTTTTTGAGGACAAAATACAATGAGGTACTGTTGGCTGGGCAGGAAACAGCACATCCGAGGCAAGCTTTGAGGGCCAGTCCCAGAGTTTGGGGTTCACCCTTTGCAGTCATTTGAATTCTCCATTCCCCCCTCCCACTCCCCAGTTGTTCTACTAACTTATCACCAGGTGTGCCCCAGTTTTTGGTTCTAATTTTTGGCTCCATCCCTCATGAAGCCCAGATGCATCCCTTTTTTGCATTTAAGCTAGATGGCCGGGATTTCTGTAATACTTTTCAGGAAGGCTGATGTCATGAGGGCTTGTCCTAATGAGGAGACATGAGAAACAAGATCAGAAGCCTGTACCATTTATGAAAGCCATACAGATGGGAATTGGCAGCTGACCCCATGTGTAAGAGGAGAAAGGGAGAGGAGCAAAGGCTCAGTCTGAGATTTCTTTCTCAGCCGCTGTGAGCAAGGGGATACTAATCCCTCAGATGGGGGCAGGGGCAGGAGAAGATGTATTTTGGAGAAAGATGATGAGTTTGGTTTGAGAAGGGAAGAAGGAGGGGAGTTGGTCACTAACATCTGAGGAGAGAGTCCCCTCTCACGTGATGCTTTGTTGGACAGTCTAGGGGCCGAGATGATCAGACAAAGAGGCCATGATATAGAATGCGGGCTTCCTGAGAGGCGTGCTGGGGACAGAGATGGGGGTCAGGCGACGCACTGGTAGAAAGCAGAGGGAGAAAGAGGACGAGAGGCCTCCACTGAGCACCAGAACTTGTACCCCTTTCCATGGCAGGGTGGGAGGAAGGCATAAACTCAAACCTAGAGAGGGCACAGAACAGTAAAGCATTGTGCATGGTACCGCGGAAGGAATTTCAGAGCTACCCCAGCAGAGCTGAACACTGCTGGGAAAGGGGAAAAATCCAGACTGAGGACTATGCCATGGCCATTCTGCAAGCTTAAACATTCTCCGGGCAACCCCGCCCCAAGCCCCGCCCACCACCACTACACTTCCCGGGTTCTTTCCACGTTGGTTTCCATACTTGCATATCAGAGTATACGTTTCCTTTTATGACGTTAGAATTGTATTTTACACACTGAGTGTAAGTTGCTTTTATTAAACAACCTAATGTGACTACCACTGTCTGGGCAGGGCTGGGCTAGGGCAGAACTTGAAGATACAGGAGCTCCTGGGGCCTCAGGTGCAAAGCATGGTGGGAGAAGCCACGCCCTGGGTCTGAAAGGGGCCACTTCCTGCCCTAGGGTGTGGCTTCCCCAGCCCCTCTCCGCCAGAGCTCTCTCTCTCTATTTATCCTTCCTCCCATCTCGAAGGGTGAATGCTCTTGGAGAGGACTGTGTATTGAACTTCATAAAGGCTCAACCAGTCATGAAAATAGGAGAACTGAAGATGAGAAAATGAGTCCAGTGTTCAGCAATCCTTTCTGTGGCTGCTGCAGACTTTCCCCGTGTTCGCCAGGCCCCTGATCCCATCCCTGACTGCTTTCTGCTGACGCTAAGCACAAGCTATGAACACAATAACAAATGTAGGAATCCTCTGGTGTCAGGCAGCTCCTCCAAGATGGCCAATCAGAATGGGAAATGATGTATACAATAAATCCTCACGACATCTCTGCAAGGTGGCCAATGTCATGCTTATTTCATAGGTGTGAAAACTGGGCTTCTAAGCGTTAAGTATAAGGAGGCCTAATTACTTGATATGTTAATATAATATGCATAATATAATGTATAATATCTATACTAATATACAGCACATACATTATTAAAATATATATCATAGGGGCCCTTGGGGGGCTCAGTTGGTTGGCATCTAACTCTTGGTTTCTGCTCAGGTCCTGATCTCAGGGTGGTGGGATCTGTCAGAATCAGGCTCCATGCCCAGCATGGAGTCTGCTTGTCCCCTCTCCATGCCCCTACTCATCCTCTCTCTCTCTCTCTCTCTCTCTCAAATGACTAAATAAAATCTTTTAAAAAATATATACATCATGTATTCATATATAACACATTTTTTTTTTTTAATCAGAGAGAGAGAATGTGAGCCCAAGTAGGGGAAGCAGGAGGCCCAGGGAGAAGCAGGCTCCCTGCCGAGCAAGGAGCCCGATGTGGGACTTGATCCCAGAACCCTAGGATCATGACCTGACTTGAAGGCGGACGCTTAACCACCCGAGCCACCCAGGCATCCCGATATGTAACACATTTATTGAATGGAAGATCTGGGGTTCAAACGAAGTCTAAGGATCAGATCCATCGGTTCAGGTCAAGATATTATTAACCAAGAATATCTTGCAAGGTTGGAAGCTGAGATCTGCCATTCATCTATGGCTAGAAAATGTGTCTTGTTTGGTCCACCTGTTACTTTAATATAGGGAAAATTAACATTAGAGCAAAAATTTCACTTTCTTCTGAAAAAGCAGATCAGGCTCCTCTGGGCCTCTGTCCACAGGAGGTGATAACAAACTGAGCTGTGTAGCTGTGGCCCCTGGGGCAGAAAACATTCCCTTCCAGCCCTGGTCACTGGCTGTGATGACCTGTCTGGACCCGCAGGCCTGGGGCAGCCTTGGGGTAATGCGGTGTCCTTTCCAGGGGCATTTGCTCTTAAAAAAGAAAGAAAGAAAGAAAACTAAAACCCAAGCTGAAAAACTTTACTATAGAATAACTTGACAACTATAATTGTATATATTTAAAGTATACGACATGATTTGAGAAACATGTATTATAGAACGATTACCAAGATCCAGATAATGATCAAAGAGAAAGTCCTTACACTTAGGTGATAAGTCATAACAAAGTATTAATGTTCAGGCAGCTGAGAATCACCAAGAAAAATATTTTTTGTCTGGGGTTGTCGCACTATCCCTGAAATGAAGCCCATATACATAACTTCCAATTCTGCATACTCTCAAATCCAAGCTGGAAATTTGCTACATTTTTTCTGTAAGAAGTGGGTTGTTTGTGTGTTTGTTTTGATCTCTTATCTCTGTGGTTTTTTTTAATTGAGATATAATTGACATGTAACACTGTATCAGTTTCAGGGATACTGCAGAAAGATTTGCTATTTGAACACATTGTGAAATGATCACTACAACAAGTCTAGTTAACATCCATCACCATACATCATCAGAAACAAAGTTTTTCTTGTCATGAGGACGAACAGTATTTTCTATTTTCCTGAAGTCATTTGCTTTAACCATATAAATAGAATGGCCTCAAAACGTCATGAATCTCCAAGCTGGACACAAAAGACCATACCTGGATCATCATGACTTCGCCCTCTCCTGCCTATGAGATTTAACACCACCCCGAAATCTCTAACAGTTTTGGGAGAGGCCGTTATTCTGCAAAATATGCTTTCTGTCTCTTGGCCTTATGTGTAGGGCCATTTAGGGAGCAGCCGTGTTTGCGCAGTAAGTTTTTCTGTGGAAAGTTGTTTTTGCGAGAGACACTCATTTAGTGTTTTCACATTCTCGTGTCCCTGTTGGCAGCAGAATGAAATGCCAATAAAAGGTGAAAGTTACCAACTGCTGCTCATATGGTGGGAGCCTCCATTTTAAGAAGAAATGGACCAGTACCAGTACCCCACAGCTCCGGTCACTGGTCCAGACCATATGTGTGCACTCTGCAGGATTCCAGAAGCTTCTGTTCCAGGTTATGTCCTTGCTTCCCTAGTGGATCAAGGGGAGACCCATGGAGATGCTCTTCCTTTGCATGTGTCTCCCTTAATTATTCACTCCTTGGTGTGTCAATTAATGAATTTTAAAACATTCATTAAGCACTTGCATGCCAAGCCTCATCCACATCCACCCTTTCTTCTGGGCACAGACAGCGTGAGGGTGTGGGAGTGGGTGGAGATGGAGCGAAATTAGGAGTGGCACCAAATGGCTCATGGGAACACACAACCTCAGGGAGCTCTCTCAGGAAAAGGTCTGGAGACAGGTTGGTACTGTTCACCCTCACACTGAACTGCGTTCTAGGGCACAGCCTTGCCCCAGTGGCTTCCGTCCTCTCTCACCACCCCCCAACCCCCCCCCACACCCTCTCCTGTCCCCTCCACCTCCAGCTCCTTTGGGTGCAGTAGAAAGACTCAGGATATTGAGTTCTGGACTTAGCTGACCCTAAGCTGGTCATGTGACTTTGGCCAAGCCACCCTGCTTCTCTGGATGGTGGTTTCCTTCCTTCTTTCTTTCTTGCTTGTTTGCTTTCTGTCAGAGAGAGAGAAGGAGGGAGGGGGAGAGAGAGAGAGCACAAAGTAGGGGGAGAGCCAGGCGAGGGAGAAGCAGGCTCCGCACTGAGTAGGAATCCTGACACAGGACTTGATCCCAGGACCCTGGGATCATGACCTGAGCCAAAGGTGATGCTTAACTGGCTGAGCCGCCCAGAGTCCCTCTTTTTTTTTTTTTTTTTAATATTTATTTATTTATTTTGGGGAGAGAGAGAGCGAGAGAGAGCAAGCAAGTGGGGGGAGGGGCAGAGGGAAAGAGAGAATTCTGACTCAGACTCCCAGCTGAGCCTGGAGCTGGATGTGGGGCTCCAATCCAGGACCCTGAGATCACAACCTGAGCCAAAATCAAGAGTCAGATGCTTAACCAACTGAGCCACTCAGAAACCCCAGATGGTGGTTTCTTTTTAAGTGAAGAAAGCACTTAACCAGAGGGGCTTCTGGGTTCCTCCTCCCTCCTAGAGTCATCAATTCTAGGCTTAGGATGTTGGCAGATTTTTCAAGTTCCCTGTATAACTCTTGGCCCTGAAACAGGGATGATGAACTTAGCCCAAGTCACTCTCAAAATACAATATGTACTTGAAAGCTTTCTATGATTGTGTTTAGCTTCTATAAAGTTCCTAGGACTCCTTTTACACCTTTGCAGTGGTGGGGGGAGGCCAGCATCTCAACTAAAGACACAGACTTCAGCAGGACACCCAGGCTGAATCCCAGCTCAGTAACTTCCTAGTTGCATGAATTTACACAAGTTGTTTAATGTCTCTTGCCTCAGTTTCCTTGTGTGTGTAACAGACAAAATTTAGTTTCAACCTTATAGCTATCGTGAAGATTAATTAATACTTCAAGAGTTCTTAGTGTGATGTCTGGCAGAGGGTAAATAAATGTTCTGGGAATGCTCTATTTATGATTACTTCATTCTTGTTTGCAACTATAGAAAAATAGCAGAGACTTAAGGAATGATTAGGAATACAAAGCTGGCAAATCTAAAAGGGAATGCTCAATAGGATGTAGCCAGTGATGAACTATGATGCATCAATTAGATTCCCTTTTTCTTCAAATGTATCTGATCAAGAAAACCAGAAAGGCTTTTCTCCACCCTGTCAAGCATAGCTCACGCTCACTGCCTTCACTTCCTGACCACCCACTTATCTTGGGCAAATGGCCTTGGAGCCTCTTGTGGACACTGCTCCAATGAAATAGCTCTGGTGAAGGTGGCCTGTGAGCTAACTGGTAAACCCCATGGCTTCTGCTCACCCCTGTTTCTCTCTGTCTTGCTGGCATCACTTGATCTTTCTCCTAAGGTCTGATGTTCATTTCCCACTCCTGCCAAAGAGCTCCATCTCTGTATCTCTTAACAGCTCTGATTCAGCAAAGCCAGAATGGAAGTCGTCTTCCTCTCAAACATTTCCATCCCTGTAATTTCCGCTTTGGTTTGGGATGCTACTGTCAGCCCCGTCACTGGGCTCAAAATCTCCATGCCACTTTTGCCATCTCTTCTCTCTTGTTCTCTTGTGCTTGCCCAGAGGATCCACCCTCCCTCCCCTCCACCCTACAGTGCAGGCTGCCACCAGGAGGATCAGGACCCACGTCCTGACCACAGCTCCGATCCGCCTTTCTCAAACACATCTGGTGACTTCCCATTATCTACTGAAAGAAGTCCATATTCCCTATGCTAGCCCCAAAGTCCTACCCCAGTCTCCTCCCCCTGAAACCGACCCCAGACACCAGTCTTTCAGGACAGCCTCATTTCTTGCTATATTCCTGCTCTTACCCCACACTCCAGACAAAATGAAGAACTGTGTTCAGTTGTGTGTGCCACACAGTGTTTGATGCCCAGAACACAGTAAGCCCTCAGTAAATACTTGTTGAAGAGGAAAGAAATATGATATGTAGCCAAATAGCAACTACGGCTAAAATGAGGAAGAAGCTTCCTAAATATTTGTTCTTCTCTGCAGAGGCCAAGATGATGACTTTTCCTTTAGCACTTGGACGTTACAGAAATTGGCACACGTACTTTTCACTGCAAGGTTGAAGCTTTCATTTGAAAGGGGAAATTATTTCATATCGCTGGACAGAGGGGACTTTCATAATTACAGAACATTTGACAGACACTCATGTGTAATATCCCTTTATAGAGGGCAATGAAACAATAAATTATAAGGACCATTTGATAATTAGAGGGATCAGAGGATTTTTTTTTTTACTTTTATCAGATTTTTCTAATAAAAACTCAATTCTCATTTGAGGCAAGTTCCTTTGGGCACCTTCCCAATACAATTCCAATTTATTTTTCCATTAGCTGGGAGCAGTTCTTATATTTTTTTCATTAGAAGCCCACGGTGCCAAATCCACATCCTGCTAGAAGTTTGAGTCCAACTCCCTGGTACTTCTGAATATCATCTCTGTTACCGTTGAATGGCAACATAAATGTGGCCAGTGAGATAGGATTCAGGTTGGAAAATTAGAAGGCTGATTAAAAAAAAATATACCACACAGGCAGTTCTAATGAATTCCAAGATGCAAAAGGATTTATCTGAGTGATCTCATGTTTTGGGTTTTGGGGAAAAGAATGGAATGTGGAAATTATGATCATCATTATCAGAAAGAGATCATTTTTGTCCTCTATATGAGGATATCCGTAAGTCACACATTTATCCAATCTTGGCCTTGTTGAATCTCTGGCTGCCTTGGCCTGCCTCTTGGCCTCTCTCCCTTTTCAATCCATGCCCAACCGTCTTAAATTCAAATTTCAAAATGGAAATAAGTATAATTACCTACTTTTTTCAACTCACAGGTGACAGGGGAATGGAATAGTGGAGCACATGACGTGAACTGTGGATAATCTAAAATATGGCTTTGATTCCAGAATGTTTGAGGTTTTGTATTTGCATGTGGATATGTGATCTTGTAAGAGGTCATGGTCCTTTACAAAAACAGTCAAATCCTACTTATGAAGACCAGGAAGCCTTCCTCAAACCCCTGACCCTCTGCTCTGCCCTCCCTAAAAAGTCCTGTGAGGGGAAGTTTTGAGAAGAGCAGGAAGCAAGCCTTCAGCCTCCTGGGCAAGTTCAAGTCTGACTGTCCTTGTCCTGCCTGTAATAGGCACTCCTGTCCCACAGCGGCTTGGCCTGACTGGCTGGTCCAGCACTAGACTAAGCCTCACTGCTCAGTCTGCTTCCCGGTCAGACTGCTGCTTCTTACCCTTTCGTGGACTCGTTTCTCTTCTCTCTGCTTTCCTCTCTACCTCCGGCTTCCTCTTTTCTCATGGCTTCTGTGTACTCCATCCTCTCTCTTTCTGTTTCTGCCCTGACGCTGCAAGTCTTTGTTTCAGAGCCCTTTAGGGAAGAGATTTGATGAATTCTGTTGGTCTCCAGCCAGTTTAAAAATACGGGAGGGTCCATGTGTTAGGGCCCTGTATCCTGGGACACCAGCTTGTCAGTTAATGGCTAGCCATCTCTGAGTGGGCCATCGCATTGTTGTGAGTCAGAACTTTTGATCGTGTATGCCTCTGTCTATCTGTATGTCTGTGTATCACTGGATAAACTAGGGAAATGGTTACTCAATACATTTAACTTGTGGAGCCCTTATGAGGAGAACGGACAGGGATAAAATGTTCTCTGCCATGAAAGGATATGGCAATTATTCAGATGGTGAAAGAAGTCAACGTCTGAGGAAAAGCCAGGCCAGCTGGCTGGACCATAGCACAAGGCAAGGAACCAGCCCTGGGGGCCCAGAGGAAA
Source organism: Enhydra lutris kenyoni (assembly GCF_002288905.1). Lineage (NCBI taxonomy): Eukaryota > Metazoa > Chordata > Mammalia > Carnivora > Mustelidae > Enhydra > Enhydra lutris. Next base: position 15,508,912 of record NW_019154128.1, on the reverse strand, counting down.
AAGAACAGGGCCCAGCTTGCCCCAGACTTCAGTTCCCCTAGAAGGAGGCCTCTGTGCTCCTAACTCAACTGTGTTCAGGTTTTTGTACCTGTTCAAACTGTTCTCTTGTCCCCTAAACTGGGAAGGACTTGCTGACACCCCCTCTTACCTCCAGGGTATGAGTGAAAACTTGCTCCTCCATTTCCTTCCCATATAGAGAACCACAGGCAGTTCACTCTTACAGTACATACCCTCAATCAGCATGTGCTAAGGACACAAAACAGTGGCTGCCCAAAAGTTTTGTAGAAAATTTTTTAAAAATAAGTTTTACAAAGCACTCTGTTGTGATTGTCTTGGAATGTCTTACTGGTACCTCTGTGTACCAAGATTTTGTATTCAGAAGACATTCTCGATTGCTTACAATGTTTCTACCTCCCCAAAGTCATTATGAGCACGACTACGAAGAAGTCTATTAAATGGAGTGTTCAGAATTCTGGAAGACTCTTTCCTCTGAAGAGATGCCTTAGTTGTCACAATAGTTCATTTCTGAAGTGATATTGTATTTTTGGTTGTGTCTGAGACACCAATATTAGAATGTTTACTTACTGAAGAGAAACTTCTTTCTTCTTCTCCTTCAGCATTTCATAAACCTTGTGATTTTGATCCTAGACCAATGTAAAATTTAAAGTAGGAAGCACAACCAAAGCAATGAGTAAATATTTACTAAGTGCCTCTAGCAGAGGTACACAGATGGGCCCTAGAGTAGCAGTTCAATAAATACCTGTTTGATAATCCTAAAATTCATTTTCTGAAATTCAGGTAAAAATACTACAGCAATTCTCTTGCTGGTGTCAATGGTCTGATTCTCTACCCTTGAATATTTGCTTTGTAACATTGCTTTTCAATTCAGAAATCTTCCGTGCTTTCCTCTTACCCAAGCCTGAGGCTGGGACTCTCCTGCACTCTCCTCCATAACCTGCCATATTTTCCCCAATGCCTCTGTTCACCCCCTCCTGCCCAGGTGCCATGAGCAACCAGTGTGCACTGCCGTGTGTGTGTGTGTGTGTGTGTGTGTGTGTGTGTGTGTGTGTGTGTGTGTGTGTGTGTGTGCGCGTGTGCGTGTGTGTGTGTGTGTGTGTGTGTGTGTGTTTCTTCTCTTGTAATGCTTCTTTTTTCCCTACACCTGCCCAATTCCTATACCTGTTCTTAAAGACTCAGAGCAAGTGTGTCTTGTTCCACAAAACCCTCCGTTCCATCAACAAACACGTGCAGAGTAACTCCCTGGGGCCGTCCTACATTGCTTAGTGAGATGGTCCCAGCCCTGAAGAGCTAACAGCTGAGTGAATGAGTGAATGAGTCAGCAGACGATGATATTGGCAGCCCACCTTTTTTCACTTAAAAAAACACAGAGAAAATGATAACATTCTTCATGGCCCCGGGGTTGTTTGTAGCTGGAGGGCTCCTGCTGTGTCAGATCTGACCCAATCACTCTAAAGGCCAAGAAGGGCCAAAGCTTTCCCTTCCTCCAACTAACACCAGTTTTGAAACTCAGGATAATGCTACAGAGCGATGAATCCATATGTAGGAGTAGGGACAGGAGTGCCGTGGATCCGTCTCCCAGGCTCGTAGGTAAGGAAGGGCTTCCCAGGAAGTGGCAGCAAGCTGAATCTTGCTGAAGGATGTTAGCTGGCCACCGAGGGTGGTGGAATGGGGACAGGGAGTGAGTCGCCAGAGGAGACCGCCTGTGCCCCTTTGTGGAAGGCAGGGAGTGTTCAGGACGGTGTGGCTCAGCTTGAGGCGGGGGCAGGGGGATTGTGGCTCTTGTGGCAAGTGGGTGTTAGACTAGGAGAGCTGTGGGTGTTCTCCCAGCCAGAATCCGAACACCCGGAGGGGTGAGACCGCCTTTTACAATTCCGCATCTTCCCAACTTTTACTCACGTAAGGGCTGAATATGGCCTTGTCTGATAGCAGAGTCTCTCTTTACTAGTGACAGATCTTGATGGCTGCCATGAGACACGTGAGCAGTCTCTCTTAAGAGCAACGTGAATGTGAACTGTGTTTTCTAGAGTTTGTGTGAACCCCACTGGAGCGGAAAGATCTGACAGGCGTACAGTTCTCCAGTCTCTCAAGTTTCCAGGACAAGCTCTGGTTTCGCTTTACAGAATGCCTGACATGGCTTTTTATTCTGACACTGGGTTGGTTATCTACCCCTGGTCTCTAGCCTCACCCGTGCTGCCTTTGTGTCCTCTGCACTGAGAGGCTGGAGCTGGGAGGGAGCTAGCAGCCCTTCCCAAGGCTCCCTGAGACTTCCCATTAGCGTCTGCCAACAGGAGGCAGTGGTTGGAGATGAGAAGGCATAGACAAGTGAAAAGCCTCCTGCTTCTGAGACCAAAGGTTGCTGGAGGTTGTTGGCAACAGCTGCATGAGCTGAAGGGTGGGGTGATTCCTGTGTCCAGCACCCCGCCCCCACCACCATGCAGAGGCAGTTTGTTTTTAGGGTTCTAGAACCAATAGTGCAGCTGCAGATGCAAGCTCCCAGTGTCCACCCAAGAGGCACCAGCAACCCAGGATCCTTGGGTAACCATGTGGCTTTCTTTCTGCTCTTTACCCTCTTCTTTCTTCATTCCATCCTCCCAACACCTTTGCAACCCATCTCCTGAGTATTAGTTCCTCTGTGCAAAATACCTAGAACTGTTTCTTTTTTCTTTTCTGATTGGTGCTTGGCTGATACACCCACCTGCTTGTAGGGCGGTAAGCCACCACGGTAAGAGAGGGTCAAGAAATACTGGTTGTTATGAAAAAGGTGACAACGATTATGTTGTCCAGCTATCCATAGCTCCAAATGGCCTGATACTGGGCAGTGATGGTCCTGCGTGTATTTTTTGAGTAGAGGTTTTTATCCTGTTTGAAAGGAACGGATAGAGTAGCACAGTTGAACTGCTGGAATTGGTGTTATGCATGGATGGATTTCAGAAACAGGGCTGTTGACCCAACATCTTTTACAACTACCAAATTTACAGAGGAAGAAAAAGAAAGGGAAAAAAAAAATCCCCAAAGCTCTGTAATTCTCTGGCTCACCATTCTCTTCCTTCGTGCCTTCAGAGTATACATCAAATATAATAAAACCAGTGAGTCGGCTTTAATGGTGTGGCTAAAAAGGGAGTGATCCCTCCAATCCTCCTAAAGACTCTTGGCAGAGACTTTCCCTGCCACGGGGCATTGCCGATTGTTCTAACAATGCCTGGAAGGGAGCCCTTTCCCAGTAAGATAGTAGGATCCTCTTTTGGGGTTTTCTTGAACAATTTTAGCAATGGCTTGTACACATACACAAGTGGCACCGACCACAGTATTTAAGTATGGTGAGGACCCACAATTCCAAAATTACACAGCTGCTCAGGTCGGTTTTTGTCTGAATAATGGGACAGACCCCACTACCCCACTGATGTGAATGTGAATGAAATGGAAAGGCCTCTTTCAAAGTTTCTCTCACATCAGGATAAGCAAAGGTGTGAGAAGGAATTGTAAAAATAAAGTAAAAATCATTTAGCTCTCTGTTGTCCATCTGGCTGAAACTTCATGCCCACCTAGAGTTGAATATTAAATAGGTTGGTTCTATTTGAATTGTCTCATTAATTTCTCGGTCCCTGTGTGCCCTGTCTCATTACACAGCAAAAATAGTTTGGACACTGTGTCTGAAAACACATAAGCTTTTACTGCCCACCCTGGTCCTAGTTCTCCTGTGGCTTCTAGACTAAAAGTGATAGAGCACACTGTTTACCACAAGAAATGAGAGGGTTCCTGCCAGGTCTATAGGAGCCAGGAAGGACCTCCTGGGGTGATTCCTCTTGAAGCCTTTATAATTGAAAAATGATCTCATTTAAGTGAGTAGCCAACAAACCAGAATCACAACATTTATTTATTTTTAAAAGATGTTATTTATTTATTTGAGAGAGAAAGTGCAAGAGTGCACAAGCAGGGGGAGTGGCAGGCAGAAGGAGAAGCAGGGAGCCCAAGGCAGGCTCAATCCCAGGATGCTGGGATGGTGATCTGAGCCAAATGCAGAGGCTTAACCATCTGAGCCACCCAGGTGCCCCAGAATCACAAAATTATAAACGTTCATATATGATGCAATTGGAGGGGACCAGGGTTGCAGAGAACTAAAGATGACTTGCTTCATTTCTTAGAAGTTGATTACGTAGGTGTGGCCCCACCAATAACTGTGCTGCATCAAAGCAATAAAGGGAAAAGATTAGCTTTGGTGTGGACTCTACTTTTAGCTCCCATGTCATCTCCAGGAAGCCTTCCCTGTCCTGAGAATCTGACTGGTGGCCCCATCCTATCTTCTGTCCTAGTACCTTGAACTTGTGGCAGTATCTTGGGGTTTAATTCCTTACTTACCTCTCCCAGTAGTGTGTGATGGCCCTGTGGTTAGATGCTGGCTACCTCTGCACCTCCTAGGCCCTCAGAAAATGTGGAAAGATGCTAGGGACAGAATCCATATCGGTGAAGTTACAGGCAGAACGTCTTGCCTAAACATTTCTCTTATTTCCACTGACTCTGAACTAAAGGCCTGGAGAAGGCAAAAAGAAACTGCACAGTAGAGAAGCAACAAAGAGGGAATAAAAGAGGGAATCATCATGGAAAACATAAGAAAAAGAGGACTCAGTGGGGCTTGGTATGACTGCTTTTATTAAACAGATACCACAGATGTCATTGGAAAATCCAGGATCCTGTGCTCTGCAAAGTTAGGACAAATGAGCAACCAATTATGACCTATGCTTTGGAGGCCCATATTCCATGCCATTCCAGTTTTTAGAACAATGAACTGAAATCCAGATTTTCCTGAGCTAAAATGTGAGTGGTTTGTGATGACTTTAACTGTAGGGCCAAATTTCTTCCCAAATCTACCCTACTGCTGACAGATAGAGAAGCAACATGTCATCAGAAAGGCCCCAAAAGGAAGGCCGTTGTTTTTTTCTGCTTGCTTTCCGTCTTTTGCTATAGGTTTTTGCCACTAACCAATGTCCAGGGGGAGTTCCTGCCACCTTCCTGAATAAGACCATTGAGTCTGCAATTGAAACTTGGCCTTCCAGGCTTTCCTTTCTCCTCTGACATATTCCTCTACAGAAAGTTTGTGAATGCTTTCATTTCTGTCTCTTAGTGAGAGGGAAAAAGATGGAGAAAGTGGAGAGAAACTTATCTTTCTGATATTCATCCGTTCAACAAAATTTTGTCAGTTGCTGAAGACTCAAGCAGAGAGTTGTTGTGGTGGAATGATGTAGGAGCTCTGGAATCAAACAGACCTGGATGTGAATTCTGGTTCTGTTATTTACTAGTTGCCTAAATTACTATTTGCAGCTGCTAAATTAATCTCTCAGAGCCTCAGTTTCTTCCTCTGTAAAATAAGAATAGTAGCTACCCAGGTATGTGGTCCTTTGGCCAATCTTGTGGGCATGGCTTGGTGGCTTTCTCCATCATCTGTGAAATGGCCGAGCTTTCTCTGTTTGCAAAAGACTTGTCTGTCATTAAGAGTAATGTATAATAAGGTCTAGGATTTTCCATTCCCAAAAGATATTTTCAGCAACATGTATCAAGCAGTGTCTCAAAGGTTGTATCCTAGAATGGCCTCAGTCTTTAATGCTTACATCTGGAAATTTTATTGTCAGCTTGCTACAAGGAAAAGTCTTTGTCATAGAACACAGGAAATCTGGTTCTCCGGCCCCCAAGGCAGAGAGAAAACTTGTCATTCGATGTCATGGCTGTCATGCCTAAGTTATGTTCATGGTGCTGGGTAGTGGAGGAGCCTTTTTGTCTACTCCCCCTGAATTGAGGGAGAACCATGAGAGGAAAAATCATGTATGTCTTCCTGGACCTTTAAAACAGCTCAACAGTCATGGAGAGAAATATCACCATGGAAGAACTAAGAAACCCATGCATGTCATAGCTGATTATTAATTACCACTATCTTGAGACAAAAGAAAAGAATTTTGCTGGGGGGGGAACTATTCTGATTGAGGTTTGTCTTTTAAGAGTTTTGAATTTTTAGATTATGGATTTCTAAAAAGAACCTATTTATTACTTTGGGAACTTGGCAGGAAGAAGGATGTCCCCTTGATCTTTGGCGGGTAGTTCCCTGTAAATGTTAACTTGGAGGGTTGTTGTGAGGATTATGATAATGGTTAAAATGAGATATCTTTGGTATAACCAAAAGATGATGTGCTCAATGGTAGTTACTATTAACACAAGTCATAATACATATGAACACTAAGCAAAAGAGAGGTGGACCACTCAGGCTTTCTATAGATGATTACCTAGTTGGTTAACTTGACATGGTGAAAGATTAGAACATGGGGACCAGGAGAAAGGGGCAGGATATGTGATGAAGTGGTAAAATCAAAGGCTTTGGCACCCAAAGGATCTGCCTTTAAACCTTTTATTTTTTCTTCCTATGTTTATGCTAGTCCTTCCTTCTGAGTCCCCGTAAATTGGGGATAGGGATGCCTATCGCTGGAGATGCTGCGAAGGTCAGAGACAGCCGCTGAGATCCTGGAACTGGGGGCCTCGGAAGCTATTGTTGGTTTAGAGCGGGACCTGCCCCTGGGACCTGCCCCTGGGACCTGCCCCCGGGACCTGTCCCCAGGAATGCTGCCCTGGCCGGATGACGGAGGAATGGGACTTGCAGCTGGGGCCAGGGGCTCCGACTGAGGAAGCCCAGGGTGGTCGGGTCGCGCGCCCAGGCTAAGGCCGAGGGTTCCCTGGGGCCTTCCGTTGGCAGTCTGAGCTGCCTCTGCACACGCCGGGGAGGATTAAAGCCAGATGTGGCTTGGCGGGGCGCGGGGGGTTGAGGGGGCGGCTGCGCGGAGAAGCCAAGCTCTCGGAGTCTGGGACCGGAGACCAAGACGCAGAGCCAGACCTCGCCGTGACATTAAATGCAGGGGGGAGGAAAGGGATCTCAGGAGAGTTATGTAGCTGCGAGTCGGCGCCCCTAAATGACAGCCGGGCAGGCCACTGACGCGAGCGGCTCTGCCGCGCGGGGGCGCCCCGTGGAGGGCGCGCAGCACCGGCGGCCAATGGCTGGCCGGGTCGTGGGCGGGGCCGGGGGGCGGGGCGGCCGCGGCGCTCCAGCGGCGGGGGCGGAGTCGCGCTGGGGAGGCGGGGCACCCGGCAGCAACAGCGGCTGCAGCGGCGGCCACAGCAGCCTCGGCGGCGGCCGCGGCAGAACTGGCAGCGCCAGCGGCGGGTGAGGGGCTCGCGGCTCGCGGCTGGCGGCGGCGAGCGGGCGGCCTCGAGGTGGGGGCGCAGGGCGGCTGCGCGGAGGGGCGCGGGATGGAGGGGCGGTGCCGGCTGCTGGGCTCCGAGGCTCGGGGGTCGCGGGAGATCCACCTGCTGGTAACGGAGCTGCTCGCGCCGCGGCCCGACCGGGAGCTCGAGCCTCCGTCTGCTGCGGGGCTGGCTCGGGGCGCTGGCTGGGCCTCGGGGCGGGGCGCGGGCCGGGGCGCCCTGGTCGTGGGGTCAGCCCCGCGCCACCGCCGCCGCCGCTACAGCCCCTCGGTGCCGCGCGCTCTCGCGGTGGCCGACAAGGCGCCTGGTGCGTTTCCCGGCGCTCCACGGCGCGGCGGGGCTCGTCGACTTCTGGGCAAAGTGGAGGAAAGTGCGGGCTTAGGGGGTACTGGGAGGAAGGGAGAGTTGTCCGCGGGACCGGGCCGCCCCAGGGCCCTCACCGGCCCGGGGATGGGCGCCTTTACGGAGCCGGGGGCAGGTGGGGCGGGGGCCAGAAGGTCCGGGGCATGGAGGCAGGGGTGCTCCCGCCGGGGCGGAGGCGGTGTGCAGCCGTCGTAGCGAATATTTCTACAAAGTGAAGGTGTGCGGGTCCGGTGTGAAAGAGCACCGCCATCCCCCCAGGCCCCAGTTGCCCTGGAGGAGGAAGCTGTAAGTGGGACCCTTAGATCGGGTCTGGGTGATTGCACACAAAGTGTACCAGGTGACACCTCTGAGGCGTGTTTTATGAGCTGGCAGTCATACCACTTGCGCGCCCGCTTTTATTTCTCGCAGCGTGTGTTTCTCCTGAGTCCGTTCATTTGCTTACAGTCCGAATTGCGAAATATAAGCAGATATAATGTATGTTTTTAATGCTTTTCATGTATTTTGCTGTTCTGCTTTTGCTCTCGGACGAATTCTCATGAAAGATAATGATAGCGTCGTTTGGTGGAATATAGGACCTAAATTTAGAATCAGATAATGCCTTTTGTGGTTTATCTTTCGTTTTCTGAATGTTAAAAAAAAATAGTTTTATTAACAGCTTATCGTGGCATGGGTTTCTTTAGTCCACACTTGTAAATCCAAAAACGTGCTGGACGATGAAATTATGTAAGCTGTGTTAATGAAAAGTATTAATCCTTTGATAAATTTAAAATGAATTTTTACATAATTTGTATAAAGTTATATAGCTTACGTCATGGATTTCATGCTTCTGCCTTTCAGTCTTCAGGCACCTCTGTCCTGTCTGTGGAATAATGAGGGAATATGCCAAGTGTTAAGCAAAGTGTTCTCAGCCATAAAATGTATTGAATATTTCAATACATTTAAATGAAGGTTTTTGTATCCAATAATAAAACAATAGAGCAGTCAAATAAAACAGGTTTTTCAGTCTGCGGTCTCGAGTTGAAGTTCCGTATGTCTTTGGGAGGGTGAAGAAGATGATTGAAAGTTTTAGCTATCACATTTTTTATTGTTAAAGATTCAGATACATTAAGTGATAATCTCAGAGAGTATTAAGGTGTTAGGTTGAAATTTTTGCAAATGTGGATACTGATAAAAATAATGACACAATTTGTTTCTTGCTTTAGGTAGTCAGTCAGTCCAGAGGGCTCTTGGCCATCCAGCCTGACTGCCTCTCCTGGTTGAAGAGCATAGAGATCACTAGTTTTGCTTTAGTCTGGAGTCTTCAGTTGTACTGTGCAGTTAAACTTGATTAGTTTGGAAACCCTAATTAAAATGTATGACTACATTCTTACTGAGTAAAATGCTCTTACATTTCTCCTGCAGAATTTTAGGTCTTACTTGTTAGTAGAATTAATAAATATCTTCTTCAAACCAGAGCTTAATGGCTTCTTGGATTTAATTTTTTCATATTTGGTATATTCTTTACATATTATTAATGGCATATCTATAGCTTACTTTGATTTTAGAAGTCATTCACTTTTACTGTCTCTACGTGTTAATACTGAATTTTATCATATGGGCGTTTTTTGTATTTAATAAAACTATTTTAAAATATCCTTTATGATTTCTTCTTTACTTCCCTATAATTATTAATTGGATGTTTATTCTAATAACCTGTGTACTTTTAGATCTTTTACTAGGACAAAATTCTTCCTGAAGTAGGGTGCAGCTAAGTATGTAGCAACAGAAAGTTATATGCATTTTTATATAATGTTGCACCAGGATTGTAATTCTGTATTATATAATTCACTGAGTTATCACATCTCTTTTTATAATCAGAACTCATTATTAGGGTACTTACTAATATAAGACAATATATTAGGCACTTTAAGGAATTTAGTACAAATTGTAGGATTTCACCACAAAGATTTTAAAATCTAAACCATCAATGTGAGCGTGTTTGATGTTAACTTGTCTTAACTATAGAAGATGAATAACTTTGGTTGTAGAAAATAGTGATAACTTTTGAGAATATCTTTGGAGTTCCTTGTTTTCAGATAGTAAGAGGAAGCAAGGAAGTAGAGGGGTTCAGTGCTTCCAGAATATTATACCACAGTGAGAGCTGTTGGCCAAGGAGGGTTAGAAGGCATGCTTGGATGTGTGTGTGGTGGGGGAGGGGTGCTTAGCCAGAGGTTACAGGAAGTGAGAAATTTGTTTAAAGTCTTAGGTTTATGGGGCACCCGGGTTAAGCCTCTGTGTTCTACTCAGGTCATGATTCCAGGGTCCTGGGATCGAGCCCCATATCGGGCTCTCTGCTCAGAAGGGAGCCTGCTTCCCCCTCTCTCTCTGCCTGCCTCTCTGCCTACTTGTGATCTCTCTCTGTCAAATAAAATCTTTAAAAAATAAAAAATAAAAAAAAGTCTTAGGTTTAAACTCAGAAATTTCCTATGAATTTTGCAGATTATCTCCTAGTAAATACATATTCATTATAGGAGAGAAAATTTTTGAAATTCACACACTGTTGGGTGAAGTTAATACCTCAGGAAGGTTCTCTAGACTGGGAGTGGCCCTTACCCTTCTCTTCATTCTTACAAGGTGCAGGTGGCCTAGTTTGAAAGGCAAAGGGCAGTAGGTAAGCGCTTGAACTTTGAAGTCTTACAGATCAGTGTTCCCTCTCCAGTTTAATAATGCCTGTCTCATTACCTGAAACTAATGTGACATTGTGTGTCAATTATACTTCAGTTAAAGAAAAGGCCTGCCTCTTAGGGTTTTGTTGAAGATTTAAAGCATATAGTGGTTGCATAGGAAACAGTGCCTTGTAGAGTCTGTCACTGTTACCATCAGTACTATCGCTTAGTCTAGGGGGGATTTCTAGTCACTATGTTCATTTTTACAACTGTAGCTGACATGGTGGTTTCTGAATTGCCTACCCAGTGGCTACTTTAATCAGCCATACTTTGTAGCCAAGGGAATTGTCCCTGGGGCTTGTGAGGCATTTTTGGAGGTGCATTAACTTACCCCAGTAGAGTGTGTCTCAGTATGTTGCCAAGTGCATCTTGTGGTCCCTTTGAGGCCACTGGGAATCCGTGAACATCTTGGAGTGCCTGACATGCCCCCAGGGAACGAGACTGGCTATGCATAGTGCAGACCAAACCCGTGGCTGGCTGCAGTTTTGTTTGTTTGTTTGGTTTGCTTTTATTTTTTAACACAGTTAACATTTATGGAGAACCTATTAAGTGGTAGGTGACTATACTTAAGTACCCATAAGGACTTGATTGAATTCGATGTTCAGATTTTCTGAGTGAAAGCAGTGTGAGGTCCTAGGTCCTGCAGTGTTCTGGTTGGGTTGCTTCGTTTCCTAAATGCCTTTTCGTATTCCCAGTTGACACCTTGGGAGCAGGTTACTCACCTGAAAAACTACATTTCTTTTATGATAATGATAAATGGCAATAATCACTGTGACTTTTCTATTGTTTATAAACATTATTTGTGTCCTAGAAGTGGAGCCAGGCCAGGTGGTTTGCTTGTTTTATGGATGAAACTGCAAGGCCTAAATCAGTGGTACACCTGAAGTCCTATATATAATGATGTTGCTGGAGCTAGAGCCTAGGTTTTTTGATGCTTGTATGTTGTAGTCTCCCAGTTTTTCTTAAAGTTTTCAAAACATTGACTATTATTTTGCAAGAGGAAAATGGAGGAGTATGACGATTATGTTACGTAGGAACCGTTGCGTGATCCTCAGAGTTAATCAGCTTCAAATCTGTGGCTTCCTATTTGTTTAATGAGCCCCACAACCTTTCCCTTTAAATAATGAGCCATAACTTTCTTTTTTTTTTTGCAGAATCAAGGAGGAGGGAATATAGTTTGAAGCTCTTTTTCTGGAGGAGAAACATCGTATGATTCTAGTATATTAAATGAATTGTTTAGATGTGGGTATAATCTTGGTAGCTGGGGGTTAGCCCAGCCAAAAGTTTGTTCATAATGGTGAGTGATAAATGAAGAAGTAGTATTTTGCATTATTGAACAAGTTTTCCTTTCCCTTTTTCCCCTGAACAGGAAGAAAGAAGCCTGAGACAGCAGCCTATGACGACTGTGAAGACAATCCAGAATTGCAATTATGAATGGTGTTGCTGCTGGGCTCCTTCTGCAGAGCGTCTGAAATGAACCTCTCTTATTGATTGTTTTTATTGGCCCCAAGCCAGGAGTACTGGATTCAGTTGACTTCAGGATTAGAAATAGAACAGTTTTGGTTATCATCATAAACATATGAACCAGTGTGATGGTGAAATGAGATGAGGCTCCGAAATGGAACTGTAGCTACTGTTTTAGCATTTATCACTTCGTTCCTGACTTTATCTTGGTATACTACGTGGCAAAATGGGAAAGGTAAGGCAAATATCTCCAAAAATGTGCATGAAATATAGTAGTAAACAATGCATAAATGCTTAGGTTAAGCACCACAACAATCTGCATTTGCATGCTCTCTGCTGGAGACCTGCTGGTTTCTTTCTGATGCAAAAATGAAACTGTATTCTTGGACAGAGGAGACAGAATTTCTAATCTGAATGGGGTTTGTTTTCGATTTCTTATAATTGCTCTTGGAGAAATAGATACTGATCAGTGGTTATATTATACATGGCAGCCAAGCTGAATAACAAAGACTTTTGTTTTGGCATTTTATTTTTATTAAACATCATAAATGTTTAATAAGCTTCCTTGTACTGGATGTTGTTTAAAGTGCTTAAAAGGACACAATCAGCGCCTTCATGAAATTTACATGCTGATTATAGTAATGATTTGGTGCTGTGGTAGTTAATGATTTAAACTACATGTGTTGACAGATTGCTCTTTGGGCAAGAGTATTTATGAAGTGGGTGAGGATAAATTCTTACTCAAAATTGGAAACCAGTTTTAAGTGTATTGTGTTTAGACTGTTGAATTGTGTTTTTAAGGAAGGTTATTTGTTAAGTAATATTCAGGGATAATGCCTTTGCTTTTTTTTTTTTTTTAATTTATTTGAGAGCTCAGAGACAACGGAAGAAGGGCAGAGGGAGACGTTAGAGAGAGAAAATCTTAAGCAGTCTCCATGCCCAGCACAGAGCCCGACTCGAGCTCATTCTCACAACCCTGAGATCATGACCCGAGCCAAAATCAAGAATTGGACTGTCAGTCTACTGAGCCAACCAAGTGCCCCCATTCCTATGTTAATCTAGGGAAAGTTGATGGCATAGAAGGATGGAAGTACATATTTGGTTTTTTAGAATCAAGTTAGAGTAGTCATCATCTCCAGATTATTGGGGTCCTGTTTTAGTAACTTATATGAAGATAACTGAAAAGATGCATTCATTACTTAATTTTCCTCTGGCGTGTATATAGGTATGTATATGTAGATGTGTATATATCTGTGTGAGTACGTATGTATAAAATAAGCTGATTAAAGTGAAAAGCATAGGATCTGTTCTTTGGGCTGTAATTTTGAGAGGAACTATTTCAGGGAGAAATGAATGAAAAACTTGCTGAAGACCTTTATTATTTGTGGACAAATATATACAATTTGGATTTCGTTTTTTAATTGTACCGAAAGGAGAAGACATACTTAGGAAGAACTTTGGTTAATTTAATCAAACTGTTGACTGTCCCAGACATGACCAAAACAGATGCCTGGCCTTAAAAGTTTACTTATGAAATAAGAGAATTGACCATGAGGGGCATATCTGAATTTTTTCTTATCAGGAAACTTATCTATTCAGAGTTATAGTAATGGAGAAATGTGATCCTTTTCACTGAGTCTTATGTAAGGGATTAAAACTTTTGGAATCTCTATTCCACTTATCTTGTTTCTTGTGTAAAGGCATTATAAGCATTATTTTCTTTTTGGATTAAGTTGTCTTTAGGGACCCCTGGGTGGCTCAGTCGGCTGACACCTGTCTTGGGCTCCGGCCATGATCCCAGTGTCCTGGGATTGAGCCCCATGTCACTCTGCTCAGTGGGAAGCCTCCTTCTCCCTGTCCCTCTCCCTCTGCCTGCTGCTCCACTTGCATGTGGGCACGTGCTTTCTCTCTGTCAAATAAACAAATAAAATCTTTTAAAAAGTTGTCTTTAGAATCAAAATTTAAAACATAGAAATATTCTTTCATTCTGTGATATTAGATACACATAAAGTCTGTTCTCTTTGATTATCATTCTTTGACCAGCTCTGTAATCCTTTCATGCATATTCTTCTGCTCTGTTTTTCTTTCTTTTTTTTTATAAATATTTTATTTATTTATTTATTTGAGAGAGAGAGAGAGAGACAGTGAGAGAGAGCATGAGCGAGAAGGTCTGAGGGAGAAGCAGACTCCCCGTGGAACTGGGAGCCCGATGCGGGACTCGATCCCGGGACTCCAGGATCATGACCTGAGCTGAAGGCAGTCGCTTAACCAACTGAGCCACCCAGGCGCCCCTGCTCTGTTTTTCTGCTTAGTGTTTTGTCCAGACTCTTTGAGGTGTCAACAGATGACTCCTGTTATGGTTATATAAGATCCTGGTTGTTTTTGTTATTATTTGTTTATTTTTGTTTTTGGATTTTATTTATTTGAGAGAGAGAGAAAGAGAGGGAGAAGCAGGCTCTCTGCTGAGCAGGAAACCTGACGTGGGGCTCAGTCCCAGGACCCCTGGGATCATGACCCAAGTCAAAGGCATATGCTTGATGGACTGAGCCACCCAGGTGCCCCAGTCCTCTGTGTTTTAATGCTATCATTTATGTAACTGATATAACTGCTGAGCATTTGGATTCTTTCTAGATCATTCTGGCAGTCAGATAGTCTGGATTTTCCAGAGCAGGCCTGCTCTTAGTCAGGTCTAGTACAGTCATCAACCATGTGGTCTGATTTTTATATTGAAAGCATGGTTTCCATAATCATTGACTTTGCTGGGCTAGTAGTTTTTATTTTTCATTCACTCATTGACCCCTTAATGTACTGCCTAGCACTGCATTAAATGCTATGAATGTGAAAGAAAAAATAAACTTAACACCTTTGAGAGGCTCAGGGACTGGTAGGGGAAGATTCAGGTAAACAAAACAAGTATGATACCATCAATAGATTGAGATAGAAGTAATAACCCAGTGCTGGGGAAACATAATACATGTTATATATGATTTCGTTTAATCCTTATAACAGCCCTGGGAAGAAGAATTACCCCCTTTCACTAGATGAGAAAACTGAGGCAGAGTGGTTGAGAAACTTGACAAGGTGGTACATTTAAGTGATAAAGTGAAGTTTGAGCTCAGTCATGCTGGTTCCAGATATTATGCTCTTAGCTATTGGTCTGCTTCCCAGAAGAGCGGAGACTAAAGCTACTAATTCTTGAATCACTTCACAGAGGAAGAATAAACAGGGAGGTGATGCCAGGCAGAATAGTAGATAGTGGGCATGTCAGGTAGAGAGATCTTTGTGCAGCCACAAAGCTCTGAAACGGTGTAGCATATTTGTGCCTTGGAATTAGGAGACACTCAGTTTCATAGGCATGTAAGACTCCTAGACTCTCAAGGTTTAGTTGGTAATCACAGTGCAGTTCTTAAGCTATTTTTCATAGGTCTTCATCTAACACTTGGAAGAATACATGAGCTGGTCCATGGGATTGCTATAAGTTTGGAAGGATGTTAGGAACCCAGCCAGGGAAGATGGAGTTTGGGGTTGGGGATACCAGTTTTAGCAGGGCATGCAGAATTAAATGAGGCAGAATTCCAATTATGTGGAATAGACAAGTTGGCAAAGTTGTATGCAGACATTGTGAGAGTGGGACCAGAGTCCTTCATTACATGTGTCACTTGTAGCTGGAGTTCTCCTAAAGAACTTCCTACTTTGCTCAGGCACAATCCAGAAATTGGGGAAGACTGAGCAAGCAATCCGTCTGCTCACAGGAACATATAACATTCATGTACATGTTTGTGTGTGTACATGTGTTTTCATTTCTCTTGGGTATTTGTCTAGGGGTGGAATTGCTGGATCATTTAGTCACTCTATGTTTAATCATTTGAAGAGCTGCCAGACTGGTTTTCTTTTCTTTTCTTTTTTTTTTTTTTTAAGATTTTATGTATTTATTTGACAGATATCACGTGTAGGCAGAGAGGCAGGCAGAGAGAGAGGAGGAAGCAGGCTCCCTGCTGAGCAGAGAGCCCGATGCGGGGCTCGATCCCAGGACCCTGAGATCATGACCTGAGCTGAAGGCAGAGGCTTTAACCCACTGAGCCACCCAGGCGCCCCCAGACTGCTTTTCATAGCAGCTGGACTATTACGCATTTCTTCTAGTAGCATATGAGAGTTCTAGTTTCTTCACATTCTTGACAACCCATATTATCAAGCTCTCAATTCTCATTCTAGTGGTCGGGATATAGTGTTTTATTGTGATTTTGAGTGGCATTTCTCTGATGACTAATGATGTCTAGCATCTTTTTATATTCTTTTAGCAATTTGCATATATTCTTTGGGAAATTGTCAATTTGGATCCTTTGCTTATTTTAAAAAAAATTTTTTTTGTAAATTTTAAGAGTTCTTTATATATTCTGGATATAATTTACTTAGCAGATACTTGATTGGCAAACATTTTCTCCCATTCTGTGGGTTGTCTTTCACATTCTTGGATCGTGCCCTATGAAGCACAAGAGTTTTAAATTTTGGTGAAATTCAGTCAATTTTTGTTGTTTTTGTTGTTGCTTGTGCTTTTGGTGTCATATCCAAGAGTTCATTGTCAAACCTGAAATAATGAAAATTCTGTGCTTGCTTCTAAGAGTCTTGGCCTTTAATCCATTGTTAGGTCAGTTTTTTTTGTGTGGTATGAAGTAAAGGTCCAACTTGATTCTTTGGATCTGGCTATCCAGTGGTCCTGGCCGTTTGTTTTTCCCTCATTGAATGGTCTAGGCACTGTTGTTGAAAATCAGTTTATCATAACTGTATGGATTTATTTCTGGACTCTCAATTCTAGTCCATTGATATTCCTTCGTTCTAGTACAGCACCATCTTGATTATTACATTGTAGTGACTTCTGAAGTTTGGAAGTATAAATTCTGTTAGTTTATACTTTTTCAGGATTGTTTGGCTATTTTGGGCTCCTTGCAGTTCCATGTGAATTTTAACATCTGCTTGTCAATGTATATAAAGAAGTCAACTGGGATTATGATAGGGATTGCTTTGAACCTATAGATCAGATTAAGTACCATTACCATCTTAATAGTGTTCGGTCTTCCAATCCATAAAACATAGGATTTCATTTATTTAGGACTTTACTTTTTTTCAACAATTTTTGCATACATTTACACAGTTTAAGATTTATGCTTCTTTTTAAAAATTTATACCCAAGTATTTTATACTTTCTGATAGCATTTTGAATGGAGTTGTTTTCTTAACTTTGTCAGTTTTCATTGCAAGTGTATAGAAACACAATTGATTTCTGTGTATTGATTTTGTATCCTGCAACCTTCCTGAACTTATTTATTCTTATAGTGGATTCCTTAGGATCTTCTGTGTACCAGATCATGCCATCTGTGAATACAAATAATTTTATTTCTTCCTTTCTAGTCTGAATGCTTTTTCTTTGTGTTGTTTAATTTTTCTGGCTAGAACCTTCATTTCAGTGTTAAATAGAAGTAATGTGAGAGCTGACCTCCTTGTCTTGATCTTAAGGGGAAAGCACCCAGTCTTTACATTTATTTAAGTGGAATATTAGCTGTGGTTTTTAAGTAGATGTCTTTTTTTCAGGTGAAGGAAGTTGCCTTTTAGTCCTGGCTTGCTGAGTGTTTTTATCATGAAAATATGTTGAATTTTGTCAAATGAATTTTCTGTGTCTATTGCGTGATTTTGTTGTTGTTGTTGTCGTTGTTGTTCTGTATTCTGTTGATAAAATATATTACATTAAATGATTTGTATGTGTTCAACTAACCTTGCATCCTTAGAATAAGTAACACTTGGCATGGTGTATAATTCTTTTTAGATGTTGCCGGATCTGGTTTGCTAGTATTTGTTGGGGATTTTGGATCCATAGTCAGAAGGGTTATTGGTCTGTAGTTTTCTTATTTTGTGTTTGTCAGTTTTTGATATTAGGGTGATATTAATTTCATAGAAAGATTTGGGAAGTGTTCTTTTCTATTTGGAAGAGTTTGTGGAAAATAAGTGTTCTTTTTTTTTTTTTTTTTTTAAAGATTTTATTTATTTATTTGACAGAGAGACAGTGAGAGAGAGCATGAGCGAGGAGAAAGTTAGAGGGAGAAGCAGACTCCCCATGGAGCTGGGAGCCCGATGTGGGACTCGATCCCGGGACCCCGGGATCATGACCTGAGCCAAAGGCAGTCGTCCAACCAACTGAGCCACCCAGGCGTCCCGAAAATAAGTGTTCTTTAAGTGTTTGGTGGAATCAGCGCTGACATCATCTGGGCCTGGGCTTTTCTTTGTGAAAAGACCTGTAACAAGTAATAAGATTCTATCAGTCATCAAAAAACTGACAGAATCTTATTACTTGTTACGGTTCTTTTCAGATTCTCTATTTCTTCTCCAGTGAATTTCTGTAGGTTGTATTCTACTAATTTGTCCAGTTCATTTAAGGTATGTAATTTATTGGTGTATACTTGTTCATCATATTTCTTTATAGTCCTTCCTGTTCTTGTGAGATCAGTAGTAATGCCCTCTCTTTTAGTACTCTAATAGTTTTAGGTTTTTTTTTCCCCCCCTTGGTCAGACTAGCTAAAAGTTTGTTGATTTTGTTGACCTTTCAAAGAACCACCTTTTGTTTTCTTGATTTTCTCTGTCTACTATTTCATTACTCTTTAAAAAAAAATTATTTTTATTAACATATACTGTGTTATTTGCCCCCGAAGTACAGGTCTGTGAGTCGTTAGGATTACACACTTCACAGCACTCACGGTAGCCCATACCCTCCCCAATGTCCATAACCCAGCCACCCTATCTCCACCACCCCCCACCCCCAAGCAACTCTCAGTTTGTTTGGTGAGATTAAGAGTCTCTTATGGTTTGTCTCCCTCTGATGCCATCTTTTTTCATTTTTTCCTTCCCTACCCCCTACAACCCTCCACCCTGCCTCTCGAGAAAATTCCTCACATCAGAGAGATCATATATTTCATTACTTTCTACTCTAATCTTGATACTTGCCTTCCTTCTGTTTCTTTTAGGCTTAGTTTGCTCTTCTTTTTTTGGTGCAGGTAAGGTTTCTGTAGAAGGCAAGGTCATTGATTCGAGATCTCTTTTCTTTCATAATATGGGTATTTACAGCTATAAACTTCCCTCTAGGCACTGCTTTAGTTGCATCCCATATTTTGGTATGTTCTGTCTTGATTTTCAAGCATTTCAAAAGTGTATTCTGATTTCTTACTTTTTTCTTTTACCGGTTGGTTTTTTAGGAGAGTGTTAATTTTCTCAGATTTATGAGTATCCCAGATTTTTCTGTTATTGGTTCCTAATTCCATTTCATTGTGGTCAGAAGACATACTTTATATTATTTCTATCCTTTTAAGTTTATTTAGATTTTTAAAAATAACCTAGCATATGTTCTATCCTCTAGAATGTTGCATGTGCACTTGAGACTCTATATGCTGTTGTTGTAAGATGGAGTGTTCTGTAGATGTCTGTCAGGTCCTGCTGGAGTAATAGTGCTCTTCAAACCTTCTGTTTCCTTGTTGACCTTCTCTCTAGTTGTTCTGTCCATTATTGAAAGTAGAGAATTGAAGACTCCAACTATTGCTATAGAATTATCTATTTCTCTCTTCATTTTTGTCTTTTTTGCTTCATGTATTTTGGTGTTCTGTTATTGGGTACATGTATTTTTTATTTTAAAATATTTTTATATTTATTTTATATTAATTATTATTGAATATTCCCTGTTTATCTCTAGTAACATTTTTGTTTGAACATCTGTTTTGTCTGTTGTTAGTGTATCAGTATATAGCCATTCCAGCTTTTCTGTGGCTTCTACTTGTATCTTATGCTTTATTCTGTTCTTTGACTTTAATCTATTTGTCTTTAAATTTACAGTTTGACTCCTGTCAACAATCTATAGTTTGATCATGATTTTCTGGATCTAGTCTGAAGATGTCTACCTTTTGCTCAGACTGTTATCCATCCATTCTTCCTGTTATTGATATAGTTTGATTTATATCTGCCATCATTTTGTTTTTCATATGTCTCATATCTTTTTTCTTCCTCTTCTATACTTTTTTTTTGCATTGATTGAATATTTTCTAATGTAGCATTTTAATTTCATTAATGACTTTTTTCACTATTTTTTGAGTATATTTTAGTGGTTGTTCCAGGGTTTATCATTTACATCGCAGCCTATCAGAATCAGCTTCAGATTTATGTTACATTAATTGCAGTAATATATAGAAATGTTACCTCTGTTTAGTGCTGTCACCCCCCTTTTTGTGTTGTTATTGTTTTATGCTTTACATCTGTCAATATTATAAACCCAACAATACATTGTTATTATTTTACCATCTGTTATTTCCTTAGCACATTGCAGCTTTATTCTCACCTATCTCCTTTGTTCTGTTATTGGCAAATATATTACATTTCCATGTGTTACAGACTTGGTGATACTTATATGCATATCGTTTTATACTATTTTTAAATAATTGAAGAGAAAGAAAAAGTGTGCATTAATAGTGTCTATTATAATTACATAATCACTGGTGCTCGTTATGCTCGTGGATTTAAATTGCTGTCTGGGATTACTTGCTTTCAGCTTAATGATTTCCTTAAGTATTTCTTGTAAGCAACGAACGTCTGCTAGCAATGAATCCTTTCAATTTTTGTTTATCTTGGGATATGTGTATTTTAACCTTCATTTTTGAAATACAGCTCTGCTGGACTTGGGATTCCTGGTTGACAGGGTTTTTGTTTTGTTTTGAAGGGCTTTGTGTTATCCTACCACCTCTGGCCTCCAGTATTTCTTCTGAAAAGTTAGCTGTTGTTCTCCTTGGGTTAGGGTTGCCTTGTCAGTGATGGATCATTTTTCTTTTGTGGTTTTCAAGATTGTTTTGTGTTTGGCTTTTATCATTTTTATCGTGATGTGTCTGTTGATGGGCTTTGCTTCCTAGATGTGTAGGTTACTGGTTTTCAGTAACTTTGGGAAGTATTCAGTCTTTTTTTTTTTTTTTTTGTATTGCTTTTGTTGTTGTTGTTGTTTTTACCTTTCTCTCTTCTTCTTGTATTCCCTGTACATTTATGATGTTATTCTTAACGGTATCCCAAATTTCTATGAGAGTCTGTTCATTTTTCTTCATCTTTTTCTTTCTTTCTTCAGTTTATATAATCTCTACTGATCTGTCTTCAAGTTGGCTGATTCTTTCTTTTGCTAGTTCATATCTACTGTTGAGGTCCTCTAGTGTATTTTTAATTTCTATTATTGTACTTTTCAACTCCCAGAATTGGCATTTGGTTCTTTCTTAAAATTTCTGTCTCTTTATTGATACTCTCTTTTGTTGTTATGATTTCCTTTACTTTTACAGGGAAGTTTTCTTTTACTTTTGTGAATGTATTTATAGTGGCTTCCTTGAAATATTTACCTGCTAATCCTACATCTAGTCATATTCACAGGGAGTGTTTTATGCTGCCTGCTTTTTTCCTGGTGTATGGGTCATATTTACTTATTTCTTTGTATGCCTATAATTTTTGGTTGAAAACTGGACATCTTAGATAATATAATTTAGCAATACTGGTAAATATTTTTTTTTCTCCCACTGCTTTATTCTCCCACTGCTACCTCCAGGGCTTTTATCTTTGCTTGTTTATTTGCTTATTTATTTGTTTAGTGACTGGCTGGATTATTTTAGTCTGTCTTCCCTCTCCCCTCCACAAGGTTGAGTGTTGGTCCTCAGGGAGACACAGTTTTGGGTTTGCCCACAATCTTCCTAGGGTGACTGTTTATACTGGTAGGACTCTCTTCCACCCTTTCAGTGACCACTACACTAATTGCTGGCTGATTGTTCTGTTGTTTACAACAGTGCACTGGAGCATAAATTCTGCTACAAACTAATCCAATTAAATTGTGGTTCCTTTGAAGAAATGTTTCTGTTTTTGGTGTTTTTGCTATTTGTTCTGACCAGAGGAAGGCTCCTGCTAGCTGTCCCTTTTCCTCGTTTTTTTCTTGCAAAATAGCCACCAACTCCTCCAATCTAGATTGTATCTTCAGTCGATCTACAATTCTCCCAGTTCCCTTCACCCTGACTTCTGCTGTTAAACTCTCTGTTGCAGTGAGGCTAGTTCCTTTGGGAAGAGATTAGGAGCTGTCTGTTTTGTGGCCTGCTTTTTCACCAAGCAGAATTTCTGAGCCAGGGCACTGGAGTTGGGGGTGAGGACAGTGGCTAGCTTCTCTCTGAGTGGTACTCCCACTTGAGGAGCGGAGCACTGGGTACGTGGAGGGGACCAGTAGCATGAGGAGGTCTTGGCTCTGCCTCTCCTGGTGTGGAACCCCTGCCTCACTAGCCAGTGGAATGACTTTTCAGTATGCTGCAACCAAGATGGAGCCTTGGGTGCATGAAGAGATTGGATATCATAACCTGTTAGATATAAGAAATATGGAAGCCAAATAAACCATTATATGTAAAACTGTGGCTCTTATTTACAAATAAAAATAGTAAATAAAAAGCTTTTACTTTTTTTTTTAAGTTTTTCTTTATAAAATAAGAATGCTCCTTTCAAACAGGATGTAAGGGAAATTAATAGTAAATCTAGGGCTTGGGTATACCATCATAGTTCTGGCTAACCAAAGTTGTATAATTGTGTTTGTCGAGTGCCTTCTGTGTGTCAGGCACTATTAAGTTTGGGTTATATTACTGAATGCGTCAGAAAAATCCCTACTTTAATGTGGGGGAGGAAGAAAGGAGATAGCCAAAAAAATAAAACAAAATAAAAAAACAATTAGTAAGCTGATGAATAATAAATGTGTTTTTTAAAGCTTTTTATTTTGAAGTAATTTTAGGTTTACAGCAAATCTGAGGCACAGTACACAGAGTTCCCCTATGCCCCCTAATACGAACAACTTACAGTACCACAGAATATAATATTCTAAACCCTCACATTGCCTTTGATCCAGTACTGTTCACTCATCTTCAAACCTTATTTGAATTTCACCAGTTGTTCCACTAATGTCCTTCTGTTCTAGGATCCAGTCCAGGATCCCACATTGCATTTAGTTATGTTTTCTAGTCTCCTCCATTATGGGAAATTTCCTTAATATTTTCCCTTATGTTCTTGGCACGTTTAAAGCCTTTGGCCAGTTATTTTGTAGAATGTCCCTTAATTTGAATTTGTCTGATGACTTCTTATGATTAGATTGAGGTAATGCATTTTGGCAAGAATACCACGGACATGACATTGTGTCCTTCTCAGTATACCGTATCACCAGCTTTGTGATGTTGAAGTATGTTACCATTGGTTATGAGAACGCGGATCACTTGCTTAAACTGGTACCTGCCTAGCTTCTCCACTGTAAAGCTACTATGTTCTTCTTCGTAAGTAATAAGCATTTTGTGGAGGCTTCTTGAAAATTAAGTGGATATCTTGTTTCTCATCATACTCTTGCCTATAAATTTTAACATGCATTGGTTGTTTTTGTCTGCATCAGTTTATTACTGTGGTGTTTGCCCAGTGTGATTTTCCATTTCTGCCATTTCTTCTACATTTAGTAGTTGGAACTCTGCTGAAAGGAAGAGATGTCTCTTCTTCCTTCTGTCTTTCTCATGTCTTGATAGGAGTATGGACCCAAGGGTATTTATTTTGTTCTGTGGTTTATAGTCCTCTATTACCCTTAATGATTTTGGTGTTTACATTGTCCCAGAGGTAGCCATTGGGAGCTTCTTCACCTTGGCTTCTGTGCCTTCCACATGCCCCTCTCATATTTTTCAAATTTATTGAGGTGGAAATTCACATAACAAAATAGAAAGTTCATTAAAGTGAACAATTCAGTGGCCTTTAGTACCTTCACAGTGTTGTACAACCAGCACCTTGATCTAGTTATCACTCATTTCTTGAGCCGTTTTTGATTTTCTGGTGCTGTAACATGCTCCAGGTTCATCTTGCATTTTCTCTGGCCCAGCCCTGGAAGTAATCCTCTTTTCAGGGACCCTCCAGTTCCTTTAAAGAATGGAGTCTTGGTGTGCTCATTCCTACCATGGCATCACCACTTAGCTTCTCAGTAGGTAGTGCAAGAAAGTATATGTGTGCATACACATGTATTAAAAAAAAAACAAAAAACAAAAGTTCATACTGATCCCTCTCATTTTAATATAGTACAGCTGGGTTCATTCTGGTTTCTGCCTGCCTTTTTTTTTGTAACTTATCTCTGTATCCCACAGTTAAAAAAAAAAAAAAAAGCTGTTAGTATCCCAATATAGTTATTTACTCAATTACTGTATATACAGACAATAGTTTCAGAATTGTTAACCAGTATCCAGGTGAAAAATAAATTTCTTAGGGTATAATATCTGTGTACAGGTCTTTTTATCTTAAAATTATGTGGTGAAATGCTGTCTCCCAAAGTTCCTTAGCTTATTTCTTATCCACTTCCTTTTCAGTGTGGCTTTCCCATTCAGTTATAATACACATAAGCCCATACATAAGCTCATTTATTAATGCTTGCACTCTATTTTTGGGCTCCCCTCCATGTCCTGGTTACTGCCTTCATTTACATTTTGGATATGTGAAACATTATCTTGGTTCTGAGACTCAACCGTAAGAAAAGATAGCCTAAGAGAAATGTCCCTCCTCATTCCTTCTATGCCATTTTCATTTCTCCCTTCTTTCTACCCAGTTTCTATCCCTTCCTTGTAGGTATTCAGTCTCGTTTCCTGTTGTATTCTTTCTGTATTTCTTGTTGCACAAATTGAGCAGAGGCAGGAACATTTCCTTGTCTCTGTTTCTTAAGTGATGGGTAGCATACTACAGATACTTCTCTGTGCTTTGCTCTTCCCACTTAGCAGTGTGTCCTGGAAATTGCTTCTTAGCAGTTCATGGAGGTCTTCCTCTTTTTTTTTTTCTTTTTAACAACTTCATACTTCATTGTGTTGAATGTACCGTAATTCATCCAACCACTCTCCTCTTTAGGGGCATTTAGGTTTTTAATGCATGTATTCAGTATGTTAAGTACATATTTTCTGTCTGGCATTGTGCTGGGTCTTGAATAATGGAACTCTAGTTTATAGGTTTTTGTTTTTTTTTTTAAGTTTAATTTTAGCCTTAATTTTTTTTTTTTTTTTTCATACCATGGGAAATCAAGGACTTAATGTTTTGGAAGAAAATTGTAGTTGCCACCTATGTTGTAAACAAGAAAGTCTGGAGGTCGAGCTGATTTGATTACCATTTAGATTTAAATAACTTATTCAGGAAAAGGAGATTTTGTCTCTCTTGTTGAAGTATATTTTTGTTTGCATCCAAACTTATTATATAATTTTCAAAACCTAAGGATAAAAGGTAGGCCAATTTTTAAGAAGCTTTAATTTCTATTTTATTTTTATATATATGTATGTGTATATATATGTGTGTGTGTACACATGTATTTATATATGTGTACAAAACGGAGAGAAGCAGAGGGAGAGGGAGAGAGAGACTCTTCAGCAGGCTCCATGCTCTGTGCAGAGCCCGACATGGGGCTTGATCTCACAACCCTGACATCATGACTGACATCAAGTCGAGGTTCAGACGCTTAACTGACTGAGCCACCCAGGTGCCCCTATTTATACCTTTTTGACGGGAAGCTAGAAAGTAACTTAAAGCAGATTACAGTCAGTATTCTTACTTTTCCAATTTAAAAAGTAGTAAATATTCACATGCCAGGCTTTTTACTTTCTTCACAGCTGAGGTGATAAGATCTAATTTTCTAGCCAGGGGGACACTGAGTTGGCCTGTGCATCTTCACTTCAACAGGTTTCAATATTTACTATCTTCAGAGCAATTTTATTTCTTCAAGTAGATGTTTTAATTGAAGTCTAACGTACATATAATCAGTGTACAATTGTAGGAGTTTAGCTCTGTGAGCTGTCACCAAGTGGGCACCATCTGTGTAACAAACCCCGGAAGGAGAACATTGTGGCACTATGTGTCTTTGTGTGTTGGCACCTGAATTTGTTGGTGTTTGACCTGGAAGTTGCCCATGCAGCGTCTCTCGTGGTACTTCTCTGAAGGAACCAAGTCTTGGATTTCATCTCTATGCTGCTGTTTGCATTTAGCCTTTCTGCTTGCCCAGGATTTACCGAATGCTCTGTTTGCCCATCTTGTACTACGCTGTGGGAACGCAAGGGTGATTGAGACGCAAGACCTGCGGTAGGGGGGATGTTACTTTAGTGGCCCTACCCGCACTCCAAGTAACCATTGTTCTTCTCTCCCAGAGCTGTGGACACAGTGCTGTGATTAGCATCAAGGTAAAAACACTTCATTCTGATAAGGGGTCCTAGAAAAGCTCCTTATAAGAAGGGACATGTGAGTTGGTCTGAAGGATAAAGAGGGATTTGATAGGAGAAAGGTGCTCCCTGGGATAACGGAAAGGGTAGATGTTGGCTTGAACTACAGTGCATACAAGTGGCAGAAGACTTGAATGGCAGAAGCATTTGACCTGAGTGACCAGAAGTGTTGACCTCATGCATAAAGGGTGGAAAGAAAGTGGGAAGAGACTCGGGGAATCAGAAGGGTCTAGGGACTGGCAGTTTCTGTTCGATCAGAAGCACATATGATGGCTGGGGAGGAGGTGAGAGATCTGAAGAGCAAGGCAAGAGGTCATGATGAAGAGGGTCATTGTCTTGTGACTTTGTCCTTCCAATAAGATACCTTATTTGTTTAGACTTGGGTACATTTTTTGAGTAGGTGACGACATGGCACTTAGCATGTGTGTGCACACATCTTTTTTCTCATAGTTTTGTTTTAAAGTACAGCTGATTATTTATTTATTTTTAAAGATTTTATTTGAAAACAAGAGTGAGGGAATGAGAGAGAGAGGGAATGAGAAAGTACAGCTGATTATTTATTTTTAAAGATTTTATTTGAAAACAAGAGTGAGGGAATGAGAGAGAGAGAGATGTTTGCATGAACATGCATAAACAGGTGAAAGGCAAAGGGAGAAGCAGACTCCCCTCTGAGCAGGGAGCCCAGGGCAGGACTGGATCCCAGGATCCTGGAATCATTAACTGAGCCCAAGGCACATATTTAACTGTCTGAGCCTCCCAGGCGTCCCAGTACAGCTGTTGGATTTGAATTTCAAACACCTCAGTCAGCAGACAAGTACAAATATTGCAAAACTTACACCCGTATTTATATTTAAACTTTTCTAAACTATCAATGGCATGGGCTTCATTCATTTCCTTATTTCCGAACCTTCATAAGGTTATGGAATTCTTATTTTTATACCTTTCTGAGGTTTTAGGAATCTCACCAGCCTGGGGGGAGAAGAAGTGAATGTCTACTGAGACCAGCGCATGCTAAACATGTCCCGGGTTATTGACGGAGTCTTGAGTTGGGCAGGGGACCTGGTTGCTTTTCCCAAGATGATTTAAATCTTTCATTATCTAGTTGCGTCCTTTTCTGCACTTAAACCTAATTTTTAGGTTAATAAGGCCATTTAAGCGCCTATTGCTGATTTAGATTTTTGGTTTTTTCCATGCTGGTATTTCCATGCTGGCATTTTCCCCTCTGGAATAGGATTCTTTTTTTTTTTTTTTTTTTTAAAGATTTTATTTATTTATTTGACAGAGAGAGATCACAAGTAGACAGAGAGGCAGGCATAGAGAGAGAGAGGGAAGCAGGCTCCCTGCTGAGCAGAGAGCCCGATGCGGGACTCGATCCCAGGACCCTGAGATCATGACCTGAGCCGATCATGACCTGAGGCTTAACCCACTGAGCCACCCAGGCGCCTCTGGAATAGGATTCTTAATTGCCCTCATCATTACCCTGACTTGATAGAGATATTGCAGACTTAAGCATGCCTTATTAGAATCTTGTGATTAGAAGGCCACCTGAGTTTTCTTCCTCTAAGATAAGGAATTAGTCTAGGAGTTTGATCATTTTAGGACAGATCATGGAATATTTTCCTTCTTTCTTTTTTTTTAAACCAAATTTCTTTGTGTGACCATTACTCTGATCATTTTCTCCACCCCCTTGTTCTTGTTACCTTTCTTATTTTTTTCCAAAGTTTTGAGCTTGCATGGAATCTTCCACCCCCCATTTCTTGGTAAACAGAGATAAAAATTTATGTCTACACTTTATAAGCAGACGTGCTTATTAGAGGAAAAAATACTCAAGTATATTGACCAGTCTTCTACTTGTTTAAATTAACAGAAAATTAACCATTTTCTGTTCTTTATCTTTTTCACATTTCAGCCTATTTTTGAATTTTTTTTTTTCTATTTACAGAGTAAGTTTGTATCCACTTAATGTAATTTTTTTTCTTGAAATGTCCAGGTAGTCACCACTTGTCTACTGGAGATCCTTTTAGGCTGTTTATCTATTAAGAACTCTCCCTGACATCTCTGAAAGCGTCCTTACTTTGCTATCCTATTCCACACTCACAGACACATCCTAATTTTTCCCCTCCATCAGTAGATGTGGAGTTAGCTATGCCTTAAGAGTCCTAGTTCCTTTCAGAAGGAATTGTATTAGAGACCAAAATTTGAATGTCCATAAGACTTAATGATGGACAAAAGTGTTGCTCTTGTTTGTAGGAAATGGCCATTGGTTGGTTTTTCTGATTTAACTAACCACATTGTCGTGTTCTACTTTCGCTTCTGTGTGAGGTTTCATCGATCACTACAATTTTGTTGTATATCGATGAACTCCAGCTCTCTATAAAGAGAAATTTCCAATAGGATTGGAGTTTTGCAGGGAAATTCAGCAGTCTGGGACTTGTTACTTAGAATGTGGAAAGTTATACAGGATAAGAGTTTGCCAGCTAGTTTATCTCTTTCTTCACTGTGGCAAACAGTTGTTTCTTAATTTACTTCTTTGTGAGTCCTGGCAAGCCTCTGTGCACAGAAATTTCTGTTGGTACCTGGATTGCTACTTCAGAGTACCAAAAATGAAAAAAATTCTTCACAAATTCTGTGTGTGAATTATGGATTAAAGAGGTAAATGTTTGAGGAACTATCATAATCCTAAACTGTATGTCTGGTGGCTTGCTGTCATGATGGACTTTTCCCCTGGTACCTTGTTCTTTCATTATGTCAGTGGAGGTTGAGCTTAAAAAGTTGACCTTCAAGACTTGTGATGTAAAGTTTCGTATTTGTTGCTTCCTGTCATAATTTGCATTTATCTCAAGTTGTCTCTTTTGTAGCTCTGTACCATTTCCCCAAATGTCTTATCCATTCATATTTCCCCCTTTTTACTTTTAATTAGTGGTAAGGTCCTATTTATTTGCAAATGATTTTGCAGAAAAATAATAAGACTGATTAGAACTCTGTTACTGCTGTATACTGGTGTCATTTCAAGAGAAATAAGCATGTAGTTTCATGACCGAACATAAGCATAGGGTTGGTACTTGGGAACAATGAAGAATACCATTGTTGGCTATGTTTGCATCCGTGGTCTCATTTAGTTCTCACAACAGCTTGAGGGAAGTAGGTGAGTATTAAATCCCTATTTGAGGGACACCTGGGTGGCTCAGTCAGCTAAGCATTTGCCTTTGGCTTAGTTCATGATCCCAGAGTTCTGGGATCGAGTCTTGCATCAGGCTCCTTCCTCAGCAGGGAGCCTGCTTCTCCTTCTACCTGCCACTCCCCCTGCTTGTGCTCACTGTCTCTCTCAGACAAATAAATTTAAAAAAATCTTTTTTAAAAAATCCCTATTTGACATGGAGACACTTAGGCAACCAGTGAAGTATTTAATCCCACTCTGTTACATGACTAGAGAATGATAGGATAAAGGATGTGAGCCCAGGTTTATCTGGTCCCACGGCTGGTACTATTGGAAGCAGATCTTAGAGACACACTGCCTACTACCTCTTGTGCAGTAGAGTGTGTCACCTAAATGGAGTCTCCATAGGAGCTTTGGCAAGTCTTGTTTTGTTGGTCACCTAATGTGACTTTTTCATGTGCTTTTTCTAAAACAATATTTCCTTTGCTAGTATTTAATCATATTCTAGCCCTATCTGTTGATGTTACCTTTTTATTTTTTTAAGTATGAGGTTTCAGTTTTCAGTAAAGTTAGCAGAAATCTATTTTACCTTGATTGTTTCTAGGTTAAAAAGTTAGTTCACCCTGCTGTTAGTTAGAGGATACTTAAGTCATCAAATGATCTGTTGTATACCCTAGCAAAGTTACCTTGAAATTGAAATGTCTATATTATTGGTTGCTACTATTTCTGGAAGAAGTCTGTGTTAACTTGAGTCATGATGGATTTTTGTTTTGTTGTTGAGTACAGCTGTTAAAGTGTCTTCCTAAATGCGCGTAATAGTTTAGAATGCCATAATCTTTTTTGGGGGGCTCAGAAATATATATAGAATATTAGTCTTTAGGAATTTAGGTTTATTGCTTTGATGTAGAGAAAGACAGTTATAAATCTGGTGGCTTTGATTAAAATAAAACACTATCAATGACTATCACAAATTTGGTATATTATGAATGAAAAATCAGACCATTGTCAGTTGTGCTCACTGAAATAAACTTGACATTGAGTAAATCACAGATGAAGAGATAGGCTTGACTACTATATATTTTGAGCTATAATAGAGTTAACGATTAAGGTAAACCTAAGGCAACATTTTTATTGGTAGTTAGAAAATGTAGTTTTGCAGTATGGAACTTAAGTTACTTTGAAACCATTTTCTAGGAGTGAGTTCTATTGCGGGTCAGATACAACATCAAATGTGTAGAATTTTTGACTTGTAGCAGATGTTTTAACTATTTGGAAGTCATAGAGAAGATCCAGAAAGAACTCCAGTGATTGTAAATGACCAGTGTTACTGAGGAATTAATAGGATTTGATCTCTTTCCAGAAGTGAAAGACAGGGTGGGTGTAGAGGTTATTAAAAAGATGCTGCTCATGGTTTTCTTTTCCTGAGGAATAATGGCAGTGTTATCGTTTGGGAGAAATGAGTCTAGAGACCTTCCTTGGTTCCCTTGTAGCTTCCTTCTTGATTTTGGAAAAGTCACTTGAGCTCTGTGGAGGCTTTTTTTGTTTATGTTTTTAATTTTAATTTTCATTCTACTGGTAATGATCGTGGGGCAATTTTAAAGATTGGGAAAAATGCTACAAGGCAAAATGCAGGCCAACAGGGTTGTTTCTTTTCTTTCTTTTTTTTTATTTTAAAGGAAAAGAAGGTGGGTATTGCTAATTACAGAGCTTGGCATTTGTGGCAATATGCTTCATGACCATGAATGCTTGCTTGCTTGCTTATATATTTATTTATTTATTTATTTTTGGTTTGTTTGGTTTTTTTAAAAGATTTATTTATTTTAGAGAGCATGAGTGAGTGGGGAAGGAGGGGCAGAGAGAAGGGAGAATCCTGAAGCAGACTCCCTGCTGAGTGCAGAGCCCAACAGGGGTCTCAATTCCAGGACCCTGAGATCATGTCCTGAGAGAGAATCAAGAGTCGGCCTCCCAACTGGCTAAGCCACCCAGGCTCTCCACCGTGAATACTTGTA
The DNA here is from genome assembly GCF_002288905.1 of Enhydra lutris kenyoni. Taxonomy (NCBI): domain Eukaryota; kingdom Metazoa; phylum Chordata; class Mammalia; order Carnivora; family Mustelidae; genus Enhydra; species Enhydra lutris. The sequence goes on along the minus strand of NW_019154128.1, from coordinate 15,477,663 downwards.
AGAAGAAGCAGTGATTGCTAGTAACCAGCAAAAATGAACTAGGATTTAGCCTAGATCATGAACTTGTTTTTTTTTTTTTTTTTTAAGATCTATTTATTTATTTATTAGAGAGAGAAAGAATGAACACAGGTGCATGCCTGAGTTGGGGGAAGGACAGAAGGAGAGAGAGAAAATCTCAAGCAGACTCTCTGTGGAGCATGATGTGGGCTCAGTGTCATGACCCTGAGATCACTGAGCTGAAACCAAGAGTCAGATGCTTGGTCAACTGAGCCACCCCAGGTGCCCCTGTTTGTGTATTCTTCTAATCCATTTTTTAATACATGGATTTATATTTGTCAACCCCATAATTGTATATGCATATCTGTATATGTGTGTGTTTTAAAATGTTTACACAGATACCATTATGCTATATATGTAATAGTATCATGCAGGCATTATTCTGTATGCATAAAAACATCTTGGGTTTTTTTTACTCACATTATTTTACTGTTTCCAGTGGGGAGGGCACCCTGGAAAGCCCTACTCCATCATTTTCACTGATGTCACACTATAGCGGCTTCTCATACCTTTCTGTTCTCTAGCTCCCAGCAAGATTCTGGTCCAAGTTCTTCTAAACTAGATATATAACATTTTTGTCCTTGTTCCTTCAGAAGTTTGCCTTTTAGAGTTCAGTTCATGGCACAGCAGATGTGACTTTTTTTTTTTTGTCCCTGCATACATGGTAGATAATGGTTAGGACACAACATCAAAACCTCTGTGTTGGGGCGCCTGGGTGGCTCAGTGGGTTAAGCCTCTGCCTTCGGCCCAGGTCATGATCTCAGGGTCCTGGGATCGAGCCCCGCATCGGGCTCTCTGCTTGGCGGGGAGCCTGCTTCCTCCTCTCTCTCTGCCTGCGTCTCTGCCTACTTGTGATCTCTCTCTTTCTCTCTCCCCGTCAAATAAATAAATAAAATCTTTAAAAAAAAACAAAAAAACAAAAAACTTCTGTGTTATGATCAGTCTCTTCAACATCCACATTGTAGTTCTCATTTTCAATGTTTGGGTGCACTTGGTTCTTGATATCTAGTAATGGGAATGTTAGTTGATTTTCATTAAATTCAGACTGTTCTATGATCACATCACCATTGTGTGACTATAGATAAGTTCACTGGACATTATTTATTTCCTCTGCAGTTAGAGTGATACTGTGTCCAACGTGGGCCACTTGAGAGTAAAGCAAGTACAATTAACAGTTATGCTGGGGTAATAGCTGTAAATTTCAACAGCCCCAAGCAAAGGTAAATAAATATGTAGTCACCCTATTAGTGAAGTGAAAGACTGTGGTAGTGACTGGCCATGTTTGGGCAAAACAGGGAAACTGATTCAGTAGTGCTGGGAAGTGAAGTTCCGTGATCTAGAAGCATCATTCAGAATCATTGTGAGCCTGCCTGCTTGAGAGGGAATGCACATTCCGTTGTATTAATCAAACATGTGGAACCCACACAGGATTGCAATGTATGCCTTAAGAATGGAGTATAAACCCTGAGGAGAGGGGAAGCATTTCCTGAGGTGGTAGCAAGCATTTGCTGAAGCAGTCATGAAAGGAAGTTATCTTTGAGGGTGCTGATTAAGATCTAGAAGGTTAATAAACCCTCTTCTCAGGGGAAATGAGTTTTGCCCTTTCTGAACCAACTGGATGCAAGGAGGTAAGATAACCTGGACTTCCTTATCAGAAAACTAAGATTAGAGATAAAGTAGAAATAAGACACTCTAAGATGTCCTCCTTTCACCTTCCTTAAAGAAAGTTTCTTCTTGCATGTGTGTTGTATTTCCCTACTCTTTTTGGTGGACTGTCTAGAAGTTAATATGCTAAACTGTCTCAGTGCTTCAGCTGTTATAGTAGTGAATTAGAGGGAAATACAGTTGAGGGAAATACACTAATCTTTTTAGTTATAGGCTAATGGGGGTTTATGGGCATAATGCTAGTGGATTTGTAAGTAGCTTTCTTCATACTGATCCTCTCCCTCTCTTTAGCTTCATTAAATCATTCATTTACCTAGTGTTTATTGAGCATATATAAGGTCCTATTTCACTGGGCACCTGCGATATAGTTGTGAATGAGATAGGCTCTGTGACAGCAAGGATATCACCTATTTACAGAGATGCTAAGGGTGTGGGGAGGAAGTTACCCAGTAATAACTGAGCAACTGAACAGGCTAGACTATTTTGAATAGCAATGAATACTGACAGTAAGACAGGCTAATGTGAGAATGCCAGAGGTGGGAATGAGGGCTAATACAGGTAGTCAGAGAAGGCCTCTCTGCGGGGGTGACGGTTTAATTGAGACCAGAGAAGTAGAGGGTAGAGAAGTCTTAGCAGTAGGAATAGCAGGTATGAAAGTCCTGAAGTAAGAAGGAGCTTAGCATTGGGGCATCTGAGTGGCTCAGTCAGTTAAACATCTGCCTTCAGCTCAGGTCATGATCCCAGGGTCCTGGGATCGAGCCCCACATTGGGCTCTCTGCTCGGTGGGGAGCCTGCTTCTCCCTCTCCCTCTACCCTGCTGCTCCCCCTACTTGTGCTCTCTCTCTGTCAAATAAATAAATAAAATCTTCTAAAAAAGAAGAATAAAGCTTGGCATGTTGAAAGAACACAAAGTCAGTGTAGGTAAGAGGGAGTGCAGAGCAGTGATGGGCATTAAGAGTTCTGTGATTAATTTGAGATGCCGGAGCTGGAGATACACATTTTGGTATTATTGGCGTACAGGTGAAATTTAAAGTCACAGGAATGCATGAGAGAACTTACAGGATTGAGCCCTGTCAGACTCCATCTCTGAGGTCAAGTAGAGGAGGAGAAGCAGTTGGTGAAGTAGGAAGAATGTTAGAAAATTGTGATACCAAAGAAATCAATGGAAGTGTTTCAAGAAGGAGAAAAGCGGTCAGTCATGTGGAATGCTGCTGAGAGGTTGTGTGAGATGAGGACAGACCAATTTTATGTACAGCTCTCATTTCTAATCCTGGCGTCTCTGTGCTCTCCAGGATTTAGCTCGTCTTCATCTCCTACGTTATCACCATCCTGAGCACCTGATGTGAACCCAAAAGCATTGCCTTTTTTTTACTTTTGCAAATGTTCCTCTCCTCACCCTCTTTGCCACAGCCTTGCCTATCCCACAGATTCTGGCTTAAATGCCTTAGCGCTCCCATGATCTCCAGCTGTCCTTTTGACCCTTCCTGGCACCTCCTTTCCAGCATTTCTCCTGTGCTCCGTGATGGCCACGAACTGGTCTTGGAAGTCAGGACAGAAATACCCTCAGCCTCCTGCCAGTATTTCCTCTCCACTCTCTTTCCAGGTCCGTTCCCTGAGTTCTGTGATCATGACTCTTCCGTGGTTGTTTCTCATTGTATTCTTATTAAACAGGGTGGATCGTCTGGTTCTGTTTTCTAGGCTCTTCAGTTAAAGCCGTGGTATTACTATCTGTTTGTGTGTTTTGTGCATTTAAATTAAGTATCATTTTTATGAAAGTGTGATATGCTCATAGTTAAAAAATAATGGATAATACTAAAAGGGTGTATTGAAAGAATGGGGTCCAACTTCATTTCTCTATACTCTTCCAGTCTCAGTTCCTAGAAGGAGCTATTTTTAGTACTTTTGGCTGTTCTTTTTGATACTTCCAGATTTGTAAATTATATATATCTGTTATTTATGATTTTTTTTTTTTAAGATACCTTCTGTGGACTTCCTATTACAGGTGAATGTTTAGCTCTTACTCCCTTTTTCATTCTCATTCTTCCAGTATGGTTACATGGCAATTTTTAGCTAAATCATTACTCCATGTTTGCATTATTGGGACCAAGTAAATATATCTTACTTTTGAGTCAGGTATTGGACCTTTCCTTCATTGTACAACTTTCTGTTTTTCCTGGTATTAATAGTTGTCTCAATCTTCTTTTGTATAATTTTATGCATGTCAATTTTGATCGTGTTTTGATTGTCATTTTGTTTTATTTTCTTTCCAGTTAGTTTCTTCCTGAAACTCTGTCCTTTATTATCCTGGGAGTTCCCTTTGCCTCCCTTTTGAGCTTACATGTTCAGATCCTGAGTTTTTTCTCTTTCTTGACTTTTTCCTTTGCTTTGCTGGAGCACCTTCTCTAGTAGCTTCCTGACTAGTTACATGCTTTTGAATATTTTTTTTTTAATTTTTTTTTTTTTTTTTAGGATTTTATTTGTCAGAGAGAGAGAGAGAGATCACAAGTAGGCCGAGAGGCAGGCAGAGGCAGAGGGAGAAGCAGGCTCCCTGCTGAGCAAGGAGCCCGATGTGGGACTCAATCCCAGGACGCTGGGATCATGACCTGAGCTGAAGGCAGCCGCTTAACCAACTGAGCCACCCAGGCGTCCCTTGAATATTTTTAAATTCTAGTTTCACACTAAATTAATGGCTGGATAAAGGAATTTAATCTGAAAAATATGTTTCCTTTGAATTTGTAAGACACGCCTGTATTGTATTGTCACAGTCAGTGTGGCTGGGACAGGTCCTCCTGTTTTGGGTATACCTGTTTGCCCTTCCCCTTAGAAACTTGAAAAATTTATATTCCTTCTTCTGTCTCCTTTCCCCCCTCCCCTCCATCCTCCTCCCCTTTTCTTTATGGTACTGGCTAGAAACTCCAGTGCGACACTGAATAAAAGTGATATGAATGGGGCTGCCTGGGCGGTTCAGTTGGTGAGGCATCTGACTCTTGATTTCAGCTCAGGTCTTAATCATGAAGGTCGCAAGTTCAAGCCTTGCGTTGGACTCCATGGTGGGCATGGAGCTTATTTAAAAAAAGGGTGATATGAATGGACATCCTTGCCCTGTTCCTATTAGATACGGTGTGAATTACAGGTTTTTTTCTAATCATAAATGAGTGCTGGATTTTGTCAAATGCTTTTAATGCATCTGTTAAAATTCATGGTTTTTTTGGTCTTTTATTCTGCTAACATGGTTTATTAATTTCTTTTTTAAAGATTTTATTTATTTTTTTATAAGTAATCTCTATGCGCCAGATGGGGCTCAAATTCACAACCCTGAGATCAAGAGTTGCATTCTCTACTGACTGAGCCGGCCAGGAGCTCCTGGAATAATGCTAATTTCTGATGAAGCAACCATGGATACCATCAGAACCTGGGTTTTTTGTTTGTTTGCTTGTTTTGGTGGGGGGGAAGATTTTTACAAAGAACTAACTGTTGGCTTTATTGATTTTTTTTTTCCCCTCTAGATTAAATTGGGAGGAAAAGACCTCATGAAATATCTACTCAGATCTTTAATTTCTTTCAGCAGAGTTTTGTGGTTTTTCTGCATGTAGATCCTATACATATTCTGTTAGATGTATAGCCTAGTATTTAATTTTGGGGAATGCTAATGTAAATGGTATTGTGTCTTTAATTTCAAATCTGTTGTTTATTACCGGTGTATAAGAAGGCACTTGGGGGGCGCCTGGGTGGCTCAGTGGGTTGGGCCTCTGCCTTGGGCTCGGGTCGTGATCTCGGGGTTCTGGGATCGGGCCCCGCATCGGGCTCTCTGCTCGGTGGGGAGCCTGCTTCCTCCTCTCTCTCTGCCTGCCTCTCTGCCTACTTGTGATCTCTATCTGTTGGATAAATAAATAAAATCTTAAAAAAAAAAAAAAGGCACTTGGTTTTTGTATACTAACCTTGTATCTTGAAACCTTGCTATAATTGCTTATTAGTTCCAGGAGTTTTTTGGTCAACCTTTGGAATGTGCCATGTAGACAATGTCCTTTGTAAACAAAGTTTTGTTTTTCTTCCCAAACTATATACTTTTTATTTCTTTGCCTTGCTTTATTGCATCATTCAGGACTTCCCATATGATATTGAATAGGAGTGGTACGAGCAGGCATCCCTGCCTTGCTCCTGTTCTTAGTAGGAGAGCATCTAGTTTTCTCATTAATTGTGGTATTAGCTGGAGATTTTTGTTGATATTCTTTCTCATGTTAAGGAAGTTCCCCTCTATTTCTAGTTTGTGGAAAGCCATTACTTTTCCACATATTTTTTCTATCACTTTTTCTGTCTCCTCTCTTGAGTATATTTGGTGATAGCGCAGCTTTCTTCAATCTTCTTTCTCTCTTCTTCAGACTGGATTATTTCTAATGATCTACCTTCAAGGTCACGGGTTCTTCTGTTATCAGAAATGTGGGGTTGACCCTCAACTCCAGAATATCCGCTTTATAATTTCTACCCCTTTATTTTCTCTACTCATTACATCAGTTTTATCATACTTGCCTTTAATTCTCTAAGTGTGGTTTTATTTAGTTCTTTTCTAGTAGCTGTTTTGAAGTCTTCATCTATTAAATCCAACATCTGGGAACACTCAGAGAACATTTCTGTGGACTGCTTTTAATTTTTTTCCCCCTGAGTACAGGTCACACTTTCTTTTTTCTTTGTACGTCTTGTAAATATTTGTTGACTACTGTATATTTTAGGTAATATATTGATGCAACATAGATTCTTTTAAAATTTTATCCCTGAAGCTGCTGGTGGTTTTGCTTCCTTATTTGTTCAGTAACTTGACTGGACTAACTCTCCAAAATCCATCTTTCCCACAGTATGTGGCTACTGATAATCTCTCTACACTTTTGATTTGTTCTTATTTTTAAGCACATAGAATAGTGTTCAGCCAAAGATTGGTCAGGGGTTGTAGTCAAACAGTTTGAGCTGGTAAGACCTCCATTCTCTGGGGACAGGTACTTGGGGAGTGGTCATACTTGAGGCCATTCTCAGGTCTGCCTTGGCTTTACTTTCCTCTTGCCTCTAGAAAGTCAGTTCCTCTGTGTGTGTGCATGGGTTCTGTCAGCCAAACGTGTGTGGGTGGCCTGGGCCTGCTCTGGTCTCTGCTGTGTGTGCTTATAGGCTCCACTCAACCTGAGCTGTGAAGAGTTTTTTAAGCTCCCTCTTGCTGTCTCACTCTCTGGAACTTCTCATGAAGTCTTCTGGCTGCTCTGCCTGTCCATTGCCTGTTCCCTATAGCATAGTAGCCTCAGGCTGGCGGAGACGCTGACCCTCCCATTCATTTGCCTCAGAGATTGCCACTTTGACCCACACTCCAAATCAAGTGAGCCCCCTCCACCCCCGTGACAGTGAATCTGTTGGTTTCAAGGCCTCCCCCTGCCTTTTTGAACTTCTGAAGTGTTAGAGCTGAGGAGGGATGAGGGCAGTTCCTGGCCAAAAAAAAAAAAAAAATCACGTGCTTAACTCTGTTCTTACTCAAAGTACAGTGTTTTCACGAATAAACCATTTGTTGTATGTCTCCAGTTGATTTCCAGAGGGCTGAAATAGTCGGGTTTTTTTTGACTCATTTGGCAAGCTTTCAGTTCTAGTGAGGAAGAGTTTCTGTGGGCCTTCTCAGTCTGTTATGGTAGAAGTTAGAAGTCCTCTGGGCATTTCTTAAAATGTTCTGTCAGGTGATTCTGATTTGTAGGCAGGCTTGAGACCCATTACACCTAAGGTTCTTCAGGCTCTAAATATATACACATAAAATCATGACATAAAGTTTTTGCCATATGAATTTCTAAAAAAAAAGAGAGGGAAGGAGAATTCTTTAATATCTGAGGCATTATAAATAAGGACCTAATTTTAAAACAGAATCTGAAGAGGGGCTAGAATATAGACCTAAATTCTACCAGGTAGGCCAGTCACCTTTCTTACTTACATATTAAAGTCAGCAGATTTATCCCTTGGGCTTGGTTTGGCATTATTTTATGTTCAGCTTCGTTGGCTATCATCCATTTCCTAAAACATTTTCCTAATCTAATTTTTCTAGGTTGGAAGGCTGCTTAAGCATATGCTGTGCTCAGAGGTTGTGTGGAAATCTATGCTTGACGTATTCTTAACTCTGAAAGGATATTATTCATGGTTGACATATTAGAGGAGGACTAAATTGAGAACACTGGATTATTACAGAACATTAGCTAACTGAATTTTTTGTGGTGCTTTCGAAAGACTGCCAGCCAAGCTTTGGGGATATGAGTAATTGTCCAGCTCTAGGCTCCATTGTTTAATGAAGTACACGGATAAAGTACGTTGTACCCTTAAACCGGTAGTGGAAAAGAATAGCATTAAAAAAAAAAAAAGCTCTCAGGTCAGTCTTATTTAATAAAGTATAAATGTGCACAGAAATCCGAAATAGAATGCTAGTCAATGGAATCTAGTAGGTAGAACTATGTTGGTAACATTTTTGGTATATTTTCTTTCATTTTTCTGGACTGGTGGTTCTCACAGTGTGGTTCAAGGACTTGAGGATTCCTGGGACCTTTTCAGGAGGTTCACGAAGTCAAGACTATTCTTGGAGAAGTACTGATACGTTATTTGGTTATTGCCTTTTTCATTCTCAAAAGAAATAGCAGAAGCAGCTATGAGAATTCAGCTGTATTTTTGTTAAGCCAGACATTAGAAAGATTTGGGCATATGTCACTCTACTAAATTTTTGTTTTAGAAAATAGTTATTTTTTGGTAAAATATATTATTTATGTTAACATGTAAAGGGTTTATTGTTTTTAAAATAGTTTTAAATATTTTACATGTTGATTGGTTTTGATTTCTAATATGGTAAATATAGTTAGATATAATTTACATAAACAAAAGGTCTTTGGGGTCCTATAATTTTGAAGACTGTGAAAAAGTTCTGAGACCAAAAAGCTTGAGAGCTACTCTACTAAATATAAATGTAATTGGTATCATATCAGGCATAATGTATAACCTACATTTTTGCTTAATATATCACAGATGTTTCCTGTGTCATGGTTTTTAGTGGGTCCAAAACATTCGATTATACAATTACCATCATTAGCTTAACCATGTAAATAAGGCTATGACAAGTTTTATACATACAGTTTTAAACATCAGTTTCTTATAATTTTTTTTTAATTTAAGAGGATTTGCAGTTCACTGGCATAGCTGCTAATTACGTAGCATTCTACAAGTCATTGACATTTAGGGGGAAAAAATCTAAAATGTGATTCCTGCTGCAAAGAGAGTTAACAACAGAGCTGGGACTGCTTATCATTAGAAAGGCCTGCTTGCAATGCTGGACCTCTCAGCTCCCATCTGGGAACTTGGCTGGTAAACACCGATATAAAACTTAGCCTACGTGATAAGAGTGGCTTATTGTGGCTAAATTATTTGTACAAGCAATTTAGTTTATGCTGAACATCTGCTTTCCTTCTTAAAGTCTGGAATTTTGGTATGTGCTAGGCAGAGCTTGCCTACAAGACTAGCCTCCAGTAACAACAGTGGGCGCTGAGTCTCTAGTGAGCTTTGCTGGTAGATGACACTTTGCATGTGTTGTCAGAATTCATTGCTGGAGGAACTAAGTGTGTCCTGTATTACTCCACTGGGAGAAGACCTGGATGCTTGTACGTGGTTTCCTCCAGACTTCTACCCATGTGCGTTTTCCCTTTGCTTATATGACTGTATGCTGAGTACTGTGAGTCCTTCTATTGAATCAGCGAACCTGGGTGTGGTCTTGGGAATTCCTGACATATTTGCCATCCTGGAACTCACACTTTAATAGGGAAAAGGAAATATATATGTAATTATAGTACAGTGTCGTAGGTATAAAATAGGAGTGTAATTAAGATAAAGAGGAGGCACAGTTGGATAAGCATCCAACTCTTGATTTCAGCTCAGCTCATGATCTCAGGATTGTGAGATTGAGTCCAGTATTGGGTTTCATGCTCAGTGGGGAGTCTGCTGCTCTCCCTCTCCCCCTAGGTAAATCATTAAAAAAAAAAAAAAAGATAAAGAGGAGCTAAACAGAGGACAGAGGTCAAAGAAAGCTTCATAGGGAAGACGACCAAGGAATATTTTGAAGGATGAATGGAATTTCACAAACGAAGAAAGAGAAGGGTAGGTCTGATGAGCAGACAGCATGCACAGAGAGGGTTAAAACTTGTACTGGGTTTGGAGAGACCCAAGCAGTTTGATAATGTTGAAGCAAGAAATAATTCTAAGTGACATTAGAGATAATGTTGGAGAGTTAAGTCGGGAGTCACTTACGTTTTTCCAGCTTGGAAGGTAAGCTATGTGATCATCCAAGAAAATAGTTGGAGTTGAATACCAGAAGGCACCAAGAACCATTACATTCTAATCCAGGTGAAGGATAAAATGAAGGTTTACAGAGGCATCTGTGTAAAGAAGCAAGGATAGATTAGCAAGGTGGGCAAATGTGGTGAAATTTCACAATGTAGGAAAAGCTTCAGGAAGGGCCTAAGGAATTTTTGAGAAGTCTGCTCAGCCTGTGAATGAGAACTTCAGGGTGTGTGTTTTTCGTAGCAACTACAACCTCTGATATCTGTAGGAATGGGGCCATCCTCTCTTTGTGCCCTTAGGTCATTAGATGAAAGAGACACGTGTAGAGTCGGATTAAGAGTGTGGATGAGCTGTTACCCTGATAGGTCACTTTGTTAGAGTGGACTGAATCATGAGATCCTTTCTGGACTCTCTGATCCTTTCTGCCCTTCTGCAGCGTGATTCTAGAGTAGAAACACCAAACACTGAGGTTTGCCTTAAATGGTGTGGGAAGCGATGAACTGTTAATGGAAGTGGCAGTGTCCTTAAAATCAGTCTAAAAGGCCTCATCTTACCAGGAAAAAATAATGTTTTATCATTTTATTATGATATCATACAGTAAATTTGGATTTTTATCATTGTTTATCATCTGGGTCCAGTGAGCAACCTTCATTAATTTTTATTGTAATTTTACAAATAATACAGAAATAAAAATAAAGTCTGGTAGGGAAAAACAACTTTATTGTAAATTTTAATAATTTAAATTTAGGAAAGCCAAATATTTGCACATTTTTCTGGTTTGGTAGGTATACAAATTGAAATGGGCAGTGTCCTTTGAACACAGCTAACTGCTCATCGACTGTCCTGCATGAACCTGGAACACACCCTGCTTATAAATTGTAATTCTTGGTTTTAAATACATCTGTAATAGGTTTAACTCCTCATTACTTCTAGTTCTTTTGCACTTGAATCATCCAAACACAAAACTTATGGAAACTTTTGCAGCTGATAATTTTGTTGAAGGAGAAGATGGCTGTCTTATTTGCTTCTTAATTGCAAAACATTTTCATTATTAAATTGATGAACAACAGAATGATGAAGCCAGTTAAGTCTTTCCATTTCTGCATCATGTCTTTTTAATGACTTTTGCATGTGCATTAGCCTTTACCATTTGTCTGCTTATGAACTAATCCAGTAAATGTTGTTGCATACATACATGCTAGACAAGAGAAGACCGTCATTCATCCTTTTAGCAAAACAGGATGTTCTCGCTTTTTATGGCAGATCTTGTGAGGATGTCTGTCCAGTTATATGACCAACTGGATGAAAATGATGTGTTTCCTTTTTGTCCTTAGAAATTATTGTTCATCCATGGGTTCTTTTTTGTTTTGCTTTTTAGAAAACTATTTAAAATTAGAGAATTACAGGTAGCTGCAGATGGTACAGAGGGATACAATGTAACCTTCACCCATTTCTCTCTAATGGTTACTTGTTAGAAGTTATGTATGTGTAATGTACAATGCCAGAATGGGAAATTGACATTGGTACTATGGGTGTGTATAGTTCTCTGCCATATTATCACTTGTACAGATTCTCGTAACCACCACCATCATCATCACCCAGGGTAAAGAACAATTTTATCACCATAAAGATCTCCTTTGTGCTACCCCTTTATTGTCACCCATGCTCCTGCCTACCTCCCTGACTCTTGAAAACCACTGATCTGTTACTCCTTACTATAACTTTGTTATGTTGAAAATGTTACACAAATAGAATCACATAGTATGTGACATACTACAGTTTGTTTTTCGCTCACTGTAATTGAAGACCATCCAAGTTGTTGAGTGTTTCAGTAGTTTGTGCTTTTTTATTTTTATTTTTTAAGATTTTGTTCATTTATTTGAGAGAGAGCGGGAGAGAGTGAGCACACACAATGAGGAAGAAGGGTAGAAGGAGAAGCAGACTCCTTGATCAGTGGGAAGCCCAAGGCTCTGCTGGATCCCAGGACCCTGGGAGAGCAACCTGAGCTGAAGGCAGACGCTTAATGGACTGAGCCACCCAGGCACCCTGTGTTCCTTTTAATTTCTGAGTGACATTCCATGGTATGGAATAGAGAGCATATAATTGGATTATGTATTTTTTTAAGATTTTATTCTTATTTTTTGGAGGGGGTGGAGGAAGAGGGAGAGAGAGAGTGAGTCATAGCAGACTCCCTGCTGCATGTGGAGCCCTATGTGGGGCTTGATCCCACAACCCTGAGATCAGAACCTGAGTGAAACCAAGAGTCGGACATTCAACCGACTGCACCACCCAGGCACCCCTGGATTATGTATTTTTAATCCACTCTATCAATCTCTTTTATCTGGTATTTTTAGACTATTAGCATTTAATGTGATTAGTGATGTTAGGCTTTATAAAGTCTTGTCATTTTATTTTTATTCACTAGTCCCTCTTTTTTTGTTGTTTCTCTATTTTCCTAACAGCTTAAGGGTTGCTTGAATATTTTAAAAACTACATTATTATTTATCTGTAGTGTTTTGAGTGTATCCCTTCATACAGATATTTTACTGGTTGCTCTAGGTGTGATATATATATATATAGATAGATATATAGGTATATATCTATATATATAGGCATGGCGGTTTACGGCTGTTGGCATTTTATCAGTTTAAGTGCAGTATGGAAACTTACATCCTTTAAAACCCCTTTACCCTCCATAGTTTATAATTGTTTTAAAATATTTTCTCTACATTGAGAGTGTACGTAGATAATGTTATACTTTTGCTTCAGCCACCAAACATAATTTGGCAACCTCATTGTGTTTATCCTATTTTTTTTAAGATTTTATTTATTTATTTGACAGAGAGAGTGACAACCAGAGAGGGAACACAAGCAGGGGGAGTGGGAGAGGGAGAAGCAGGCTTCCCACCAAGAAGGGAGCCTAATGTGGGACTCCATCCCAGGACCCCAGGATCATGACCCGAGCCAAAAGCAGCTGCTTAAAGACTGAGCCACTGGGGTGCCTGGGTGGCTCAATGGGTTAAAGCCTCTGCCTTCGGCTCAGGTCATGATCCCAAGGTCCGGGGATCGAGCCCCACATCGAGCTCTCTGCTCGGCAGGGAGCCTGCTTCCTCCTCTCTCTCTGCCTGCTTCTCTGCCTATTTGGGATCTCTGTCTGTCAAATAAATAAATAAAATCTTAAAAAAAAAAAAAAGACTGAGCCACCCAGGTGCCCCTGTATTTATCCTGTTTTTGCTCTTTCGGTTCTTTCTTTTCTGGTATTGCAAGATTCCTTCTTTCATCCTTTCCATTTCAAGAACTTCCTTTTAGCCATTTTTTAAGGGTCGGTTTGCTGATGAAAATTTCCACTGGTTTTCCTTTGAGAATGTCTTATTTGATAGTTTTGCCAGGTGTGGAATTTGGGGTTGATAGTTCTTTTTTTTTTTTTTCTTCCCTGCCTCCACCCGCTGCTGCTCTCCCACCCCACACCCTCCCCACACCCCCTTCCCCGGTTCTTGAAAAATGTCATGCCATCTTTTTCTGGCTGCCATGATTTCTAAGGAGAAATCTGCAGTTACTCAAATTACTATTATTTTTTTCCACTGGAATGTGTCATTTCTCTCTGGCTGCTATCAATTTTTTTTTCTTTGTCTCTAATTTTCTGAAGTTCATTTATGTTGTTTCTTGGCATAGGTTTCTTTGGGTTTATCTTTTTGTTATTTTCTTAGCTTCTTACATCTTTATGTGTGTTTACATCTTTTGCCAAATTTGGGAAATTTTAGCCATTATTTTTTCTACTGCTTTACCCAGCCTACTCTCTTTATCTTTTCCTTCTGGGTTTCTGTTGACAAGAATGTTAGATCTCAGATCATTTGTTATAGTTTCAAAGGTTCCTGAGAATGTTTTTTTTTCTGGTCTGTTTTCTCTTTGTTATTCAGATTGGGGGGCAATTTTGGTTGTCTTTCTCAAGATTCACTGACACTTTCTTCTTTTCCATTCTGCTATTCAGTCCATACATTAAATTTTTAAAATTTCAGTTATGGTATTTTCTGTTGTAAAATTTTCATTTGTTTCTATAACTTCTGTCTTTGATTTCTTTGCATAGGTTTTTCATTTTTTTAAAAATTTGCCCATTGAAACATTTTTATGATGGCTGCTTTAAAATTTTTATCAGGGTGGTGGGGTTATGGACATTGGGGAAGGTATGTGCTGTGGTGAGTGCTGTGCAGTGTGTAAACCTGGTGATTCATAGACCTGTACCCCTGGGGCTAATAATACATTACATGTTAATAAAAAAATTTAAAAAATCAAAGAAAATTTAAAAAATCTTTGTCAGATAACTCCAACATCTGTGTCATCTTGGTGTTGGCATTTACTGATTGTCTTTTCTCTCTCAGGTTGAGATTTCCTGATTCTTAGTATGATGGGTGATTTTCAGCTATCCAGGGCATTTTGGGTATTATGTTATGAGACTCTGGGTCTTGTTTAAGTTGTCTGTCTTAGCTGGCCTTCATTCTTTCTTTCTTTTCTTTTTCTTTCTTTTTTCTTTTTTTTTTTTTTTTTTAGATTTCATTTATTTGAGAGAGAGATAGATCATGAGCCAGGAGAGGGGCAGAGGAAGAGACAGAAGCAGATTCCCCACATGAGTGGGGAGCCTGATGTAGGGCTTGATTTCAGAACCCTGAGATCATGACCTGAGCTGAACTTAAATGCTTAACTGATTGAGCCACCCAGATGCCCCTTAGCTGATCTTTTCTGACACCAATTTTGTATTTGGAGGCAAAGGTGGAGTGCCACCTTACTAATGCCTGAGGTAGAAATCCATTTTCCTTACTTGGCCTCTGTTGATACCAGGTGGGAAGAGGCTCCTCCTTATTTTTGTTGCAGAGGTGGGAGATTGGTTCCCTGTCAGGCATCTGATGACACTAAGTTTGGCTGGCAGAGGAGGAAGTACCCTGTCAAGTGTTTTCCGTGTGGTCTCTACTGATAAGCATTTGCGGGGCGGGGGGTGGGCACATTACTGTTGAAGGATAATGTAAGTCCTACTCTTCACACAGTCTTTTCCTTTTTTTTTTTTCTTTTTAAGAGTTTATTTATTTTAGAGAGAAAGCGAGCATGAGGGGCAGAGAGAGAGAATCTGAAGCAGACTCCGTGCTGAGTTTGGAGGCTGTTGTGGGGCTCGATCTCATGAGCTTGAGATCATGACCTGCGCTGAAACCAAGAGTTGGATGCTCAACTGATTGTACCACCCAGATGCCCTGCACACAGTCTTTTCTGATAACATCCATGTGTGTGTGTGTTTGTGTGTGTGTGTGTTTGTGACCTTGTTACAATTGGACAATGGTGGAGGTCTAGACCCTGTGGTTGGCTTTTGCCAGTGGCGTGGAGATGGGACCGTGGTTGTTTTCATGGTGTTTGGTCAGAAATATAGTGTTTATTGTCTAAAAGTTTTCCCTCTTGCTAGGTTGCTCTATTCTTAGTCTTTTGTCTGGAGAGAGCAAGTTTTTCTTGGGGTGTTTTTGTGTGCTCCTGTGGTGTTTCCATGATGCTGGCTTCTCCAGTACTCAATCTGGAAAATACGAAGCAAAAAGAAGAGACTCGGAGAACTCACTGTTGTGTTGTTCCTTGGGTTCCACTGTCACTTCTGCCTGCCTTCTTCTCTCTACTTTGAGTCTTCTTTGTAGTTGTAATATGTAATGTACAGGGTTTTTATTATACTTAGTGGGAAGGCTAGGGGCATCTCTGTTTTGATCTGTAACTAGAAGCCTTGATCTTGAACTTGATGAAATTCATCGATGATATTATCATCTGGAGAATCTTAGTCTGAGATTTCACTTTTATAATCAATTTCGCCAACATTATTGGAGTTTAGAGTGATATTACTTGTCTCCACATCTATTTTCTGATTTATCGAGTAATTGTGAAATGTTTTCTTGCTAATTTCCTTTTTTTTTTTTTTTTTTTTTGCCATTGTGGTTCCAAGAAGGAAAAATCCTAAATTCTCAATTGTTTTCAGTGAGACAAAAGACGGCAAAATTAATGTCTCCAGGCAAGTGGACTGCTTATGTCAATTGGAGAAAAAAGTCCTCAGTAATTTAAAACAAACACAGCAGAAAAGGTGGGGGTATTGCAGGGTAGACGAGGGGGTGGGTAGTGTGAATAAAATGAAAGAAGAAAGAGGTGCGAGATACGAAGTTTGTGGATGAAAATGAGAAGTCCAGAAGGAAACACAGAAGAATTTGAAAAGGGTTTTGCCGAAGAGTGTTACGGGAGAAAGGTGGAAAATAAGAAACAAGAGGAAAGTAAAGAGGGAAGAAGAAAGCATGAAATAGATCATAAAAGAAACAACCAGATCTAGTGAGCTACGGAAAGAGGACACTGTTTGTTGGTAGGGCTAATTCATAGTGAAGGATTGGCTAATGGTCCATGTTCTGCCTTTTTTTTTTTTTTTTTAAGATTTTATTTATTTGACAGAGAGAGATCACAAATAGGCATAGAGACAGGCAGGGAGCGGGGTGGCGGTGGGGAAGCAGGCTCCCCGCTGAGCAGAGAGCCCGACGTGGGTCTTGGTCTCAGGACCCTGAGATCATGACCTGAGCCGAAGGCAGAGGCTTAACGCACTGAGCCACCCAGGTGCCCAGTATTCTGCCTTTTAAATAAAGATGATTCTAATGTAGAATATAACGCCCTGTTTTGAGCGATTCTTCATGGGAAAAGACATACTATTATATCTTCTAGAATACAATTTTTCCTTTGGGGACAAAGCACTTCTTTGGAAAAGCATCTGCTCATAAGTTTAAGTACTCAGGGAAAAGAGTTCGTAACTGTCTTATATTTACTCTGAGCTCCTTATAACTCGTTGACTTTTTAAAAATTGGGTTTGATAAAGTCATTGTTGATATATTTTGAAAGTAAAGAATGGTTATAAACATATGGCTAAGTATAGTATAGTAAGCATTATCCTAAGTTATGCAGTTTATTGTTTTTCCATCTCCTTTCACTATGAGAATGGAATTTGGGACTTCAGGATAATTGCTAAGAAGCGATTTCCCTGTCCTCAGAGAACTCAAAGAAAATTATTTGTAGCTGTTTAGATTAAGAAAATATTTCTAGGAGTCTGTTGTAACAGGTATATGCAGCATCATTTGATTATCTTAAGGGATTGTGCTTTATAAGGTCAGTGGATAAATTTTAACTTATTAAACCTCTACCTGGAAGTCTCTTTTGAATGACATTGTTAATGATTATATTACTTAGGGGACAACTCGCAAATAGTGATTTTATTCTAGAAAACTCAACTGTAGCTTGTCTGGTGGTATTCATTCACTAGTTAGAATTCTGTTTTGTAAGCATAGTGAAAACATTATGTAAGGGAACAAAGGAATTTTATTCATTGTTTTATTTTAAATGCAGTATATGGTTCTGTATATCTATGAACCACATTTTCCCTTTTGAGTTTAGAAGGGTGCTGGTCTTTTCTAATCCATGCTTGTATGATGGATCCTGAGTGGAATATTCCAGAAACAAGGAGTGATTTTGGTAATTCTTCATAATTCTTAAGAAGACTTTAGAAATAGGTGTCCACTGGATGTTTTGAAATCCCTCTGTGCTCCAGATGTAATCTTGAGGATTATGTCCAGAACCTTCTGTCCCTGGATCCTTTAACATGTAAGCCAGAGAGAGGAGAAGCAGCTAGTAGAGAGTAGAGCAGAGCTATACAGATTTCCCGGCTGCTTGAGTCTAGACCTAGTTTGAGGTCAGTATTGGTTACCTTAGTGCTGCTCAGTAGATGTCTAAGCTTCACCTTGGAGCTTGTTTGAAAAAAAATTTTAAGAAGCGTGGGGCAGGGGCAGAGGGAGAAAGAGAATCTTGCCCAGGTCCCATGCCCAGCATGGAGCCTGACATGGGGCTCAACATCACAACCCTGAGATCATGATCTTACCCAAAATTAAGAGTCAGACTCTTAACCAACTGAGCCACCCAGGTTGCCCTGCTTGTTTAAAAATTCTTAAGCACCATGTCATACCTACTGAATTAAAATCTCTGGAGGTGGGGATCCAGAATTTTGTTTTAACAATCTCTTCCAGGTGGTTCTTAGGCACAGGAACATTAGAGAATGAGATACCTCATCTTGTTTGTAACTTTTAGTTATATCCGTTCTAATTAGAATTGTCCAAATCCCATTCAACCTATGTCATTTAGAGTCCTGCTCACTTGTCTTTTGGCTTTTCTAGACTAGTTCTTCTAAACCCTTTCTGAATCCAGTTCTTTTTATTTATTTATTTATTTATTTTATTAACATATAATGTATTACTAGCCCCAGGGGTACAGGTCTGTGAATCGCCAGGTTTACACACTTCACAGCACTCACCATAGCACATGCCTTCCCCAGCAGTTCTTTTATTTTTTAAGAGATTTTTAAATGAGAAACTGCCCATAATTTCATCTGGGCCTTCTTTTTTTAAAAAATGGTTGTCTAAGAATGATGAATATGAAGTGAAATGTTTTTCAAAGGCCATGACTTCCTGAATAGTAAAGCTTGTTAAATTGTGGAATCTATTTCTGAGGGATCTCCTCCTATCTATCTATCTATTTATATATATATTTAAATATTTATCTGTGTGAAATGGTTTGTTGTAGTACTAAAGGACAGAGGGGTAGACCAGGCTATTTATCAACGTTCTTCTCAGTGTCAGAATTTTATTGTTTAATATATTTTAAAATAAAATTTAAAAGTGGCTTTAATTTTTGGTAATTTTAGTTTTAATATAAAAATCTGGTTTTTAATGTTAGCTCATAGAATTCAGTGGTGTCCCCCACATCTTGCTAATAAAGAGGTACTATTGCTTGAAAAATGAAATTTTTTGTTCTGTTTTTATATATTACATATTGGGTATTAGTTTTTATTTTTGTTAATTTTTCATCTATATTCATGCATTTTTAAATTAAATTGTTGGGTCCAAAGCTGTTATTTTTAAATTGTTGAACCACATGAAATTGACATTTTTGTAAAAAATGATCAAATATCAGCAGTTTCATATGGGTCAACCTGATAAGCCTTTGAGGAACCATAGGTACACTTTTCCCTGGAAAACTGGCTTGATTATTTGCTTGGAAGGAATTAAAGTGATTTCTTTGGAAATTTTGTATGTTTCAGAGTCTTAGGTTCATGCAGCATGATTTGTACTTTCATTGTCTCATCTGGATATATAATTTTCTACAATTAAAAAAAGTTAGATTCGGTCTACAATAAAAACAAAACAAACAAAACTAGACATTTCCTAGTAAGATGATAGTATAAGAGTTCCCACACAGTTTCCTCCCAATCCCCCACTAGAAACTGATTTAAGTGATTAAAGAAAAGCAAAAATAAGAATTATGTTGGGACGCCTGGGTGGCTCAGTTGGTTAAGCGGCTACCTTCGGCTCAGGTCATGATCCTGGCGTCCTGGGATCGAGTCCCACATCAGGCTCCTTGCTCATCAGGGAGCCTGCTTCTCCCTCTGCCTCTGCCTGCCATTCTGTCTGCCTGTGCTTGCTCTCTCTCCCTCTCTCTCTGACAATAAAATCTTTAAAAAAAAAAAATAAGAATTATGTTACTAATGTTGAAACAGAGAATCGTCAAACATGTGATCACTAATTTGAAGGAATTTTTTTGGTCTGTTATGCTAAAGTTTGAACTTCTGGGATGATCTATCACTCTCCTTAAGGGAGCAGCATAATACTATGGGAAATATAGGTAGAGAAAATTCTAGAAGTCACTAGTGAGCCTGTGTTTGGGTAGATGACGGAGGATAGACTGCATTCCTAGGGGGGCTGTGGGGAAATTATATATAACTCTTCTCTGTTGAGAGGAGCCAACAGTGTTCTGTGGTATCCTAGCAGGTCTAGCTAAGGGCTTTACCATGCATACTTTAATTCATTGACCTGGCATTCTAGATGGAGTACAGACTTGCTGTGATGTCTGGAGAGAACCCTTTTAATATGGAAATATGGAGTTAGAAACCAAGGATGGATGTGAGAGATGGGAAATGATCCATTTAGAGCCCTCTCATAGCTGTGGACTTTGGGCTAACAGCAGCACTAGCATCTGGGCTGACAGGAAATACTTAGGGCTTTGTCCAGTACTCCATGGGCCCAAGGGATCTTTTCAGGAGCATGGCCTGGACACCTCAAAGCAGAACAGTGTTTTGGAGTAAGGGCTGGGGGCATTTCTGTGGCGGTAATGGTTACTCTCCCTATTTGGTGAAGTTGGCCTCTGGGAAGGTGGTTTCAAAAAAGTACCAAGGAAATGCATAGAAGGACACAGAGACTGCCTTCAGGTCCGTATCCCACCCAATCCAGAGCTGCTAAAAGACCTAACCTGTATGCCTTCTAGTCCTAATTTAAAAAAAAAAAAATTTTTTTTTTAAGTTTCAAATGAAGAAGAGTTACAAGGGCAGCACAAAATGACTTTATAGATCTCACCTCTTATGACTATTTTGTCTCTGTCACCTATTTGAGATAATTTGTTTCTTTTCAGCACTATTTGGGTATAAATTACAGAAATCATGCTTTTTAATCCCTAACTAATTTAATATTTATTTCCTAGGAACAAGGAATTCTGTAAAATACTTCAGTATGAGAATTTAATTTAGGAAATTTAACTTTGGCATAGTATCTTGTCTTTAGCCTATATTCTGTTATTTTTCCCCCAGTAATGTTCTTTGTAGGGTTTAGCTTTTCTGGTCCAGGTTTCTGCCCAGGACTGTGTTTTGCATTGAGTTTTCATGGCTCCTTCAGTCTCTTCATCTGTGGCAGTTCCTCACGAGCCTTTTGTCTTCAATGACTGTGACTTTTTTTTTTTTTTTTTTTATAGTATGAGCTTTTTATTTTGTACCTTGTCTCTCAGTTTGGATGCGTCTGATGTTTCCTTGAGATTAGATTCAGATTATGTATTTTTGGCAGGAATGCCACAAGAATAAGGTGTGTCCTCTGTGCCTCACATCAGCAGGCATGTCATGTCCGTTTTCTGGTTGCTGATGGGAACTTTGATCACTTAAGCAAAGTATCTACCAGGTTTCTCCATGGTAACGTTAGCATATTTTTCCCTTTGTAAGTAATGAGCATTTTTTGGGGAGATACTCTGAGGTGACATACATAGCCCTTTCGTCAGCACACTCTCACCTGCTGGTCTAAGCATCCATTTTCGATTTTTGCCTGAATCAGTTATTTCTGTGATAGCTGCGAAATGGTGATTTTTCCAACATTAATCGTTCCTTCTTCATTTATTAGTTGGCATCCTGCTATAAAGAAACCCATTTCCCTCATCTGTTACTATCAGTATTTGTTTTGTGCTTAAATTTGTCCCTGATTTGGTCAGGAGCCCCTCAGGTACCTTGCTGTGCCCTTTTAGCAAGTCCTGTGGTGGTGGTGGTGGTGGTGGTGGTGGTGGTGGTGGTGTTTTTTATTTTTTTTTTATTTTTTTATTTTTTAAAGATTTTATTTATTTATTTGACAGAGAGAGACACAGCGAGAGAGGGAGCACAAGCAAAGGGAGTGGGAGAGGGAGAAGCAGACTTCCCGCTGAGCAGGGAGCCCTATGTGGGACTCGATCCCAGGACGCTGGGATCATGACCCGAGCCGGAGGCAGCCGCCCAACCAACTGAGCCACCCAGGCGTCCCGGTGGTGGTGTTTTTTAAATAGCGTTTTCTTATTTTATACCAGATTGTTTCAGGTTCATCTTAAACTTATCCTCCAGAGAGTTCTAATTCTCTTTTGGGTGGGTGGTGTCAAGAAACCACAATCTCAGCACTGCGTGACTGTTCGCGAGAGGATTTTAACTTGCTGAAAGG
Organism: Enhydra lutris kenyoni; assembly: GCF_002288905.1. NCBI lineage: Eukaryota > Metazoa > Chordata > Mammalia > Carnivora > Mustelidae > Enhydra > Enhydra lutris. The sequence continues at coordinate 15,455,797 of NW_019154128.1, read as the reverse complement.
GAAGAACTGAAAGGACTGTTCACTAGTGCTGATTTTGGACACCGCCTGCTTGGTGTGATTGGCTCTTGTCCACGCTTTCTGGACCTGGCAGTCCACAGTGTTTTAATTTCTATAGACTTCCAGTGTGTTCTGATCTCAGAGCGAGTTCCCCTTTATTATTTTTTTTTCTCTTTATTTTATTTACTTATTTATTTGACAGACAAGATCACAAGTAGGCAGAGAGGCAGGCAGAGAGAGGGGGAAGCAGACTCCCTGCTGAGCAGAGAGCCCAATGTGGTGCTCGATCCCAGGACCCTGAGATCATGACCTAAGCCGAAGGCAGATGCTTAACCCACTGAGCCACCCAGGTGCCCTTTTTTCCCTCTTTAAACACATTCTCTCCTCTAGGTGAATTTTAGGATCACCTGTAGAAAAGTCATATTCCAAAGAAGTTTCATTATTTATTTGAAAGGTATTGAACTGAATTTATTATTTAAGTTAGGGTAGAATTCATTTTTATTTTTAAATTTATTTTATTATTATAATTTTTTTACAAGTTTGAGACTTCTCACTTAAGATTAAGCAATGATTTCATTTACTCTTACAGGTGTCAGTAAGGGGTTTGTAGTTTTTATCACATGAATCTTGGGTATCTCTTGTTATAATTGTTACTGTTTTTGTTAGAATATAATTGTTGATAGTTTCGTGTTTGTGAATAGCATCTTTTTGACATTTCTTTTATTTAATGAGTTTATATATATGGACAAGTGCCTAAAACTATGAATGCATAATAATGAATTTTATTGGGCCACTACCCAGGTCAGTCATTAGGACCTCGCTGGTTACCTGGAAGCTCCCTTTATGTTTGACCTAATTACAGCCTGCTCTGTCGTTCCTTCCCTCCTAAAGCCAGCAAGTTAAGGGGCAATACAGCTGTTTACATGCCTGTCATTGTTCAATATAAGGAAGAATGACAGTTGAGCAGGGTAGACTTTTTTTTTTCCCCTGCCACAAAATTCTGAAGAGATGTTTACTGTGTGGGCTTTTGTGTAAGGGACAAAGAAGAACATAATTGCCTGTTTTTAAGACTAGCTTTATGAAACATGCAGATTTATTTTTTGTAAGTCTGTTTCTTATTGAGTCTATCCTTGAATAAAGCCGAGATAATAATATTAAGTAAAAAGTAGTCTTTCTGAAGTGTGTTTTGTTTAGATGTCAAAATAGTAGCCTACCTAACTTGATACAGAAGTTGAAAACCATTGTTAGGGTTTCTCTTAGTTTAATGAGGTTGTGGAAGTTACTCCTCCTACTCCCATAGCCTCAGCTATCTTTCAGCATTGCTGATCGTGATTAATGAATGCTTTTTCTCCCACCATCCCTTAGATTTCTATGTCAGGTTCTGTCCTTAGGGCTCTTCTCACTCTGCGCTTTGTCTCTCTGAGCCGGTTGTTTCAATGCCTACATTTATCCTCATAAAATCCACTTTTATTTACTAGACCAGGTTTTCCTGACCTGTGATTCTCTCAAATTAAAAAAGGATGATTTTTAACGGGGGTCATCTCAATTGATTTTACATCTGCCTGGTAGAGTTTTTAGGAATCAGGAATTTGGCCAAAGTCTGGCCTAGGGAAATCTTGGCAGAATAGGAAGTACAGAGGAAACGGCCTATGGAAATAAATGATTATGCTATAAATGGTAATTTATTATTAGATATATTATCATCAGTTTCAATACTTTATCTCTCTCTTTTTAATACAAATAAGGTCTTCTTTTTTTTTAAAGATTTTATTTATTTGACAGAGAGAGCACAAGCAAGCAGAGAGGCAGGCAGAGGTAGAGGGAGAGGGAGAAGCAGGCTCCCTGCTGAGCAGGGAGTGCGATGCAATGTGGGGCTCCATGCGGGGCTCGATCCCAGGATCCCGGGATCATAACCCAAGCTGAAGGCAGATGCTTAACTAACTGAGCCACCCAGGCGCCCCACAAATAAGGTCTTTATAGTTGTTTGAACCTTTTGAGAAATGATGTTAGTATTATGCTTGAAGTGTTAATTCTAAAAACTTTCATCCTTTTATCCCTGTCTTTCCATTGTTAAGTGCTAAGTTGAAAGCGCTTGCATTCTTACAGATATGAAAAGCAAAAGATGAACATAGGGGAAGGAAAGGAAAAGTAAGATAAAAACAGAGAGGGAGACAAACCGTAAGAGACTCTTAACTTTAGGGAACAAACTGAGGGTTGCTGGAGGGGAGGTGGGTGGGGGATGGGGTAACTGGGTGATGGGCATTAAGGAGGGCATTTGATGTAATGAGCACTGGGTGTGATACGCAACTGACCAGGATCACTAAATTCTACCCCTGAAACTAGTAATACACTCTATGTTTACTAACTTGAACTTAAACAACAACAAAAAAAGTTTAAAGCCTCAGGGGAAAAAAAAATAAATTGCTTTCTAATGCTAAGAAAGAAAAAAAAGGAGCATTACATTAGTGCAGGCTTTGTTATATATAACTGGTTGGGGCTCTTTTTTATTTTCAGTTCTGTAGCAATACACAAATGAATATCTTTCTGGAAAAATGTGACTGTAAAAATTCTTACAGTTTTGTTTTTTTTTAAAATACATTAAAAACTTCTGGTTTTGCTTCTAGAAAAACTGATTGCTTATCAACGAGAGTTTCTTGCCTTGAAAGAACGTCTTCGAATAGCTGAACATAGAATCTCTCAGCGCTCTTCTGAATTAAATGCCATTGTACAGCAGTTCAAGCGTGTAGGAGCAGAAGCAAATGGAAGTAAGGATCCATTAAATAAATTTTCAGGTACAAATGACATTTTTAGTTTTATAAAAATTATTATTTTCAAAGGGTTACGTGACGTAATTTATTTGAAAGTCGTGTAAAGTAGCTTATCAGCCAGCATTTATTACTGTTTTCAGAGAGAGACATTACACAAACCTTCACTATCATGGTAAATTATAAAACAGTTGTGATTAGTTACTCACTTTGATTTTAAGAGAGTAACATAATATTGATTTAGATTTCAGTTGGATCAATTTCACCGACAGTAGCAAAAAGCCAGATCTTTTAAAAACCATATTCCAAATGAGATTAAAATTTAATTTTGTGTTTTTACATGTTTATGTTGTGACCTGTATGGGCCTCAGATAGACTCTGGAGAACCTTTGAGCTATTTGAAACAATTAGTACTCTTATCTCTGACTTAGAGGAAAAAAATATGGTTTTATTACAGTGTGCACTTTTGGGGGTATCTGATCTGTTGCTTCTCTGACAACTTGTGGTTAGAGAAAGATGAGTGACAACTACCCTCTCTCTGTTTCTGTGTTTTCATTAGTCCAATAATTAAATTGACATGTGTATGTAATCAGTTGCCTCAGAATTTATGTAATCTTTCAGGATTAATATACTTTTTCATTTAGCAGCATCTTTTCCCATCCTTTATTATTCATTCCTCTTGTCTTAGATTCACTACCTGACCTTATTTTAAATTTTCATGCTCCATGTTTCTCCTCCTGATTGTGAAATGTGTGATATGGCACAATAACACTTAAAATTATAGAATGGGATAGATAATAAAAAATAAAGCACCCATAAGCCTGCTGCCAGTTGATTTCTGCTAACATTTTTTGTTTCCTTCTAGTCTTTTTTCCACTTAGGTTTTTCTTCAAAATTGTGATTGGGTATTAGAGCCTCGTTTTACCTTTTAAAATTAGGCTATTAGTATTTTACTGTGTCTTTGAATATTCTTCAAAAATGCAATTTTTATTGGCCATATGTCAGTTAACCATATACTATAATGTATTAAATATTTTTCTAATATTAGGCAAATAGGATTTTCCTATATTGTTTTTTCTCCCCAATTTCTAACTCTGCGATGAACATCTTTGTGTATAAATTGGTCACATTTCTGGTAGCCCTTATGTTATTTCTTTACATTATAATTTCCTTAAAGACAAGGATCTATGTTTTGATGGCTTGTTCATTTCTAAACACATGACACAGTGGCTGGGACAAAATAGATAATCACTAAATATTTGTTGCGTGCATAAAAGTGAAATTCCTAAAAGGGAAGTTACTGACTAGTAAAGCAGACATGTTCTAGGGTTTTTGATGCTCTTCTGAATAGCTGAAACTCCTCCAAGAAAAACAGAAGAACTACTTGAAAATTAGGATCTGTACAGGGCATTCTCAAGTTGTGCTGTTTAAATTATTGTACTTGTATTTTTTTTGAAAGAAAAAAAATCTTCCATGTGAAAATTCAGTAAAATAGAATAGCATAAGGAGAGTGAAAGTTATTGTGGTGAATGTGCTTATTACATTTTCATAAATGGGTAGCATGTTTCGAGTGTGTTCTGCAGGGCCTGAGTTCTGAACTGAACCTTTAAAACAGCAAATGATGAAAGCATTCCGTGATGAAAGCATTCTGCCTTCTCATGGTACTTAGGCTTCTTCAGAGTGGTATCAACATTGGGACTCTGTGAAACTCTGGTTGCAGAAGTGTGTTTTTTCATTTTAAATGGAGATCTTATTCACCAAAGTATAAAATCAGGAAAGAAAATTCTTTAGTTCTAGTGCTCATAAATTTTTACTGCTATATTTGTAAAATCAGTAACTTCTGTAAGTAAGGCGATCATTAATTATGCTTTTCTGTTTTAGATAATACCCTTAAGCTATTAAAGGAGTTAACAAGCAAAAAATCTCTTCAAGTGCCAAGTATTTATTATCATTTGCCTCATTTATTGCAAAATGAAAGAAGCCTTCAGCCTGCTCTGCAGATTGGTAACGGAAGAACAGGAGGTATGTTTATTTTGTTTCTTACTGTGGTTGTACTGCTGGTCTTAATTGGATCTTGGAGTATAACATTGACCATTAGAAATCTGGCAGGTCAAAGAAGAAAAATTCCTTCTCTCTGCATAATAACTTAGGATTCATTTACATTGAAAGGAGTTAGATATTTTTCACCATAGATCAGAGTATATAGCTGAAAAGGGTCATGAGAAATCTGGTTTTAGCCCCATCTCCAGGCAGAAAAATGTTTAAACCTTTTTAATTTTTCTGTTTTTAAAAATTTGAGATGACTTTTTCTTCTTGTGTTTTCTTTCTACATTAATAGTTCTCACAGTCTCATCAAGAGAGGTTTTTTTCTGTTTGCCCCTGCTTTTTCTTAAAGAGCTGGAAGGCATATAATCACTTTTGTTTAACCTTTCAGACAATAATAGAAATACTTTGGTTTGCTTTTTTTCTCATATAGTGAAAATATAGTTTATTGTTTATTTTTTTCCTCTTGTTAGAACTGCCAGAGGTTTAATTTTCCTTGTGGGCCCTACTTACTGTTATTTCATGATTTTTATTCCTCTATTTTGACTTTATTAATGTTTTCTTTGGAGGTTTTAAAATATAGATAGCAAAATATCGTTTTGCTCCCCTAATAAGTCTTTTGTCTTTTGTTAAAACCATTACCCGATAGATACTGGGGTTCATATTTGTGATAATGTTTCTGAAATGCTGATTTAATCTGCTTTTGATTCAGTGGGATTCTTGGGTATTTACTTTTTTGTGTGTGTTGCGTTTTCTCATATTATTTGATCTATTAGCATAAGCTTTTATATTTGTCTTTTTTTAGTTCTGCCATCTTTCTACTTTATGAATCATTTAAAATTGCACTCTGCCTCCTAAGGAAGTGATAATTCTTAAAATGTCATGTTCAGACTAACTCATTCTTCCATTTCCTTATTGATTAAATAAGTATTTATCCAGCAGATGCTGGATGTACGAAGACTAACAAGATGGGTGGTGTACTCTGAATTATTTTCTTTAGAACATTGATCATTAATTATTTCTGAAGTTGATATTATATCTCTCCATTTAATAATCACTATTTGGGTAGGGTGTCTTGTCATTTAGTACATTTGCTGGTTTAGATGATGTCTTCATTAATAAGAATATCAAATGAAAAGAAAGTACAAGTATTATTTTTTTTAATTTTATTTTTTCAGTGTTCCAAGATTCATTGTTTATGCACCACACCCAGTGCTCCATGCAATATGTGCCCTCCTTAGTACCTACCCACCACCAGGCTCACCTAACCCCCACCCCTCTCCCCTCTAAAACTGTCAGTTTGTTTCTCAGAGTCCACAGTCTCTCATGCTTCATCTCCCCCTCCGATTTCCCCCAACTCACTTCTCCTTTCCATATTCCAGTGTTCTCCATGTTATTCCTTATGCTCCAAAAGTAAGTGAAACCTTATGATACTTGACTCTGCTTGGCTTATCTCACTCAGCAAAATCTCCAGTCCTGTCCATGTTGACACAAAAGTTGGGTATTCACCCTTTCTGATGGAGGCATAATATTCCATTATCTATATGGACCATATCTTCTTTATCCATTCTGAAAGTATAAGTATTTTTAAAGTCATTTAAAAGTTCGCAACGTCTAATAGGTTCTCCTATGGTAGCTCCTTGTTATTTTGTAAATGTGACATTCTCTTACCCTTTTGAAGATACTTTCCATCCCATTCGTTTATGACTTTATCATAAATATAATGAAATCTTGGTCAGCTAGATTTCTGCTAGTTAGCATTGTTACCAAGCTGGCACTACTTTTGAGAGGTAGAAAAAGCAGACAACTTGAGAAAAAAAATACAAGAAAACCCTCAGATTTACATTAAAATCACTTTCTTAAATCCATCAGCAGTGGTTCTTAACATTTTTAGAGTCAAAGAACCCTTTGGCTATCCTAGGAAAACTATACACTTTCTATTTAGAAAAATGCACATAGAAAAAGTAATTCTGTATATATATGCTGGGATTTTGTGCAGCTCCAAAATCTTTTTAGGGACTTTATATTAAGAATTAAGAACTTTTCTTTTTCAAATTTTTAATGTATTTATTTGAGAGCGAGAACATGAGCAGGGGGGCTCAGAGGGAAAAGCAGACTTCTCACTGAACAGGAAGCCCCATGCAGGGCTCACTCAATCCTGGGACCCCGAGATCATGAACTGAGCCAAAGGCAGACACTTAACCAGCTGAGCACCCAGGTGCCTCTTCTGTTTTTTAGAGCAAAGAAAAACTGCTTCTTGCTAAAAATTGTTATAAAGTGGTCAGGCTGACTAAATAAGGAACAGCACTCAGACCAGTTAAGTCTTCCTAAGACTAAAGAGGGAGAATGTTCCAGGTAACTACTGTCTAAAGAGGGGCTTGAATTCTTTGTGAAGAACAAAAACCTGCCAGCCACCCCCCCAACCCACACCCTTTCTAGATCCTTCCATGAAATTTGCAGGCTGCAATAAATACATAAAGCAACTACAGATGGGTAAAGGGCGTATTGTACAACTAGGGTTACAAAATATTTAAGGAAACCCACATTGTGAATGACTTAATACTCAAGGAAATTGAATTTGCAGAGCAAGGAGAATGTAATATAGAAATTATACATATTCAGTATATTTTAGAGGGATGAGAGGCCAGTTCATAAAGGATTAGTTGGTTATCTCTGGTTCTAATTTCATCGACTTATATTTAAAATTACCATATAGATGGACTAATAAGCAGTAGATACAGCTGAAGATCAGATTAGCAATCTGAACGATTGAGCTATGTAGTTCTTCTAGAACACTACATCGAGGGCATGAAGAATTGGGGTAGATGGGGTGCCTGGGTGGCTCAGTCGATTAAGTGGCTGCCTTCAGCTCAGGTCATGATCCCAGGTTTCTGGGATCGAGCCCAACGTCGGGCTCCTTGCTCTGTGGGGAGCCTGCTTCTCTTTCTCCTCCTGCCTGCCTGCCGCTACCCCCACTTGTGCTCTCTCTCCAGTCTTTCCACTTAGCCCCATTTCCAGTACCCTAATTCAGAGCACCTAACTTCTAACTGATCTCCCCAAAACACTTTTACTCTGAATACTTTTATATCTGTTTGCCAAAAAATTTGGTAATCTTTTTAAAATTAAAAATTGGATAATGTCACTCCCCTACTTATAACTTTACAGTGACTTTTTCTTATAGTCAGTTAAAACTAAATTTAAGGTTACATTTGATCTGACCCCTAATTAATTCTCTGAATCTAGGCTCATTCTGCTTTAGATACATTCTCTTCTATTTCTTGACTGTGTTAAGATCATTGTTTCTTTGGGGCCTTACTGTTTCCTCTTCTGGAATGTTCTTCATCTGCTCTTTCTTATCATTAGTTATCAGTTCAGGTGATATAAGAGAGGCCTTCCATAACATTGGTGTCTATAGAGGTATCTGGCCCTTTCCCTTTCCCCACTTACTCTTTTTAATATTGCCACATTTTAATTTGTTAGAACCTATCACCTGCTAAGATTATATTATTTATCTTTTTCCCTCTGCTAGAATATTGATTCCGTGAGGTGAGGGACCTTACCTACGTTGTTCACTATTATCCTTATCACCTAGAATAATACCTTGGGTTCGATAGGTGTTCAGTAAATATTTGTTTGGAACAAATATAGGAAATTTCTTTTTAAAATAATTTTATTTAATTAATTTTAAAATTGAAGTATAACTAACATGCAGTGTTATATTAGTTTCAGGTGTACAATATGACTCAACAATTCTATACTCAGTGCTTGTTATAAGTATATTTTTAATCCCTTTATCTGTTTATCCATCCTCCCACCCACCTCCCATCTGGCAAACACCAGCTTATTTGCTGTACTTCAGAGTCCATTCTTTTGGTGTCTTTTTTTGTTATTTGTTTTGTTTCTTAAATTCCACATATCAGTGAAATCGTATAGTATTTATCTTTCTCTGACTTACTTCACTTTCCATTATAGCCTTTAGGTACGTCCATATCGTTGCAATGGCAAGATCTCATTCTTTTTTATGACTGAGTAGTATTCCATTGTATGTATGTACCACATCTTGATCCATTCATTTATGGATAGAAACTTAGGTTGTTTCCATATCTTGGATATTGTAAAAATGCTGCAGTAAACATAAAGGTGAATATATCTTTTTGAATTCATGTTTTCCTTTTCTTTGAGTAAATACCCAGTGGTGGAATTAATGGATAGTTCTATTTTTAGTTTTTTGAGGAACCTCCATTCTGTTTTCCACAGCGGCTGCACCGGCTTGCATTTCCACTAACTGTGCATGAAGGTCCCTTTTTCTCTACATCCTTGACAACACTTGTAATTTTTTGTCCTTTTGAATTTAGCCATCCTGACAAGTATGAAGTCATACCTCATTGTGGTTTTGATTTGCATTCCCCTGATGACGTTGCACATCTTTTTATGTCTGTTGGGCATCTGTATGCTTTCTTTGGAAAAATATCTGCTTAGGTTTTCTGCCCATTTTAAAATTAGATTATTTGTGGGTTTTTTGGTATTGAGTTGATATGAGCCACTTATTGGATATATCATTTGCAAAAATATCTTCTCCCATTCACTGGGTTATCTTTTTATTTTGTTGATTGTTTCCTTTGCTGTGCAAAAGCTTTTTATTTTTGGTATAGTCCCAGTAGTTTATTTCTGCCTTTGTTTCCCTTACGTGAGGAGATGACCCCAAAAAAATGTTGGTAAGCCTTGGACGTTGATTCAAGAGATTACTGCCTATCTTTTCTTTTAGGGGTTTTTGTGGTTCCATGACTCATACTTAGATCTTTAATCCATTTTGAGTTTATTTTTGTGTATGGTGTAAAAAAGTGGTACAGTTTTCCCAATACCATTTATTGAAGAAACTCTCTTTTTCCCATTGTATATTCTTGCCCCCTTTGTCACAGATTAATTGACCATATAAGTATAGGTGTATTTCTGGGTTTTCTGTTCTGTTCCATTGATCTGTTTTTATGCCAGTACCTCCCATACTGTTTTGATTAGTACAGCTTTGTAGTATATTTTGAAATCTGGGATTGTGATACCTCCACCTTAGCTCTTTCTCAAAATTGTTTTGCCTATTTAGGGTCTTTTGTGATTCCATACAGATTTTAAATTCTTTGTCTTAGTTCTGTGAAAACGGCTGTTGTTATTTTGATACAGATTGCATTGAATCTGTAGCTTGCTTTGGGTAGTACAGACACTTTAGCAATGTGGATTCTTTGAAGCCATGAGCATGGAGTACCTTTCCATTTGTTTGTGTCATCTTCTGTTTGTTTCATCAGTGTTTTTTAGTTTTTGGAGTACGGACCTTTCATCTCCTTAGTTAAATTTATTACTGGGTATCTTATTCTTTTTGGTGCAATTGTAAATGAGATTATTGTTTAATTTCTCTTTCTGCTATCTCATTATTAGTGAATAGAAATGCAACTGATTTCTGTGTATTTTGTATCCTGTGACTTTATTGAATTCATTTATCAGTTCTAGCAGTTTTTGGTGGAGTCTTTAGGGTTTTCTATATATAGTATCATGTCATCTGCAAATAGTGAAAGTTTTACTTCTTCCTTACCAATCTGGATGCCTTTTATATCTTATTCTTGTCTGATTGCTGTGGCTAGGACTTTGATTCCTGGGTTGAATAACAGTGGTGAGAGTGGACATCCTTGTCTTGTTCCTGATCTTAGAGGAACAGCTCTCAATTCTTCACCATAGGTGTGATGCTAGCTGTTAATTTTTCATATATGGTCTTTATTATGTTGTGGTATGTTCCCACTAAATCCACTTTGTTGAGAGTTTTTATCATGACAGATACTGGATTTTGTCAAATGCTTTTTCATTTATTGAGATGATCTTATGGTTTGTCTTTTCTCTTATTAACCTGATGTATGATGTTGATTTATTTGTGAATATTGAGCCACCCTTTCTTCCTTGGAATAAATCCCACTTGATTATGGTGAATTATTTTTGTCATATTGTTGGATTCAGTTGGCTAATATTTAGTTGAGGATTTTTGCGTCTATGTTCATGAAAGATATTGGCCTGTAGTTTTCCTTTTACTTAGTGCCTTCCTCTGGTTTTGGTATCAGGGTAATGCTGGAACTCATAGAATGAATTTTGAAGCTTCCTCTTTTTTTTTTTTTTTTTCCTAATAATTTGAGAAGAATGGGTATTAACTCTTTAAATGTTTGGTAGAATTTACCTATAAAGCCATCTGGCCCTGCACTTATATATTTTGGGAGTTGTGGTGTTTTTTTTTTTTTTTGCTGTTGTTGTTGTTTTGTTTTTTTTTAATTACTGATTCAATTTTGTTGCTAGTAATTGATCTGTTCAGATTTTCTATTTTTTCCTAATTCAGTTTTGGAAGACTATATGTTTCTAGAAATTTATCCATTTCTTTCATATTGTCCAATTTGTTGGCATATAACTTTTCATAAACTCTTATGAAAGTTTAAATGCTTTTGTATTTCTGAGGGGTTGATGTTATTTCTCCTTCTTCATTTCTGATTTTATTTATTTGAGTCTCTCTTTTTTTTTCTTGCTGAATCTTACTGAAGGCATATTAATTTTCTTGATCTTTTCAAAGAACTAGCTCCTGGTTTCATTGATCTGTTTTATTGTTAAGTCTCTGTTTCATTTATTTCTGCTGTAATCTTTATTATTGCCTTCTTTCTGTGGGCATTAGGCTTTGTTTGTTCTTTTTCTAACTCCTTTAAATGTTAGGTTGTTTACTTGAGATTTTTCTTGTTGAGATAAGTCTGTGTTGCTATAAACTTTTCCCTTAGAATAGCTTTTGTTTTCTCCTGAAGATGTGGGGCTGTTATGTTTTCATTTTCATGTTCTCTGTGTACTTTTTTCATTTCCTCTTTGATTTCTTGGTTGACCCATTCATTGTTTAGTAGTTTATTATTTATCCTCATGTATTTGTGTTCTTTCCAGATTTTTTCTTTTGATTTCTGGTTTTATACTACTGTGGTTTGAAAAGATGGATGCCATGATTTCAATCCTTTCCGATTTATTGGGACTTACATAATGGTCTAACGTTTATTTGATCTGTTCCAGAGACTGTCCCAAATCCCTTTGAAAGGAATGTGTAAACTGCTAGTTTTGGATTGAATGTTCTGAATATATCTAATTTATTGTTCAAAGCCATTCTTCCCTTGTTGATTTTTCTGTCTTAATGATCTCTCCATTACTGTAAGTGGGTATCTCCTAATATTATTGTAGTACTGTTAATTTCTTCGTTTCTGTCTGTTATAGTAGTTTCATATATGTAGGTGTTCCCATGTTGGGTGCATAAATATATACAATTGTTACATCCTTTTGTCAGGTAGTTCTCTTTATCATTATGTAGTGTCCTTTGTCTTTCTTTTTTAGTCTTTATTGCATAGTCTGTTTTGTCAGATAGAAATTGTGCTTTCCCAGTTTTGTTTTTACCTTCAGTTTGCACGGTAAATGTCTTTCCATCTCTTCATTGTCAATCTGCATGTGTCTTTCAGTCTGAAATGAAGTCTGTTATAGACAGCATATATATGGGTCTTGCTTTTTTATCCATTCAGTCACCTTCTTGTCTTACTGTCTTTTGATTGCATTATGTAGTCCATTTACATTTAAAGTGATTATTCATAAGTATATATTTAATGCCATTTTGTTCTTGTTTTAGGGTTGTTTTTGCAGTTCTTCTCTTGCTCTTTCCTCTGTGGTTTGGTGGATTTTGTTAGTGTTATGCTTGGATACCTTTCTCTTTGTTTTCTTATGTATCTATTACAGGTTTTTTTTTTTTTAATTTGTTTTAATTTTAATTTTTAATTTGTTACCATTATGTTCATATAGAACATCCTATGTAGTCTAAATTCATATAGAACATCCTGTGTAGTCTATGTAGACCTATAAATTGGTGGTCACTTAAGTTTTGAACCCATTCTAAAAGCACTGAATTTTTTCTATGTGCCTCTCCCCACTTCCCTGCCAGTTTATGTATATTATGTCATACTTACATACTTCTATGAATCTCCTGACTGAATTTTATAGTTATAATTTATTTTACCGCCTTTGTGCTTTAACCTCCATACTGGTGTTGTAAGTGATTAGTCTACTTTTATTATATGTTTGCATTTTATTTTATTATATCTGTGAAATTTTTTCCTTCCATAATCTTCTTACACTAAATTATTGCCTATTCTTTCTACTCTTCTTTAAAGAATTCCCTTTAATATTTTTTTGTTTTGTTTTGTTTTTTTGGTAAGCCTAGTTTAGTGGTGATGAACTCGTTTAACTTTTGTTTGTCTGGGAAGGTCATTATCTCTCCTTATATTCTGAATGATTGCCTCACTGTATAGAGTGTTCTTGGGTGAGTGTTTTATCCTTTTAGGGCTTTGGATATATCTTGCCACTCCATTCTAGCCTGCAAAGTTTCTGTTTGAAAATCAACTGTTAGGCTTATGTGGTTTCCCTTGTGTATAACTGTTTTCTTTTCTCTTGCTGTTTTTAAAATTTTCTCTTTATCACTTGTTTTTGTCATTTTAACTATTATGTGTGTTGGTGTGAACTTCCTTGGGTAAATTTTGTGGGGGGCTCACCGTGCTTCCTGGGTCTGGATATCTGTTCCCTCCCTGGAACAGGGAAATTTTCAGCAATAATTTCTTCAAATAAATTTTCTGTCACTTTCTGTCTTTTGAGATCCCTAAGAAGTGACCATTACTGTGCTTGATGATATTGTTGAGTTCCCTGACCCTATTCTCATTTTTTATTATTCTTTTTACTTTTTGCTGTTCAGCTTGGTTGCTTTCCATTACTCTGTCTTCCACATCACTACTTAGTTGTTCTGCCTCTTCTCTTCTGCTGTCAATTTGTTCTAGTGTATTTTGAATTTCAGTTACTGAATTTTCCATCTCTGACTGGTTCTTTTTTATATTTTCTATCTCTTTGTTGAAGGTCTTACTGAGATCCTCCACTTTTTTCTCAAGGCCAGTGAGTATCTTTATGACCATTACTTTGAATCCCTTATCAAGCATATTGCTTATATCTCCATTTCATTTAGCTCTCTTGCTGTGATTTTTGTCCTGTTCTTTCATTTTTGCCATATTACTCTGTCTCCTCATTTTGTCTAACTCTGTGCTTGTTTCTTTGTCTTAGGGAAATCAGCTCCATCTCCTGATCTTGAAAGTAGTGGCCTTATGAAGAGGTTTTGTGGTGTGTTGTAGCACAGTGTCCTCTGTTCACTGGAACCAGGCACTTCAGGGGTGTCTCCCGTGTGGCTATGTGGGTCCTACTGTGTGACTGGATTGCATTTACCTTTAGTCTAGTTGGCTGCAAGGGCCCATTTTTAGCTATTTGGGGTGCATTGGTCAGGGTTTGGTCCCTGTGCTTTTAGGGGGCTTGTAATAGGTCAGCAGTCAGATTGGATGCCTGCCCTTAGTCTGTGTGCTCTGGGACTGCAGGCACACTGAGCTGGGGGACACTATGTCTGCACTGCCAGTTATAAGGTTTGGCTCCTGGGACTGTGGCTACACTGGTTTGTATGGTTATATTCCCTTCTCCCCAGGACAGGAGTCACTTTGGAGTGGCACTGTTCCCTACTGGGGTTGCTTGCATGGTGTTTGGGGAAGATGTGACTTTGGAGGCATGCCTGCTGAGTGGGTCAGGTTGGATATGGTTACCTCTGAAAGGGAAGGCAGAGGTGGGACACTTGGTGTGAGCAATATGTGTAGAGAATGTTTGTGGTGGTTCCCACAAGTATCTGGCTATAAAGGTTGGGGGGGACTGGGGTAAAAGAATGGCACTTGCTAGCTCTTTTGTTCTTGAAGTCTCCTAAAGATTCCTGCACCTCTAGCACAAAATGTGAGCTACCCCAGGCACTTTCCAAACTGCTTCTGCCCTGCAGTGTCTCTGCAGAAGTATTTGCTATGCTGGCTCTTTGAGGGTGGGGACTCAGTTTTCTATTATCCTCCACCTCTCCTGAAGCTGATCCAGCTGATTTAAAAATACCTGGAGTTAGGGTCTGCTGATTTTAAAACTTTGGAAGCTAAGCCCCACTGTTTTTCAAAGCCAGATGTTATGGGGACTCATCTTTCCAGTGTGAGTTCTCCATGCCTGTGGTACCTGGTGTGGATTCTACTCCTCTCCCTCCTTGGTGCTTTGGTATCCCTCCTGTGTGAGGTTAGTCTCACAGAGGTTTGGTTCCTAAATGCATTTCTGCCCCCTCTGCCCCTCCTGTACTTCTCAGTGTGGCTTTCTTTACAATTGACTGTAAAGTCTCTTGTGCCAGTCTTTGAGTCTTTTCCAGAGTTAGTTGTACTGTGTGTCCATGAGCTTAGGATCTTACTGCTCTGCCATCTTCTCAGAAGTCCAAATATGACAGATCTCTTTTTAAGCCCCAGGAAGCTCTTCATCTCAAAATGGAAGAGAGGAGTGTGGCATCTACCTTTTGGGGCTATCTTTTAAACCATTTGGATCTTAGTGTTCTTTTTGGGGGGATGGTGATTACTGCTTTTTAAATTTTAATTCCAATACAGTTCATATATAGTGTTCATTTCAGTTGTACAATATAATGATTCAGTAATTTTATGTATTCCTGAGCACTCATCATAAGTGTATTCTTTAATACCCATCACCTATTTCATCTATCTTCCCACTCACCCCTCTAGTAACCATCTCTTTGTTCTGTGTGGCTAAGAGTCTGGTTTTTTGGTTTGTGTCTTTTTCCCCCCTTTGTTTTGTTTCCTAAATTCCACTATAGGTGGAAATCATACAGTATTTGTCTTTGTCTGACTTAATTATTTCTCTTAACATTATACACTATTGCTCCATCCATGTTGTTGCAAATGGCAAGACTGCATTCTTTTTATGGCCGAATAATATTCCAGTGTGTGTGTGTATACACCACATCTTTATCCTTTCATCCATCCATGGACACTTGGGCTGCTTCTGTTATTGGCTATTGTAAATAATGCTGTGGTAAACATAGGGGTGCTCTTATCTTTTTGGATTAGTGCTTTCATATTCTTTGGGTGAGTACCCAATAGTATAGTTACTGGGTCATAGGGTAGTCTGTTTTTAATTATTGAGGAAACTCCGTACTGTTTTCTACAGTTGCTGTTCCAGTTTGCATTTCTGCCACTAATGCATGAGGATTTCTTTTTTTCTCCACATCCTCATCAACACCTCTTTTCTTGTGTTGTTGATTTTAACCATTCTGACAGATGTGAGGTATTATCTCATTGTGATTTTGATTTGCCTTTTTCTGATGATGAGTCATGTCAAGCATCTTTTCATGTGTCTTGTTGGCCATCTGTATGTCCTCTTTGAAGAAATATCTGTTCAAGTTTTCTGTCCACTTTTAAATTTTTTAAAGATTATTTTTTTGTTGTTAAGTTGTATTCTTTATTTATTTTGGATACTAACCCTTTATCAGGTATGTCATTTGCAAATACCTTCTCTCATTCAGCAGGCTGTCTTTTAGTTTTGTGGATAGTTTCCTTTGCTATGCAGAAGCTTTTTATTTTGGTGGAGTCCTGATAGTTTATTTTTGCTTTTGTTTTCCTTGCCTCAGAAGACATACCTAGAAAAATGTTGCTATGGCCCATGTTAGATTATTGCCAATGCTCTCGTCTAGGATTTTTATGGTTTCATGTCTCACATTTAGGTTTTTAGTCTGTTTTGAGTTTATTTTTGTGTATGGTGTAACAAACTGGTCCAGTTTCCTTCTTTTGCATATAGCCAAATTATGGATGTTAGTGTTGTTATTTGCAGAATCATGGTAGTAGACTCATTGAGCTCTGATCTTCCAGCCTCAGAATTTCATGAATTCTAAGTATTTTGTAGCATTTCTGATAAATTTTTACATTACTAAGACTTAAATGTTTTTAATATTTGCAAAATATTTCTCTACTGGCTTTTTAAAAGATGTTATTTAAAAAAACTTCCTGTGGATTACAGTTCTATTATAACACAATATATGCATTCTTAAAATTTATCATACTATATAGAATTGTTCAATAAAAGGAGAAAAGTCAGTATCGCAGTGGTCAGAAACTTTGTCAGTTACGTGTACAAAAAGACAAAAAAAGAGCAGTTTTACACATGCTAAATGATTAAGAAATACTAAGTACTACAATAAATAAGGTACTGAATAATGCTTGAGGTTTGCCTGTTAAAATGGGCTTCAAAAGGATTGCCGCTTGGAAGATTTTGAGAAGTGTGATACAAGGCAGGTTACCTGCAATCTGGTGGAAATGTCAACACTAGATGTAGTCATGTGTGTTTCTTCATGTGCAGCAAACTGAGGCAGCTGGTAGAAGTTAGAAATATATACTGTTTGTGTATTTCTACATTGCTTGGTTCAGTTTTTTGAGCTCATTTCAAATGGTTGCCATTTTCTGTGTTTACCTAGTGAATGCTTGTCCCAGAGGAGAAATTGCACCTAAGCAAATGCAAAATCCATATGATGCTTAGATAGTTGCCCAATACATTAATCTCTCAGGAAAAAATTTGTGTTGCAAAACAACCATTATAGCAGAGCTGGCTATAATTTTAGCCTTAAAAAAGTTGCACGGGTAGTACAGACAGTGTTTTCATATACCTCACCCGGTTCCCCTAAATGTTCAGATTTTGTGTAACCATAATATAATGATCAAAACCAGGAACTTGACATTGATGCTGTCATATTAACTAACCTTACAGCCTCTTCAGATTTTGTCATTTTCTCATTCTTTTCTTGTTCCAGGATCAGACTCAGGATCCCGTATTTCATTTACTTGTCATGTTTCCTTCGTCTTCTGCTATCTCTCACAGTTCTTTATTCTTTCTTTGTCTTTCCTGATCTTGACACTTCAGAGAACACCTGGACAATTATTTTGTGGATTATCCCTAATTTGGGATCCTAAATTGGATCCTAATTTGGATTTGTCTGATATTCATGGTTAGATTGAGATTATGTGTTTTTATCAAGAAAACCACAGAAGGGATGTTGTGTCCTTCTGACTGCATTATATACATGATATCTGAGACATTGGGGTTTTTTTGAGACATTAATTTTTCAGATGTGTTCAGTGTTTCTGTCTTTTACTTGTGTAATATATATTTAATACTTTAGGGTCACTTGTTTTTAATGTCTTCATTTTTAACAGTACTTTGACTTTTTTTTGGATAAGCCCTGTGGAAAAGAATTACACTGTTAAGGCTATGCTTTTATAGGCTTTTATTATTTTTCTTTGTATAGTTGTACATTTTATAGTATATTTTGATTCCTCAATTATTATTGAGTAGTATATTTCGCTTTCTCAGTTGTTGCTATCAATTTGAGAGGGTATAATCATTTTTGAAATACTAGTGTTAGTCTATACCGTCTTTGTGAAATCTTTTTATGTAATTACTATCATTATTTTGTTTCAGTGTCAATAGTAATGGGAATTCCCACAGTGAAGAGAGAAGTGAAATCTTACCTCATAGAAACCCTTCATTCCCTTATTGATAATCTGTATCCTGAAGAGAAGTTGGACTGTGTTATAGTCGTCTTCATAGGAGAGGTAATTATTTGTCATTATTTTATTTTTTACTACACGTAATGTATAAGAGTTGAAACCACAAATGAATGTTTTAATATGCTTTTATAAGCATGCTTTTAAAAATGTAATGAATAAATGTTAGATAATACATTTTTTTCTGATAGTTAAACGTAAGTCTAACTTGTTATGTTTTCCTTAACTTGTCTCCTATAGTAACAGTCCAGGAATAGTGATCTGTTGTGAGGAGGATATTATTATATACATAAATCTTTAAGAGCAATGAGTCCCCGTATTTAGCTCTCAGACCTGAATTTAGAGATTTGCACTGATTTTCTTTGGGAGTTTTGAAACCCGAGAAAGGCTTTGCCTGGGTTGGGGTTTTATCATTTCCTTATTTTCTCTACCCCTACTCTGCATTCCCAAGATGCAGCCATTATTATTATTTTAAAAGTCAAAATATAAGGACGGGGAACATTTCTTATATTTTACTCTCCTCACAAGATCTAGGGAAAGCATATTAAATATGCTTTTTGGAAATAATGAAGGAAAGCCCCTGGAGTAAATATTTTCCTAATTATCATGTAGAATTTCAGAATATGAAAGGATTAGGACATTTTCTGGTTCTAGCATACTGATTCGCAACTTTTCTTGGTCTCTCATGTCTTTAAAAAAATATTATTAATGATTTCTTTAATATAAAAGTAAACACATGCATGCCATTTAAAACAATTACAGAAATGTGTAATGAAAATTTACTGGTTACTCCTCCATGTAGATATAACTACTATTGATGTTCTGAAATATATTTTAAGAAAATCTTCCTATGGCTTGTATACATTTATATGTAAATGGGATCATTATATATATTTGTTCATATCATGGACATTTTTCTATGCTAAGAAGAATATCATAGCATCGTTTTTTGTGATTGCAAAATAATCCATCGTATGATTTTAACATAATTGACTTAGTTTCTGATTGATAGCCATTTAGATTGTTTCAAATTTTTGATCTTTTTTTTTAAAGACTGCACTGTGCATTACTATAAGTAAATTGTTGGGGACTGGAATACTTACTGATGTGGGATCCATTCCTAAATGTGTAATTGCCTGTTCATAGTCCACATACATTAAAATGTTCACACATGGTCAAATGCCCTCCAGAAGTTGAGCCAGGTTATTCTTCCAGCAGTCTGAGAGAGACCTGTTCCCATGCTCTGTTAGATAATACTGCTCGATAATATTGGTCTTCAGGTTTTTTTGCCAAGTTGATGGGTAAAAAGAATATATTTCTTTTAATTTGGATTTCTTTACCAAATGGGATTAAATATTGGTTTGTATGTCTTTTGACCCTTTGTATTTATAGAGTGTATTTGTCAATCGCATATTGTATGTCAGTAGAAATTGGAATAGTCTCCTTGGTTTATATGTCTTGTGGCCATTTTTATTTATATAAATTTTTGTCAACTAGTAGAAATTGGGACAGTCTCCTTGGAAAGCAATTTGGCGATAGCTATTAAAATTTAAAGTACTAAATACTCAGTGACCTAACATTCTGCTTTTAAAAATTGAGGTACTAGAAGCATTTTCAAGTGTGTAAATATATTCAGGCTTATATACACATTTGTACAGCTCCTACATATGCATTAATTAGATGAATAGAGATAATGGTCTTGTGGAACAAACATTGCATGTTGTGAGAGTTGGGATTATGGGGTTATGCCACTTTCTCTTGTATACACTTTTGTAAGATTAGAATTTTGAGCATGTACTGATTTTTAATGAGGAAAAAAAAGCCTTAACACCATAAAAGAAAAGAAATTTGTACTTGGGTAAAGGGAAGACACAGGTTTTTTTCTCTTTTTTTTCTTCCTGTGTAGGGAAAAACTCACTACTTTCCTCCTGTGTGTTTGTTCCCTGTGTGCCTCTACTTCTTTTTCTTTTTTTTTTTTTAAGGTTTATTTATTTATTTGAGAGAGATTGAGAGACACAGATAGTGAGGGAGAGAGCATGAGCAGAGAGGAGAGGGAGAAGCAGGCACCCCGCTGAGCAGGGAGCCTGATGTAGGGCTCCATCCTGGGACCCTGGTAGGATCATGTCACCCAGGCATCCCTGTCCCTTCTTTGACCTAGACACTTCCTGGACACTTTTGGTCAGCAACTGTATGGAACTTTGCCCCACACCAAGGAATTCTCTGTGACAGCTGCTGGGTGTCCTACAGTTAAACTGAATTCTGATGCGATCTACCTGAAGTTGAGGTCAGATCTCACAGATTAAGGGCTCCTTTGCATAGAACTGGCTCCCATGCCCACATGCACGCATACTTCAGAGGCCAGTTGCAAGCCCTGTGTTTCTGACCAACCAGCTATAGGTTGGAGGTTCCAAAGAGCCCTCTCCTTGGGTGTGACTAATTTGTTAGAGTGCCTAACAGAACTCTGTGCAATACTTATGTTTACTAATTTGTGAAAGGATATGATAAAGGATAGAGATGACAGCCGGATGGAAGGGGTGTGCAGCACAGAGTAAGTAGGAAGGGGTGTGGAGCTTCCATGCTCACCGAGGGCGCCATTCTCCCAGCACCTTTATGTATTCACCAGCATGCAACCTCCCCAACCCTGTCCTTTTGGGTTTTTCTGGAGGCCTCATTACATAGTCATGACTTACTAAATCATTGGCCATTGGTGATTGATTCAGCCTCCTGGTCGTCTACCTTCTCTGGAGGTTGGAGGGGTAGGACCGAAAGTTCCAACACTCTGATCACATGGTTGGCTCTCCTGGCAGCCAGCCCCCATCCTTCATTAGGGTGGGGGGAAGTGTCCAAAAACCACCTCATTAATGTAACAGAAGAACATCTGCTGCGCTTATCACTTGTGAAATTGCCAGGGTTTGGGGAGCTCTGTGCCAGAAATGGGGCAAAGACCAAATATATATTATTACAAATCACAATGCCATAACTTAAAAATAGTTTTCAGTCTATAGGGTCAGATTTGTGTACGTAAGAATTCAGGACCCTCTTGCCATACCCCTTCACCTGATCACTAAGATGTAATAACATTGGGTATGGGGTAGATGACACACATTCAAGGCCTGAATTCTGCCATTTAACTGCCACGTGAGCCTCGTAAGTTCAGCAGTATTGCAGGCAGGTGTAGTGAGATCACACACAGGGAGAGGTGTTGCGTGCTTATAGTTCAGTGTGACTGCCTGCAGTTTTCTGAAGACCCCTGAATTGCGGTGTTTGTATATGTGTTGATGTAGATTTCAACATCTGGAAGAAAATCTGTTCTGAGCCACAAAGTTGACTTGAAGAATTGATGGATTTATAGAGTTCACTGAATTGCCTTTAGGCAATTGAAAATTATTAATCACCATGTTTGATTCTACCTTGATTAGTAGTTATTAATCTAAGTGTTTAGTAGCCTGAGGCACATTAACACTAGTAACAAATACATATTCTGTGGAGGTGACCACGATCTATATGTTGCATGGTTTCTGGCTCTAGATCTCTAGCATCTTCCTAAGCCCGCATTTCAAACTGCCTACTTGATAACATTAGTTGAATGTTTTATGAGCAATTTCTAATCCATCCATATAAGTTAATCTGGTTTTCTCAAACTGCTTCTCTTCCAGGTTTCCCATGTGTTTATTCAAGGTTTTTTTTTTTTTTTTACCTCACAGAATTAATAGGTCTGTGTTCCAATTCTTTTACTCTCAGTATGTCTCATAGACCTAGCTTGTTCTCAGTTCTGTTTGTGTTATTCCTTAGCCTGAAGTGTTGCCTCTTCCTTTCTTTCTTAATCATCCTTCAGGTCCCTGCTCATCCCTTTTATGAAACTGTCCTCAGCCTCCCATATGAAATTTATTTAGATTAAATAGGTAGAAGTAAATTGATCTTTTGCAAACATTTTTAATTTTTGCAAAGGTGTGAATTACCTCTGGTCCACTTTAATGTGTGAGCAAAAAATTAAAAATGAAAAAGAGCTGTAGAAGAATGCATATAGATGTTAAAATATATCATAGTCTTTTCATGCCTGTTTGACCTCCCATTCTTCATGTTCTTTTTTTCTTGGAGAGGGTCCATGAGAATGCCCCTCTGGGAGAAGAGGAGACACAAAAAAGTAGTTCCTGGCTCTATTTTTGTTCTTTGCTCCTCTCTGGTGATTTCTCCCCTGGGGTCAATTGGGCATAGATGATGAGACATTCATAGAACATGCAAGGTTTTGAGAGTTGACTGTTAATGTACTGTTTGAAAGTTTACTGACTCTATTCTAGAATTGCAGGACTTAAGAGGAATAAATTCCAGTTGCTCTGAAGGATCCATGATATGATCCAAGTGTGATATTCAGATTTTAAGATTGTATCATTCTCACATTTACTTTTACTTAGCACTTTTACTTTAAATTATGACCTTTGCATTTTAATGATCTTTTGTCTGTATGCCTCATTATTTGTTATGTATTTTATGCTATTTTATAGTATTTCTTATACTGTATTATCATTCATATTATTAAAATGTTTTCTTACAGTGTACTCTGGATTTCAGCAAAATTTGTCTTTCCTGTTCTGTTTTTATATTTAGAGAATTCTCCATTTTATAAATCTGGCTGGGAGGAAGCCTCCCTCCCATTGTACAAACTAAAAATGCCAGATAATTGCTTTACCAGTTCAGGCATATGACCTGGCCTCAGCCACTTGGATATTCCTATCCTGGACCTTGAGTAGAGCTTAATTATTTTTTGATAACACAGAATACCCCAAAGAATAAACAGACAAATTACTAGAAATAATAGGGGAATTTGTCAAGTGGCTGAATGAGATCGATTTATTTTTCTATATACCGGCAAAAAAAACATTTCTTCTAAATGTATTTTTCTAAAGAAGCAGGGATTCTGGAATATGTCTCAGTCTGGGATTGTGTCATGTTTCCTTATGATTAAATTCAAGTTTCACATTTTTTAGCAAGAACACCATAGAAGTGATATGGTATTCTTTTTCAGAGTCTCCTATTGAGATGATTTTGACATATCTCATTATCAGCATTGTTAACTTGTATCACTTGATTAAGGTGGTGTCTGACAGGTTTCTCTTCTATAAATAAGCTCTTTTTCCATATGTACTTAGAAGCTGTCTTCTGGAGTGACGCTTTGAGATCATACATATATCCTGTTTTTCTTCCTAACTTTTCTCAACTAATCATTCTTAATGATTCTTGTCTCTGACAATTATTATGTTTGCTGAATGGTGATTTCCTTGTTTCTTCTACATTAATTGGAATTTTGCAAGGAAAAACTATCCTTTTCTTCAATTTTATTTTGTTGGTTATTGATATCAGTGTGAAGTTGTGAATATTATGATAAATGTTTTACTTTGTTATTAAAATTGTTAAAATTTGGCCATTGGTTGCTCTTTCAATATACCCCATCATTTTTCCTTATATCCTAGCAGCGTAAGAAGTTCTCAGCTTATCTTGTATTTTCCCTGCCCCAAACCTGGAATCAGCCAGGTCCAGAGGGAACCTGGTATCTCTTAATTGGAGAGAAACCAATGAATTGGAGAGAAACAAACCTGGTATCTCTTAATAGGAAATACATGTATGCATGTATACACACATCTGTACATCTATACAGGTCTTAAGTCCATTTATCTGTATGTGTTAAAAATCACGAGTTTGTAATGACACCTTTGATTCCAGTCCAGTACTGCAGGGTTCATTCTAGCCTCCCCTAATTCCTTATTCTTACTAAGTTCCCCATTAGTGGGAAACTTAGCCTTATGATTCACAGTGTATCTGCTTACTTGCTTAATCCTAAATAAGCACCAAGTAGTTTCTGTATTGCTGATCTATTTAAACCTGTTGATTAAAGTTCATTTTCGAATTTCTTCAAGAAAGGTCCACATGAACAATTTTCCCAGAAGTCCTGGGTGGTCAAAGATGTTATCTTCTGCCTTTATTATTTGCTTGGGTATAGAAGCCCCAGTCACAGTTTCTTTTTTTAGGAGGTTGGAGGGGAGTGCTAGTGCTGAAGCCAGCTAGATGACCTTCCACGTTTCTCACTGCTTGCTGTAAGAAACCCATATTGCCCAGTTGCCCAAATGATTCTTTTTCCATCCTTAAAGCCTAGTAATCTTGCTCTAACACGTCTTGATTTCAACCATTGTGGATCATTTTTCCCTGGCACATAATATGGTCTTTAGGTATATAGAATCAAATCTTACTTATTTTCAGGAAAGAACTTTTGAATGTTCTTTTTATTGTGAACTTTTAAAGACAAGAAAGTTGAAAGAATTTTACAGTTAAAATATCTGCATTTATGACACCTATATTTTACTACTAAAGTTTTAGTATTCATTTATCATATCCCTACCTATCCATCCTTTATCCATCATTAATCCATTGTATTTATGTATCTTCTTTCAGGAATTGTCTTCAACCCATTTGCTCATTAAAAAAAAAAATTGTGTGGTGGTTTTTTGTGTGTTTTGTTTTTGAGTTGTCAGAGTTCTTTATATATACTGGATACTTTTACTTTGTCAAATATGGGTGTTTTGTGAGTATTTTCTCCTAATCCATGGAAGTCTATTCATGTTTTTCACATTTTCTTGGTGAGGAGAAGTTTTTTAATTTTGATGAAGTCTAATTAATTATTTTGCTTTCTAATTATTTTTCTCCATGACCTTAAGAAATCTTTGCCTAGCCCCAAATTGTGAAGATTATCTCTTTGGAAAACTTTGTTTTAATTTTTGTATTAGGTCTGCAGTCCATCTTGGGTTAATTTTTGTTGTGGTGTAACACAGTGTTCACGTTCATTGTTTTCAGGTGGGTGTTCATTTACTCCAGTACCAGTTGTTGAAAACACTTTCCTTTCCCCACTGGATTGCTTTGATGTCTTCATTGAAAATCCAGTGACCATATACATGTGGGTCTTTTTCTGTTCTGTTTCATTGACCTATAGGTCGATCCTTATGCATGTCCCTTACTATCTTGATTACTATAACTTTGAATAAGTATTGAAATCAGGTAGCGGATTAAGTCCTCCAATTTTGTTATTAGTAGAATTGATTTAGATTTTTTAGGTCCTTTGCATTTCCATGCACATTTTAGAATCTTCACAATCATTTCTAGTATCTAGTGTTGCTTCATAGTAGCAAGTGCTTTAACTGGGTGTTTTTTCTTTTAAGTTAGTGGGGAAATGTTTGGTCATGATTTTTCATCTGTTTTGTGGCTATCGATACAGGTTTTGTTTTGTTTTGTTTTGTTTTTGTTGATAGCTTTTGCTGAATTTCTCCTTTTTTTTCTTATATTTTTTGTATAGTTGCTGTGCTGGTTCCTTTTTTATGAATCATCGTAGAAGGAAATAGCTTTTTTTTTTTTTTTTTTTCCCTCCTTTAGGCCACTGGGTTACAGGAGGAGGAGGGGGTAAAGTAGTGTTCCAGACTAGTTGTTTTTTTAATCAAAGACTGTCTTTGTAGCTGTTACAGTCAGGCTGCTTCCTGCAAATATAGTTGGTCTGTGTAATTCTTCAGGCTACCTCTGATTATTGGAACCACATTGGATTCCTTTAGAGCTTGAGAAATTTGGTTAATATTTGTCTTACTGAAAATGGAGTTTGCAGTTTTGTATCTGTTTCTCATTGGTAATACTGTATAATGTCAGTGCTTCCTAGGCAAATTCTATTTAAGTGGCACAATCTTTTCTAGTTAGTTTAGTGTGCTTTCAGCCAGAGTTCAATTCCCTGAATGTTTTGAAACTTTTTCCCACCCAAAGCATCTGAAGATTACATTAGCCTCAGAGACAGTAGTCCTCTGTCTGGTTATGTTTTCTCAAGCTCTTATAATTACCTGTTAGTCCTCTTTTTTAAATAAAGGCAGAAGTACAGATACCATTCTCATTATTCTTTCATTCATTTATTGAAGTACTAAGGTGAAGAAGGTACTGGAGGAGATTTAAAAAAAAATCCACTAGACAAAAGATGGTGCTCTTAACTTGTAATCTAGCATTACAAAGGGATATTTTTTTCTCTACTTTTTTTTGTTGTTCTGCATTTGAAAAAAATATATTAATTATACATACACATGGCTGAAGAGTCCCAGTAGTCTACGGAGTTTGTTATTCTAAACAGTAGTCTCCTGTCTTCACTCTTCCTAACGCCCCTCTAATTTCCTTCTTTTCCCTTCTCCATGTTCTTCCCTCTGAGACCTTTTCCATCCTCTCACCCAGCTGGTTGGCAGCCAGGCAGACCAGACAGACCTCCCTATAATGCTCAGTGACATTATTCTTTGATCTTTTCAAAGAACTTTTAGTTTTATTGGCTTCATCATTTCTTTATTTTCCTGCTACATTAATTTCCATTCTTTATTACTTCTTCCCTTCTACTTTTAGTTTAGTTTTCTACTGCTTTTAGTTTGGTTTACTCTTTTTCTAGATCTTTAGATTTTTCCAAATTCTTAGAACTCCCCCCCCCACTTCTAGATTTTCTAGATTTTTTTCCCCTGAATTCTTAGGTTATTGGCTGGAGATCTTTTCTAATAGAGGCAATTTTAAGCTATAAATTTCTCTCTCAGTTCCACATTAGTTGCATCTCATAAATTTTGGTATGTCAAGTTTTACTTTCATTCAGATCAAAATACTTTCTAAATCCCCTTGGAATCTTCTTTGACCCATGGATTGTTTGGAAATGTATTGTTTAATTTTTACCTATTTGTAGACTTTCCAAATTTCCTTCTATTGTTTTATTTCTAATTCAGACCTTTTAAATTTATCAATACTTGTTTATAAGCTACCATATGGTCTATCCTGGACAAGATTCCATGTTGCTTAAAAAGGACGGATTCTGCTATTGTCCAAGAGGTGTGTTTTATAAATGTCTGTTAGATCGAGTTGGTAGTATTGTTCAGATCTTAAATAGACTTGCTGATTATCTGTCTCAGGTTTCTGGTTTTCATTTTAAATTACACATTACTGTGTAAGTGCATCAATAGTGTTTTGGGCCTGTAATTTTTTTAGCAGTTGTATTTTAAGATGTTTACTTAAGCATTTGTTACAGATCATACCCAAGTCAATTAGGAAGAAATGGTACGTACATAATATCCTATTAAATTTGCTTATAATTCAACCAGTATTTACCCAAACAGTGGTAAGTACTAGGCATATCTTTGAGTAAAACAAAGCCTCTTCCCAGTGAAACTTACAGAAAAAGATTAAAAAACAAATATACAATGCATTAAATGGTAATAAGTTCTTGAAGAAGAAGAATATTAGGAAGAATATTAATAATAAATAATTTTGGGTTTATAGAAAATTTATGCAAATAATACAGAGACTATTCCCTTGACTTAGCTTGCCATAATATTAACCACTTATGTAGCCATGACAAAACTATCAAAACTGGGAAATTACCATTGGTATAATACCATTGCTAAACTGTAGACTTTATTCAAATTAGGTGTTTTTCCACCTATGGTCATTTTTATGCTTTAGCAAACCAGCCCTAAATACCGCCTTGCATTTAGTTGTTCTGACTCATTAGTTGCCTTCTACCCATGACAGCTGGTTATACTTTCCTTGTCTTTCATGAACTCGGAGATCTCTATTGAGCACACTGGTCAGTTACATTGTAAAACGCCTCAGTCTGGATTTGTTTGCTATCTTCTCGTGATTGGACCATAGTTATGCATGTTTGGTGAGAATAACAGGACTTACCTTTTAAAAGGGTCACGCTGACTTCCTTGGAAAGGAAAGCAAAGAACCTGCTTAGGAAACCATTGTAATAATACAGGTGAGGCTTAGACTAGGATAATTGAAGAGGTGGTGAGAATTTGAATAGAATGTGTTCTGATTGGAAAAGTTTGAGAACTGTTGCTGTAGCATCAACTATTTAAGAGAAGGAAAGGAGGAAAGACTGTGATAGACATATTGGAAATGAAGTGTGTGTATGTTTGTTTATTCTTTTAACGGCTTGACCATTTTACTAGAAACTAGTAAGGCCAGCTGGTATTTATTAGCCTTTCTGATACGTCTGCATTGAATTTAAAGTATCATAAAGCCAAGCATTAGATGGATAGGAATAGCTTTTCCTTTGACCCTAGGGACATAAAATTTATTATGAGCTGCCAGTCCCATTCTAGCTCATGGGGTCCTTTTAGTGCTTTTGATTTGTCACTTGTACACATTAGTTTTCTGGAATTTTCTTTGGTTCCTTATTATGTAAAGTAACATCTGTTTTTGGCCCCAAAAGGGTTAATAAGGACTGGACTTACTTTCCTGCTATAAGCAGCTAGAAGGCTGAACAAAATATGATTCCTTTGTTCTCGGACATTGGACAGCAGACTGTGCACGACAGGATTCCCTGAGACAGAAAAATAAGTGCAGTGAATACCACAATTTCCCCAACTTTCTGCCTGGAGATGCATTCCAGATCACACTGCACAAGGGCAGTCACAGGGAGAGCAAGGGGAAACTGCAGAACGGAGTTGCAGAAAGGAGACTGCTGCACAGAAAATGAGAGTAACTTTGGGTCCTTGTTATATTGGGGCACGTGTGCACAGGGTACACTACACAAGTCTGGGGAGAAAAATGATCAGGGGTCTGCAACCTGAACATTGCCATTGCTCATGCACTTTGAGTTCTGATGGGCCTGAATGGCAAGTCCTTGGTAGTCACCCAGGACATTTACTGGAGAATCCAGAGGAGTCAAACTGTCTTTGAAGTGGTCATTCGAGGCCCACCCACCCCAGCAAAGCTAAAAAGAGGCCTGTGGGGGTCAACTGATCCACAGATAACTGCCTGCTTAAATAAAGCCCAGTGCTTTAAAAAAAAAAAAATTAAGACACTCAAAAATGCAGGATTTATGATGTCTGTCGTCAAATAAGAAAGGGCTATCATGCCAAGAAGAAAAAAGTGAACCATAACTAAGAGAAAATTTAGCTGATAAAAACAAATCTAGAAGAGATAGAGGTGATAGAATTGGAAGGAAAGGACAACAAAACTATTACAGATGTTTTCAAGTACTTAACACACTGAGGAATGGAATGGAAGATGTATAAAGAATCAAATGGTAGAACATATAGCAATGGAAAGTACATCTCTGAAACTTAAAATTTACTATATAATCTTAACAGATTAGATACCAAAGGAAAGGTCATTGAATTTAAGAATGACAGTAGAATTTACCCAAAATTAAGAATATAGAGAAAAAGACTGAAAAAGTACAGTGTTATTCACCGCATTTATCTATGAGATAATAGTAACTGCTCTACCATATGAGAGTCCAGATTGGAGAGGAGAAAGAAGGAATAATCACTGAAATTTTTCCACTTTTTGAAGAAAAGTGTAAATCCTTAGATTTAGGAAGTAAAAAAAAATCCAAGCAGAATAAACACAAAACCACTGTCAGGTATGTCATAATCAAATTGCTATAAACAGATAAAGGGCAGGTCTAGAAAGAAGCCTAAGCAAAGATACACTATACACAGAAAAAGAAGAGTAAGACTACTGTAGATTCTTGTTAGAAACTATGTAAGTCCAAGACAATGGAACAATGTCTTTAAAGTGCTAGAGGAAGAGCCTGCTTTTTTTTTTTTTTAATTTCTAAATTTTTAGATGAATTGTCTTAAATCTCATCAGTCAACATTACAAAGTATTCATGCTACATACACCCTCATGACACCCAGGTATGTGCGTGTCTGTTAGAGCAGTATACAGATACAGTGTAACCTCTGTCCAGATAACAATGGTGTTTTTCTCAGAATTAGCACAAAGAATCAAAGGGTACCTTGATCCCTTCTACTAGTTGGCAGCCTAAAGGCTGGTCCACACTGAATGTGTGCTTGGCCTTCTGCTATGTCATGGGCTGTAGACCATTGATTAGTGAGCTTCTGAGTTGTTAGCAAATTCTTCCACAATCTTTGTTTGAGATTTTAAGTGTAATTTCTTTCATTACTCGATAGAGTGAATAAAGAAAAATGAGTAAGGATATAGAAGACTAGTACAATGCTATCAACCTAATGATACAAAATCTTAAGAGGTTATTTAGGAGGTAAATATCTAAGGTGGTGGATATTGTTGTTATTTTTATGACCTCTTTTCCGAAGACTATCTTATGGCCTATTGACTAATTCAGACTTTTAAAAAAATTGGATTATAGCTGACATACAATATTATGCTAGTTTCAGATGTACAAGATAGCGATTCAGTATGTTTATATATTTTAAAATGATTACCATTATAGGTCTAGTTACCATCTGTCACCATACAAAGTTGTTACAATATTATGGGTTCTATCCCTATGCTATACATTACATCTTCATAACTTACTTACTTTATAACTGGGAGTTGGTACCTCTTAATCTCCTTCACCTCTTTCACCACCTCCCATCCCTACAATCACTAGCTCTCCCTATCTAGGAGTCTCTTTTCATTCTGTTTGTAAATTTGTTGTGTCTTTTAGATTCCACATATAAGTGAAATTATATTGTATTTGTCTTTGTCTGGCTTATTGACTATAGGTCCACCTGTGTTATCACCAATGGCAAGATTGCATTCTTAGCTATCGCTGAACAGTAGTCCACTTTGTAGATCACATTTTCTTTGTCCATTTATCCATCAGTGGGCACTTGAGTTGCTTCTGTATCTTGCCTATTGTAAATAATGCTGCAGTGAACATCAGGATACATAGTATCTTTTCAAATTAGTGCTTTTGTGGGTTTTTTGGTTTTTTTTTTTTTTGGTTGGTTTTTTTTTTGGATAAATACCCAGAAGTGGCATTCCTAGACCATATGGTAGCTGTATTTTATTTTATTTTTATTTTATTTTATTTTATTTTATTTTATTTTATTTTTAAAGGTCTTATTTATTTATTTGACAGAGGGAGAGAGAGATCACAAGTAGACAGAAAGGCAGGCAGAGAGAGAGGGGGAAGCAGGCTCCCTGGTGAGCAGAGAGCCCGATGCGGGGCTCGATCCCAGGACCCTGAGATCATGACCTGAGCCAAAGGCAGAGGCTTAACCCACTGAGCCACCCAGGCGCCCCTGTTAGCTGTATTTTAATTTTTTTGTGGACCCTCTGTACTGTTTACCAGAGGAGGCTGCACTGACTTATTTGCCCACCAACAGGGTACCAGGGTTTCCTTTTCTTCTGCCAACACTTGTTGTTTCTTGTCTTTTTGATACTAGCCATTCTGACTGGTTGGAGGTGGTATTTCATTGCTGTTTTGATTTGCATTCCCCCGGTAATTGTGATAGGGAGCATCTTTTCTTGTGCCTTTGTTTGTGTCTTCTTTGGAGAAAATGTCTATTCAGATCTTCTGCCCCCATTTAAGTCAGGTTTTTGAGGGTTTTGTTAGAGTTGTATCAGT
This sequence comes from Enhydra lutris kenyoni, assembly GCF_002288905.1. Taxonomy (NCBI): domain Eukaryota; kingdom Metazoa; phylum Chordata; class Mammalia; order Carnivora; family Mustelidae; genus Enhydra; species Enhydra lutris. The sequence goes on along the minus strand of NW_019154128.1, from coordinate 15,424,127 downwards.
TCTCCATGTATTTTGGATAGCCACCATTACAGATATCTCCTCCCATTCCGTAGGTTGCCTTTTCATTGTGTTCCTTTTCTGTAAGTGGTTTCCTTTACTGCGCAATGTACTGTGCAATGTCGATGGTTTCCTTTACAGGAGAGAGGCAGGGAGTGGCCCTGTGGAGATAAAGCCTGGCTGGCCGGCCCTCTAGAGGTCAGGTGGGCAAGAGCTTTCTTCAGAGGCTTCCCAGCACGGTTTCCTTAGCTGGTACCAGAAAGGATGGATTCTCTTGTAGAAAAGTGACACCAGTTAACAGGCATTTAAGCAAATCTTTTGCAAGTTATGTCAGTTAGCATGCAAAATAAGGATTCCGTGTAATTAGATATTAGATATGGTTCACTTGAGTTCCATACTTTTTATTACGTATTACACAATAAATCTGCACTTGCATCCACTCATCTTAGCCCACCTCTTGAATAGCCTGTTGGGGAGAGGGAACCGGTCTTTTTCATCTCTGTATTCCTTTTCCCTTGGCTCGGCAAATCAGTGGCCCTTCATAAATGCTTGTCATATTGCATATCAGGTTGTTGCTTAAACATTAAAATTTGTATAAACCAATTCTGATCATATTCTCCAAAATTAGAGCTGATGAGTGGTAAGATACTCATTGGTTACACATGTCTGTGAATAATTTATTGAAAGAGAGATCACTGACTAATGTTTGGGTTTATGTGGGAAGAATACGGAGGGGTTTGAGTTATGTGCCCATTTTATCTCCGTAGCTGTTAAGAGTTTGAAGGATGTGGTGTTACTGCCTCACTCCTCATTCTTTAATTTTAATAATAAAAATAGAAATCACTTTCAGTTAACAGAAATTAAAGGTAAAATACTTTTCCAGAAAACCCTTTATACAACTTTTTATAGCTTAATAGTTTTGTAATTTCCAGGGTTAAGCTTAATCTTTTTTTTCCGTTTGTTTTTCTCCAGTATTAAGTGTTTGGCAGTCTCTATACCCTAGATCATATTTTATGGGTCATTGATTCTTTTGACAATTGAGCATTTTAATATAATCTGAGAATGTATTTAAAATTGGTAGGGAGTATTAGATCTCTATTTGTATATAATTTATTGATTGAGTGATTGATTGAGATAGACTGCACAAGTGGTGGGGAGGGGCGGAAGGAGAGGGAGACAGGGAATTCTAAGCAGGCTCCACACCCAGCACAGAGCCCAAAGCAGAGCTTGATTCCAGGACCCTGAAATTTTGACCTGAGCCAAAATCAAGAGGTTTAACCAGCTGAACCATCCAGGCACCCCTGTTTGTATATAATTTTAAAATACACAGGTCTGATAAGCATTTATTTCTAACTCTGGGTAAAGTGCTTTTGACTTGGGTTCTCATTATAAGCCTAATAATAATGACGATAATAAGAATACAGACAACAGCTTTTTATTAGTGGTTTTAGCATTAAGTGTCATAGTCTCTAAGGTGTTTTTTCCTCCTGCCTTTTTTTTAATAGGATAGGAAAGGAGGGCTCACGAAAGTGACTTACTTTAACTTAATACAGGCCAAGTAGCTACGGAGACAGATCTTGAACCTAGGTTTTAGGATTGTAAGTGGAGAAATCTTTCCCTATAGCGTGGTGCATCTGTGATTAACTCACTGCTTATAGTTTGGGTGTTTCAGAAGAAGCAAAAATAGTTTCTGTACCATTTTTTCTACTGAATCAGAGACCACTGAACGTAATAAAAACTGACCTCTGTTTATTGTATTAGTAAGTACTCCATGATATATTGTAGCGCAATAAAATAGAATACAGAAATGCAAATCCATGTCTCAAAATTAGATGCCATGCTTTCCTTTAATGTTGTAATTATTTATTTGAATTCAGTATTAAAAGTTAAAAATTTAAAAACAGTGATGTATGTGTATTTTTTTTTTCTTTTCCCAGACAGATAGTGATTATGTACACAGTGTTGTAACCAACTTGGAGAAAGAGTAAGTTCTTAATTATGAAAATGATAATATTTTAGTTACTTTTACTTACTGGCTTTTTGCTAAAAGAAAATGCCTCTTTTATAGTTCATTTCTCTGTGTTTAGTGTTCATTGGGTCACTATCATTGGTCTTTTACGTTGTCATAAAGTAGGTGGATATACGGTTTTCTGATCATGGACGAATTGGTGTATTTCAGTATAGAAAAGATTTGAATGCCATACATATGTAACTCTGTCAATGAATTATTGATCTTAAAGACCATAGAGAGGATCATACAAGATTACTTACGTCTTTCACCCTCAGTTGACCAAAAAACACTCTGCTATCAGGGTGGATAGTCTTGTAGTGGTTGTAGCTTGTTGTAGTTGTAGTAGTTCCAAATCTCAGTGCTAAACTATGGCTAAATCTGTTCTATTCTGCGAAGACTGAGTAACAGTTTACTGTGAGCAAGCACTTAGCAGCTAACAGGGGGAAAGCTTAGTAAGTTTCTGATATTAGTTTTTGTAACACTGCCTTCATAGTTTTAATAGTGATACCATAAAAACTTGTCATGATACGTTTCTTCATTGACTTTTACCTGTTTTTGCCCTAAAGATGTATCTTTTACTTAAAAAGCCAAAAGGAAGCAACAATTATTTGTCAACCCTAGATTTAAAATACTGCGGTTCTTACTTTGTCTATCAAGATGCTGAAACCAGAAACTTTTTAAAAACCTATGAAGAGTGCAGAACTAAATTGTGCACTTGTTGTGTTTTTCCTTCAAGTGCTCCATTTCTAGGCAGCCCTTTATATAAACAGAATTTAGTATAGATTCCTCAAATACAGGGCACTCATTAGTGGCCCCTCCTCCCCTTGGCCACATGGTCAGGTCTTTGGGGTTTATGCTGTGATTTTTGTCATTTCTCTTCTTCCTCAGTGTGTAGGAACACCAAGCCCAGAAAAAAGTATGATGAAGCATGAACCACATTTGTGTAAATGCGGGTAGTTGCACAAGGATTTTGTGGAGATTTGCAAAAACTAAATGAGGGGAATGCAAACGTGGAAGGAATACACTTGAGTTAGTCAAGCTGATCACAAAAGCTTGATCACGGGTTTTCTCAACCTTGGCATTATTGACACGGGAGGCGAGATAATTCTTTGTCGTGAGGACCCTCGTATGTGTCTAGGGTACTGAGCACCCTCCTTGATGTCTGCTGCTAAGGTCAGTAGTACAGTTAGGACACAGTAGCCCACAGTTAGGACAACCGGATTCCTCCAGACGTTGCTCCATGTATGAGACAGACACACACACATTCGTTAGTTTGTTTTTCTTCAATTCTCTATTGTCTGTGATACCTTCATTTTGATTTTTTAAAATTCTGATACTTTTTAGGAATATAATACATGCAGTTGGCTTAGGATTTCTGTGCTTCTCTAGGGATAGTAGCATTTTTTACACTGTTTTTAAAGCATTATTTAAAAAAAAAACCCTTTGTGTTATTCGAAAAATTCATATTTTCTGGCAAGTAAAATCGATGATGAGCTACTTCCATGAGCACACAGTGACCCTAACAGTATACCTCACTGATGTATTTTATGTTAAGCACACTAAGTTGAGCATTAAGATAGATAAAATCCCACAGAGCTTAAATAACTCAGCTAATCTTTCTTATGACAGATTTTCTAAAGAAATCAGTTCTGGCTTGGTGGAAATAATATCCCCTCCTGAAAGCTATTATCCTGACCTGACAAACTTAAAGGAGACATTTGGAGACTCCAAAGAAAGAGTAAGGTGAGCCTGTGTTGTTTAAGATCCCTCACTCTTGTGAGTGTGATATGGAATAAATGTTTACCATGTAATAAGTATTTATTGGAATGTAACACATTTTACAACTCAGCTAATTTGTGAGAGCTAATGCATTTTTGGTTATTTGATTGGAAAATATGCAGTTTATAATGAGAGGTTGAATTTGCTCTGTGCAGTAACTTTTTTTTTTAAGATTTTATTTATTTGAGAGAGAGAGAGCATGTGCACACACAAGCTGTGGGGAGTGGCAGAGGGAGAGGGAGAAGCAGGCTCCCCACTGAGCAGGGAGCCCGATGCAGGGACTCAATCCCAGGACCCCAGGATGATGACCTGAGCTGAGGGCAGACACTTAATCACGGAACCACCCAGCCACTCCATTCTATAACTTTTATAACTGCTGTTCTGTGGGTTATGACTTAAGATATATTCAGAATAATGCAAAAGCTAGTTCAGATAGAAACCTAACATCTGTATGCAAAGTAAATGAGTACTGATTCAGTGGAAGTGATAAAAACAATATTACTGTTTTGCAGAATTATATTGTAATAATATAAAAATCCAGTCAACCAGATTTGTCTCTAAATCTCTAAAATTGAAGGACTGAAAACTTTTATTGTATTGTTATTAAAAACAATGTAATCTAAGAGATACTAACATTAGTTTTGAATTTTATGTCACCAGAAAAAAGGAAAAAATCATGTTTTGGGAAGAGATTATATTTCTTGAGTTGTTAATTTGTCTGAAAGATGGATATAACCCTCTAATCAGTTGTCTCTCAAGAAATATTTTAGTTCTAAAAAATTTGGGAATGGTTCTGGTAAATTCTAGGTGGTCTCATTAAATTCAGAACAACTTCCAAGGTATATTCTGGAGAAGTTTACTTTGTATGATTCAAACCCTTTTTTTTGTTTGTTTTTTGTTTTTTAACTTGTTTTTACAACTACTTCTCTTATTCAGCATTAGTCTGTTTCTGTAGGTTACTAGGAATTCCCTGAAAGGACTTAATAATGTAAACTTTAATGTGTTTTGGGTTTTTTAAGCATTCAGTACAATATTTTATTAATTTCTGCCTTCATGCAAAGCAGTGATCCTCAAAGTATAGTTCTTGAAGGACCATTTCCCAGAAGCACTAAGATATTACATTTGAAAAAAGGGCCTTCAGTCGAAGGAGTTTGGAAAATAATAGACTGAAAGTTTTTTATTCAACAAATCTATTTACTGTTGGATGTTTCCATGCCTGTGATATATGAATATGTCTCCAGAAGGGGGATATATATGATTTGCAAATTTACTTGACATTAGACTCCTTTTTTCCTCAGGACATCTTGGCGATTAGTGTTTTGATAAAGGTTTCGTTAGAGAAAAGTGAATTCTCTTTCATGCTCTCCTACATGGGTGTATCCTATGTGTACATATATAGATACACAGGTATCTGTGGGTCGACAGATATTTTGTATATATGGTCTACTGTGTGTATGCAATGTATGTATATATATTATAAAATGTAACATGTAGTAGGCATTATAAAATATTTACATTGAATCTTATTTTGCTAAATTTGAGTCTGATTCCTAACTCATTTCTGAAAATTTTTATTTTAGATGGAGAACAAAGCAAAACCTAGATTATTGTTTTCTAATGATGTATGCTCAGGAAAAGGGAATATATTACATTCAGGTAAGTATGGTTTGTCCTGTAATGTTTTTCACACTTGTAAGGAAAAAGTAATATCCAGAGTATATGTTCATTAAAACAGGAAGTTTTGAAAGTGTAAGCCTTCTAAGATGTATAAGATGATAACAGTGTATCAGAGAGCAGAAGGGTTCGTCACAGTCACAGTCACTGAGAATGTGGGCTCTGCTGTTCCGTTCTCTGGTTTAGCACAAACACTAGCTTTCCACTTAATGGTGTGATGGTGGGCAGGTCACTCATCTCTTTCCTCTTCTCCTGTCCCTCCATCTTTGCTCTCATTCTGCCTCTCTCCCCTGTTAAAAAGAGCTAAAGTTTAATTACTTGGCAGACTTTAAAGAAGGATTTTTTTATAGTAGTTTTTTTTTTTTTAAGATTTATTTATTTATTTAGTTGACAGAGAGACAGTGGGAGAGGGAACTCAAGCAGGGAGAGTGGGAACACTGAGCAGGGAGCCCAAAGTGGGGCTCCATCCCAGGACCCTGGGATCATGACCTGAGCCAAAGGCAGACACTTAACAACTGAGCCACCCAGGAACTCGGATTTTCTGATAGTTTTTTTGTTGGTCTTACAGTAATACAGTTTTCTTTCTTCTTCTTTTTTTTTTTTAATGGTACAATACATGAACATTTATATTGAAGATAGTAAAACTGACATTTAGCTGTAATGGTCCAGCTTTTAGCAGCGTGGCTCAGAGACTAAGTCTGTCATGATACGGCTTTTAAGTTAGCCAGGTAGGCAACAACTTAAATAATTGCAGGAGGTTCTTGTTTCTTCCAAATCTCATTCTCCTTAGTGACTTAAGCTTCAATTTTACAGTTGGAATTTCATCTTTATTTCATCTTTATTCCTTGTTCAAAATGCAGATACCCCTGAGTGGCGAAGCACACTAAGCCTGTCAGTTACTTTCTGTTTGTTTGTTTTTTTAGTATAAAAAGTTTATTAGATCTTTCCCTGAAAGGAGGTTTTGATGAGAGTTGCAAGAAGAGGCTCTGGGTCCCTGAATCAGAAAGGAAGTAAATGGCTTTGCAGCTGCTGGCAGGGGTTTGAGAGGGAAGGAAAGAAAGAGAAGCCTGCTTTTCCGTGGTAGGGCAGTCTTATGGAGCACAGACTTTGTCTCCTTGGACATTTTATCTTGGGCCATGTGCGTTCAAATGTGCAGGCACCCTCTCTTGGTTCTCAGTTTGGGAAATGTTAATGATGATAGGGTCAGAATATAACATTGTGTGTACAAGAGTTGGGAGTATAAAAACATAGTATCCTTTAAATGTCTTAGAGAAGTCTTACTTTAATTTTAAGATAATAGCTTCAAAACATTTTATTTCATGTGCCCCATATTATTATAGTTGAATCTTGCTGTTTGTTCTAGGGCCTCTGTATATTTACATGATGGTCAAGAACTTTATGGAGAGCATTTAAAAGTGTAGTTACGTTGCTTTTAAAATGGGTTTTAAATTTATCTCTAACCATAGAATTCATAGACTCTTAAAGCTTTTTTTTGTGTGTGTGTGTACGTGGAGTATAGAAAAAGTAAGCGTTTAGGAAATTAACAAAAGGATAGGGTGAAGAAAGAGGATAAGGCAGGGGTGCCTGGGTGGCTCAGTCCGTTAAGCATCTGCCTTCGACTCAGGTCATGATCCCAGAGTCCTGGGATAGAGTCCCATGTTGGGCTCCTTGCTCAGTTGGGAGTCTGATTCTCCCCTGCCTGCTGCTCCGCCTGCTTGTGCTTCCTCTCCCATTCTCTGTTAAAATCTTAAAAAAAAAAAAAAAAAAAAAAAAGGATAAAGAAAACTTTGGTTAAGCAGGGTGTGTATATGTGGTGTTAGAACCACAGTAGCTATGAACTGACACTTAAGACACACTTCACACGTCGTACATTTTTCTTTCCAACTTACGCTTTACACATACTTACTCATTTAATACAACTCTTTTTTGCAAGAACAAGATCATACTGTACCTGCTGTCTCATAGCCTGTTGTACTATTGTTTCACTTATGGTAGACACCTTAACAAGCCAGTGATTACAGGTAGGAATACTTTTTAATCACTTATTGAAGTATCATTATTCAGATATCATAATGACCTTATTCTTGGTCATTGAGATTGTTCCCAACTCTTTAGTTGTGTCACAGATGAATCCAGTGAACATCCCTGTAATTGCCTAATTTTCTCAAAAATTATGCCTCCAAAAAGGAGTTGCTTCGTATTGAAGTCTTCACATGATTTCATATTATATAGAATTCTCTCATTGAGTTCATTATGAGCTACAAAGTGGGAAAAACAGATTAGCCTGAAAAGTCCTCAGTTTAATATTGGTTTTAACTATTTGTGAAGGATAGAGTTCACCCAGCAAAATGGGGGAGAATTAGTGTGAGGAAGCAAAGGGATTTAGTACAGACTTGATAATTATGCTAGGTGTGTATCTTCGTGTTGCATCTGCTGGGATGTAGCCTATCCAGGACTTTGAGAGAGTGCTTTTAAAAAGGCAGCCAACTCTATGTTCAGCACAGGCATATTCCTAAAGGAGAAAAAAAAAGGCCACCTGTTCTAATGTTATGTTTATGGCTTGGAATGAAGTTTCCTGTCACAGAATCTCACACTTTGGTACAGTGCTGTATCACAGCTAACTTGGAATTGAAGAGTGTCTTCTAGAATGCTGTTGAGTGTTTCCTACCGAATCGTGTCACAATGCCCATTTCGTGCGGTTGTCCCGGCTGTTGTGATGCTGACATTAATCAGTGGGCTTGGTGGCCAGCCTCATCTCTCCTCTATGTAAAGCTCCCCAGCAGCCACTCCCCCTGTGATTTCTGAAATCATTGATTATTTTTCCCCAGATAAGTCATTTCCTTAGAGGTGGCCAAGTGATAATTTTCTAATTCTGTAACTTGCAGTGTTCTTAGAAGCTGAGTTCTTGTGTAAAGAACTTCCCCTCCTTGTCTGTCTGGTTACCTTAAAAAACAGTTCACTAAGGAAAGGCAGAATAAATGCCTATTCTTTCTTTTCATTAATTCTTCTAAAGTTGGTATCTGAGAAATCTCCAGTGGTGGTCATTTAAAAAACATTATTGTGAACTCATGGATTTTTAAAATAGATTTGATTTGCCTCAGTCCTTGCAATCATTATTTACGATTGGTACATCAGAAACCAGTGGGAATCTCTTCACGTTGGCTCATGGGACGCCTGGGTGGCTCAGTTGGTTAGGCGTCTGCCTTCAGCTCAGGTCATGATCCCAGAGTACATCGGGCTCCCTGCTCAGCAGGGGTCCTGTTTCTCCTTCTGCCTGCCACCCCCCTTCCTTGTACTTTGTCTCTCTCGCAATATCTGTCAAATAAATAACATCTAAAAAAAAAAAAAAATTGGTTCTTAGATTCCTTCCATGTAAGTCCAGCAATCTTTGATCACTTCTTTGCTGATTGGCACAAGATTTGCACATTTCCTAGAATCAGTCATTTCTCTCAAGGAGTCTTGTTCTTTGTAGAAGCAAATAGTATTTAGGACCACAATCTGGGTGCATGAGATGCTCATTGCTCTTAAGATGTCTTTGCTTCTAGGCCTTTTAGCAAAGAAAAGAGTATTGTATTTCTTAGGAAGAAACTACAAGCTCATGTTGATAGCCCCAAGTCTAATGAAGATTTTAGGGCTTTGTTTTTAATAACATTAAAAGTCTTGGTTTTTAATAACATTATCCTATTAACATAATTCTTTTATTCTACAGTATGTCTGAAATAGTTTCAAAATAGTCATACCAGTATCACTACTAACTCTTAGACTGCTGAATGCTATTTAAGTTTTTTTGTCCTTTTTTTCCCTCCTTAGACTATATCCTAATACGGATATATAGTAAAAATTCTGTGTTTGAAAGCCACTGGAAGAAATTCTTTATACTCTTTGACTATGCTGCCAAATTGATATGAAACTTGGTTTAATTGTTTCATTTCATATTCAGTTTTTAGGAATTTTTATCCTTTTTAGTAATTACAAAAAAATTCCAAAGTCAGAATTGCATAAACTAAGATATACAGAAGTCTCACTTTCATTCCCATCACTCTGTTTTCTCCCTTCCTTATGGATAACCACCATTAGTTTTTTTTTTCTCTTTCTTTCTTCCTTCTTTCTTTCTCTCTCTCTCTCTTTCTTTCTTTTTTTAAGATTTTATTTATTTGAGAGAGTGAGCATGGGGTGGGGCAGGGTGTGTGGCAGGAGAAGGAGAAGTGGACTGCCCTCTGAGCAGGGAGCCCAATGCGGGGCTCCATCCTAGGACCTGAGATCATGCCTGAGCAGAAGGCAGACCCTTAACAGACTGAGCCACCCAGGCACCCCTAGTTTTTTTTTTTGTTTTTTTTTTTTTAATTTCTCTTTGTACTTAAAAAAAAAAAAATTAAGCCAAAATGTAATATATAAAGTCTTCCATATATAATATTCTAATATATAATGCTTGGTTTCTGATAGCACATTTGCATGTTATAAAAACAGTATTTTACATCTTTTTTTTTAATCTTCCCTCTGTGAACTAGTGATCACTAGTGAGTTGTAAGATTTTAGTTCAAGATTGCTCTTGCCATGCCAAAATACCTATGTCATAGAAGCACATATGTTCCTAAAAATCCTGTACCTAAGGGTTCATAGCAGCTTTATTTGTGCTAACCAAAACCTGGAAATAAGCCAGATGTTCTTCAGGTGACACATCTCTACCACAGACATGGAATAATGAAAAGAAACAAACTGTGGATACACACAACAGTTTGTGTGAGGCAACCGTGGGGACTTTAAAATCCAATCTTGAAAGCTTACGTACTGTATGATTCTATTTGTATGGCATTTTTGAAATCACAGGATTGTGGAAATGAGAACAGGCTGTTGGTTACTGGATGCTGAAAGTGCGGAAGGGAGGAGGTGGCTGTCGATCTAAGGAGTAGCAGTAGCAGAAGAATGCTCGTGATGGAATTGTTCTCTCTCTGAAAATTACATGGAACTAAATACACACGCACGCACACACGCACACACACACCCCTAACACACCTGAATGCTATAAGACTATTGAAATTTAATAAGATCAGTCAATTATACGGTCAGTCAAGTGTAGTGCAGTTACACTAGAGGATGTTAGATTGGGGAAAACTGGGTGAAAGGTATTAGGGATCTCTATATGTTGTCTTAGAGCCACATAGGAATCTACTGTTACCAAGTTTTTTAAAAAGTGAAGTTGCTTATATACAGAAATCTGTTGGATTTCTGTACACTAATAACAAAGTAGCAGAAGAAGGAATTAAAACAGTCGGCTTCCATTTGCACCAAAAAAGAATAAAATACCTAAGGTTAAACTCTAACCAAGGAGACGAAAACATGTCCTCTGAAAACTAAGACGGTGATGAAAGAACTTAAAGATGATACAAACAAATGGAAAGATATTCCATGCTCATGGAGCGGAGGAGTTAGTATTGTTAGAGTGTCCATACAGCCCAAAGCAACCTACAGTGCAATCCCTATCAAATACCAACAGCGTTTCCCCCAGAACTCGAACAAATAATACTAAAATTTGCATGGACCCACAAAAGACCCTGAGTAGCCAAAGCAGCCTTGAGAAAGAACAGCAAAGCTGGAGGTACCACAATCCCAGACTTCAAGCTACCTGAGACCGGAAAGCGTAGGAATGAAAACATTATAGTTCAAGCTCAAAGACAGACACATGGACCAATGGAACAGAATAGAGAGCCCAGAAGTAAAAGTGAAGTTGTTCGATGAGACGTGAGAGTGGAACAAAGCAGTTTTCCTAATTGAATGTAAAATGTGAGTTGGCAACCAGAATGAGTGTACCAACTTTTAAATAGGGCTTTGACTATTTCATCTACATCTCTGTGCATGTAATTAGTCCCCATCTTGTTTTTGAAGTTACCTATCGGAAAAGTTTGTAGCTGCCTGATACTAGGGATCATCTTGGCTTTGGGTGAAGACGGTGTTTAGGTTTGAGCGTGGGCCCCTCTTCTTTCAGAGGAAAGTAAGGTGTCAGTGTGGTTCTGTGCTTTGTCTAGTTTCCCCTCCAGCTTCCCTAAAGCTCTGGAGGCATAGAACATGTTTTCACCAGTGTATTCTCTAGGGTTAGTACACAATAGAAGGCTCAGTAAAATATTTGGTGGGTCCATGTCCTGTCTTTCCAAATACTCCTACTGTTTCTTCACAGGGTAAAACAAAGAAAGCTTGTAGGATTTAAATACATGAAAAAATTTACGTATAAAAATAAGTGAAAATTGCTTAGCCCAGGTAACTAGAAGTGAGAACAGGAAATTAAAAACAGGAAAAAAATTTTTAGGGTATTAAAATCACCTTTGACTTGGAAATTTTATGAGAGGAGATCCTGGGGAGGAAGTCTTATGCATGTACTTAGTCCCTGATCTTTGTCAGCTCCCAGTTAAATTGGTAAATATTCCAAGCATAAATAACACGTGTGCCGGCAGAGCATAGGGGGTTAACTGGCACTCTGAATTGCCACAGTTTCTTAAGTATCTTGAAGATATCATTTATTTGTTTATATTACTTAACAGGATATTTATTTTAGAGAGAGGGAGAGAGAGCAAGGAGAGGGGCAGAGGAAGGGGGAGGGAGACTCTCAAACAGACTCCCCGCACTGAGCACAGCCTGATGCGGGGCTCGATCTCATATCCTGAGCTGAAATTAGAGTCAGACACTTAACCAGCTCAGCCACCCAGGGGCCCCTAAAAATAGCTTTTAAAATTTCAAAAGTAAACTTTCCGGAATCTGTCCTACAGAAATGAAAAGCACTAATACGTAAATATAAGCAGATTTATTGCATCATTGTTTGCATTGACAAGAAGTGAGAAACAAGCTGGATGTATGTGTACAATGAGGGAAGAGTTGACTGAATTGTTTAAAGTTGATATCATGGAATATTAAGCATCTACTAAATATTTATTAGCCTGGAAAGATATTCATGATATAGTAAGAGGAAAAGAAGACAGTGTGGTAATAAGATCCCTTATTTACAGAAATGTAAATGGGAATGGGAACCTGAGTACAGATGGGTCTTTTTGTGCTGTGTGGCCCTATAGAAGGCATCAAATGGATGCCCACCCAACTTTTTTTAAAAATTTTTTTGTTTTTTAAAGATTTTATTTATCCATTTGAGAGAGAGAGAGAGAGCATGAGAGGGGAGACGTCAGAGGGAGAAGCAGACTCCCTGTGGAGCTGGGAGTCTGAAGAGGGACTCGATCCCGGGACTCTGGAATCATGACCTGAGCTGAAGGCAGTTGCTTAACCAACTGAGCCACCCAGGTGCCCACCCACCGAACTTTTAACATTGGTTACCACAGCTGGCAGGCTGGAGGGCAGAGAAGGAAAGTTACTGGCTTTTTGACTTAGTACATGTATTATGTAAAAATTTTTTAAAAATTTAAAGGCTTATAAAAATTCTCTTCCTTTGAAAAGTAAAAAGGGTAGTGTGAAATTGTGTTGGGCACTATGAAAGGACCAAAAAAGGGTATTCATGGAGTGGACTGATTTCCCACAGTAAGGGAGTGGTTCAGGTGACTTGCTGTGTGCCTCTTCCTTTTGTTTTCCTCATTTTCTTTCAAAAAATTTTATTTTTATATTTTCATCATTTTTGACCATTTTTTGATTTGCATTATGAAGTATGCTTAAATTTTCTTATAATAAAGAATGTCCTTTTATCTGAATCTTTTCATCTCTGATTTATTAATCTGATTGTTCAACTTTCTTTAGCTTGAAGATGATATTATTGTCAAACAAAATTACTTCAACACTATAAAAAATTTTGCACTTCAACTTTCTTCTGAAGAATGGATGATACTCGAGTTCTCCCAGCTGGGCTTCATTGGTAAGAATAGTGTCAGATTTAGCTACTTTTCAGAAATAACTGTGACTCTTGGAATCTTAAACTAATTTCTTTTACCTTAAAATTGTCTTTTTTCCCCCGGAAATGGATTGCTTTTGAGGAAATTGAATTTTAGGTAAACTTCTGCATATGAAATGATGAAAGTCAACCCAAAATAATATTTGGATACTTCTGAGATTGCAGTATTTACTGTGGAGTACACACACAGGGCCAGCCATGGTCCCGAGCATATCTGATTTCTTCTCTGACCCCTCTAGTCGCTCTTTTAGTGCCCAGAGCTCTAGTAGGATTGGGGTTCTTTTAAAAAGAATGCTACACTAAATGTTTTCTAGTATGAATTCCTGGTGTTTGATGTAGTCCTTGAAGTTCTTGTTCAGGGATTAATTTGTATTCATTTGTTGCTTTCATAGACTAATTAAGGTGCTCATTTAAAATATTTTTTTCCACTAAAATCCCTAAATTCTGTAATTATGAAAGAACATATTGAAAGCTGAAGAATTGCAGGAAGTTTACAGGTTTTAGAAAAACACTTAGAGAATAACATTTCACTTCCTGTAGTACTTTAAAACTTTAAGTATTAGAGGCTGGGCCTTTGACCTTGTTGGCTGTTTATCTCAAAACTTAAGAATCAAAAAACATCTTTACTTGTGAAAGTTGCATTGCAGACAGAATTAGGAAACCTTGTTTTTCTGCAGTTACTGATTTGGTTAAATTTTTTTTTTAACCTAAACCTAAAAGAACCTAAATTTCCTTTTTTTTTTTTTTTTTTTTTTTAATGGGAAGAATTTTAATAAGACATGAAGGAAAAGTCTCTGACTTGGTTCTTGAATCCTTTGAGCCGGTAGCTGAATGATAGATTTTGTAATGGAGAAAGTCAGGAGTTCAGTAGATCTGTTTATCCCCAGGCGACAACTCAGAATGTTTAGCTAAAGCAAGTTTGTTTGCTTTTGACAAGACAAGTGGGGAAGTTATTCTTCATGACTTCTGTTTGAAATCACAAGCTTTTATATATTTGTTGTTAATCTCACTTATTTAAGCCATTTTGTTGCTTGGTTTCTTCATAACAGCTGTTGACTGAGAATTTTTTTTTTTTTTTTCAGGTAAAATGTTTCAAGCACCAGACCTCACTCTGATCGTGGAATTCATATTTATGTTCTATAAGGAGAAACCCATTGATTGGCTCTTGGATCATATACTCTGGGTCAAAGTCTGCAACCCTGAAAAAGATGCAGTAAGTTGATTTCTTATTAGGGTAGATATAGGAGTGCTGACAAACATGACTTCCATCTTAGGCCTATCATTTTGTTTGTGTTCATTCCACAACCACTCCTGGGGCCACGTGCTCAGGGTGCGTGATGATTAATATACAACATAGTTTAGAAATGCCACCTTAGGCTAGGTTGGAGAGAGGTTTGTTCTGGTCTCCCCTGTATCTGTTGGAGATAAGAGTCTTTCCCCTTCCTGACACCCAGGTGGTACTATGAGATCTAATTAAGGGCTAGCTGTCAGTTAAGTGCCTGCAAACCCTTTGATCTCACTCCAGGGTCCTTGCTCACTACAGTGTGTCCTCTTGCTCTATAAAACCTGTGGACTAAGGTCCAGATCTTGTAGAGAATCACTGCATAGTTGGATCCTCACCCCACCCAATTCCACCCCTCCCCCGTAACACACCCTACAGCATCAGTTACCCTGAATAAAACCGTGCTTTCTCAGTTTGAGGGATACTTTATTGTCCCTCCCCTACCTTCTACCAGGGGAAGAGGCTTCTTTTCTCTGTCTTGTGAAAGTGACTTTCAAGAAGCCAGATAGCTGAATGAAAGCAATGACATTTGAAGTGCTTGCTTGCTTTCTTGAACTGACAGAAAATCCCTAAATTAGAGGGACTTTTAAATAACAGTGGAAAATCCCTTAAATCAGGGAAATCCACCTTCCTTCAGGTTGCTGATAATGTTCGCGGTGTCATTAGGCTCTGGTATTTCATTACTGTGGGCTATAGATGTTCTCCTATCTGTCCTCAGCTTTCTTCATACTCTGTCATTTTTCTTTTCTCAAATACTTTGGGGACAATATCGGGCCCAGCACATCTGGAAATAAGAAATAAAATAGCAGTGATATTTTATACCAAAGCAGTGGCAAGTCAAAAAGCACTTTTTAGTATATTACTTGCAAGATACCGGTGTTCATATGCTGACCTTTGGGGTGATGGTAGCAGGTAAATGAGTCAATGATGATTTTTGTCTTATCATGTTATTTCCATAGAAATCTTGTTATAAGAAGTAATTAGCTATGTTTTCCTTGTCCAATTTGAATTGTACCTCTGGAAAAAAAATTCTTTTTTTGATGTAAGCATAAATGTGAATACACATTCTTAAAAATAAGTCATTTTCTTTTTTAATTATTTATTCATGAGAGAGAGAGAGAGAGAGAGAGAGGCAGAGGGAGAAGCAGGCTCCTGAGGAGCAGAGAACCTGATTCGGGACTCAATCCCAGGACTCTGGGATCATGACGTAAGCTGAAGGCAGGCGCTTAACTGACTGAGCCACCCAGGCGCCCCCAAAATAAGTGATTTTTGACATGTAGTAACAGGAAGTCTTTGTTATGGGAATGTGTCTTTACAGGGATGACTTAATATTCATTCTAACAAACCTTTAATTTGACTTCATGACCTTATTATCTAGAATAGTTTGATCATCCTACCTGCCACTTAGTTTTTAGGACACTGCCTTCTGGTGTTTGTAAGCTATTGTTACATTCTTTTTTGTCTGTTTGTTTGTTCTTAAACCACTTTCTTAGGGCAAATCATGGAACAGAACCAAATAGCAAAGTAGCTACTTTACAACAATGATTGAACATATAAATTGATTTGAACAACTTTTATGATGTAAGTCCTGACCTGTATTTTCTTTGTGATTTACAGGCATTTTTATCGTAGGACATAGGAAAATTCAGGTGATCATTTCACTCCTACGGTATACTTGCATTCAACTGGTCCTCTGCAGTATTTCATCTCCTATAGGGTTAGCTTCTAAATGAGTCTGGGAGGTGAGAATCTCTGATAGTAGAAATGAAAACCATTTAAATCCTCTATAAATTTTAGCACACAGCCCTTTGGCCAGTTTGATCAATCTTTTCTGTCACTGCTTCTTAGGCCATGTTTTTCTGTGGCCTGTAATTCTTCAGTTGCTTCCGCTAGGATGTCGGGGAAACTGTCTCCACATGCTGGCAGCCTCCAGAACAGTAGCTCTTTGACACTGGGTGGAAAATTCAACAGGTTTATCAACCCACTTGGACTCTTCAGGCACCAGTGAGTCCATCGCCTGTCATTCTCTTTTTCCCCTCCCTCCCCCACCCTCTCTTCCCCCTTCCCCCTTGCTCTTCTCCTTTACTCTTCCTCCCTTCCTTTCCCTCACCTTCCATTTGAGTAGTTGAATTTTGTGTAAATAGAATATGTTCTATTACCTCTACTGTAGTGTTAGTAATAACAGTAATGAAGTAAAACCTCTTGAGAAAAATTAAGCATTTTTGTACCCAGGAAACTATTGGAGGCCTTTCCAAGTGGAAATGTCTTACAAATAAAAGTACATTCTTCGTCCAGAACTTGTAAAAGTCACTGAAAGTGAGAAGAGTTGATAAAAGCCTGACAGGACAGCTGAAGCTGTCTTCAAGTACCGAGTTAACCCACAGGGGGCGCCCTGCTGGCATTCTGGGTTTCCCACACCCGGACCAATCGTGAGGACAGGTTGTAATCTGAAGTCTGGACCTGGAGGCACTTCACATGGAAACACAAGTTGTCCTGTAACTGTGCTGAGTTGAACTGTGGAACTTGAAATACCTAAGGAGCAGTGACAAAAAAGATTGATCAAACTGGCCAAAGGGCTGTGTGCTAAAATTTATAGAGGATTTAAATGGTTTTAATTTCTACTATCAGAGATTCTCACCTCCCAGACTCATTTTAGAACCTAACCCTATAGGAGATAAAATACTGCAGAAGACCAACTGAATGCTTATGGTCAAGCTGTTGCCTTGCATTTTCAGATAACTTTGATGCAACAAAATATGCCTTTTATTATTTGCAAATCCTTTGTTATATCATCCAATTAAAGACATTCTATATATTTGAACCAAACCTCTAGGTTATAGTGTGTGCATTTTAATTTTAAAAGTTGAATGGACATTTTGACGTATCCTGAAGATGGTTGAAATTAAATCCTGAACTCTTCTCTTAGCTGTGCTTATTTTAAATTTTTTTCATATTAAATCTGTTTATCTAGTAAGTAGCAAATCTCAATGTGTTAAAAAGGACCCTAAGAATTGTGATTTGGAATTATGAGATAAGTTGGATTTTCTTTTCAATATTCTTGAAAAGGACTTTCGAAAGGGGCACCTGGGTAGCCCAATTGGTCGAGTGTCCAACTCTTGGTTTCAACTCAGGTCATGATCTCAGGGTTATGAGATGGAGCCCCACGTCTCAGGCTCCATGCTGGATGTGGAGCCTACTTACAACTCTCTATCTCCCTCTCCTTCTGCCCCTCCCTGACCCCTACTGTGTCTCTAAAAAAAGGAAAAAGAAAATAAAAGGACTTGTGGCTTTTCTGATGAGGACAAGATTTCATTTTGTAATGTGACACTGACATGATTTTTTTTTTTAATATTTAGAAACATTGTGATAGACAGAAAGCAAATCTACGAATTCGCTTCAGACCTTCGCTTTTCCAACATGTTGGTCTGCATTCTTCTCTATCAGGAAAAATACAGAAACTCACGGTTGGTGATGTAATTTTATTTTCCTCATGCACATACAGTTTGTTATTTAGTGTTTAGTCACTGATTATTCTTCTTCTTAAGTATAAATGAGCTATATGATGTTTAACAGCGTATGTGTTTCTCCTCTTAGGATAAAGATTACATGAAACCATTAATTCTTAAAATCCATGTAAACCCACCTGCAGAGATATCTACTTCTTTGAAGGTCTACCAAGGACATACACTGGAGAAAACTTACATGGGGGAGGATTTCTTCTGGGCTATAACCCCAGTAGCCGGAGACTACATCTTGTTCAAATTTGATAAGCCAGTCAATGTAGAAAGGTTGGTGGCTATTGAAATCTATTTGGTCTTAAAATTTTACACCTCTTCTTAGTGTGATTTACGATGGATTTTTTTTTTTTTTTAATGTGTATGACTGATGTGAGGAGACGGTGGGTCCCAAGTGTTAGATGGTAAAATACTTTCCTACAACTTAGTAGTAAAATGGGTGTGTTGTTTTTAGATAGGACATCAGCTCTTACCATGTTTGGTAAATTCTTGGTATCGTTGAACAGATATTTAGTATAGTATTTTAGTACTTTCAGGCAGAACTCTTCCTCAAAATATAGATTAGTTTTCATGTCCTTATTCTAGAATATCCCTCAGGTTTGACTGAGAGCTAGTCAGTTACCTAGCAAATTGGCTGAAATGATACTTTTGACAGACTGTGACCATCTCTAGTCAGTGATTTTACAAATGCTGGCTTGCTTTTAGACCACAGTGGAAGAATTTATAACCCTTTTATGTTTTTCAGAATTTATGTTCATTTAACAGAATTTAGGATTCTTTTCTGCCTGTTTTTTAACAGTCATGATTTCCCCCAACCTTTCTTCAGTTTGGGGTGTATTCCCCAGACTATAAACCATCTGTGGTACACTTAAATATAATCCCCGAATGGAATATAATTCTGTAGCCTGGGGCACATTGTGTCACGTGTTCTTGTGTGAGGTGTGTCCCGTTGTTAGAACCCACCAAAACTCATTTGGAATAATTCTACTTAAGGTTTTCAGAAATAGTGCGTAGTTATCATGTTATTGATTTTATTTTATTACTCTAAACTGATTCTAAAGAGGAATTTAAGTGTGTAAAAATGTTTTGGGCAATATGGTGAGTGCTGTGAAGTGTGTAAACCTGGCGATTCACAGTTCTGTACCCCTGGGGCTAATAATACATTATATGTTTATTAAAAAAATTAAAAATAAAAAACAGTGTTTTGGGCAATGGGACTATCCCTGGAAAAACCTAAAAATACTTTGGAGTAATATTTCACATTTATGAATATATAATATTTTGTTGTTAAATTTAATGTTCATTTTTATACTAGATAGTATGATATTCAGCACTTTGAAGTAGTATTTACCACACTTAAAAGAGTCATCATAGGGGATTTGGGCAGCTCAGTTGGTTGAGTGTCTGACTCCTGATCTCAGCTCAGGTCTTGATCTTAGAGTCAGGGGTTTAGGCCCTGTGTTGGGGTCCGTGCTGGGTGTGGAGCCTACATTGAAAAAAAAGATGTCATCATAAATATCTGAAATGGGGTTAATATCCAAAATATGTAAAGAACTTATACAACCCAATACCAAAAAAGCAAATGATTTGATTAAAAAATGGAGCAGAGGACCTGAAGACACATTTTTCCAGAGATGACATATAGATGCCCAACAGATGGATGAAAGGGTGCTCAGCATCAGTAGGCGTCAGGGAGAGGCAAGTCAAAACAACGAGCTGTCTCCTTATACTAGTCAGAATGGCTAAAATCAGAATGACAAGAACGAACAAGTATTGGCAGGGGCGTGGGGCAAGGGGGCCCCTTGTGCACTGTTGGTGGGAATGTAAATTGGTGCAACCGCTATGGGAAACAATATGGAGGTTCCTTAAAAAACTAAAAATGGAAGTACAGTATAATGCAGTAATTCCACTACTGGGTACTTAGCAAAGGAAAGGAAAACACCACTTCAAAAAGATTCTTGCAGCTCTATGTTTATTGCAGCATGAGTAACGGTAGCCATGATGGGGAAGCATCCCAAGTCTCATCAGTGGAAAGCCAGGTAAGATAAGGAGATTGTGGTGTATATACCCATGAGGGAATATGCCGCACAAAGGATGAGATCCTGCCTTTTGTGACAATGTGGATGGACCTAGAGGGTATTAAGCTAAGTGAAGTAAGTCAGCCTGAGAAAGACACATACCACATAATTCCACTCAGGAATCTTAAAGAAAACAACCCACGAGTAAACAAAAAGCAGACTCAGACCTGTGAGTACAGAAAACAAACTGGTGGCCAGAAGGGGCGGGGAGTTGGGGGGGTTGGGCAAAATGGTGAAGGGGAGAGGGAGCTACAGGCTTCCAGTGATGGAATGAGTAAGTTGCTGGCATAAAAGGCACAGCATAGGGAATACAGTGAGTGACAGTGTAGCAGCCCTGTACAGTGACAGATGGCAGCTGCCCTTGTGGTGAGCTCAGACTCACACAGAGACGGTGGATCACTGTGTTGTACACCTGAAGCTAATGTACCATTGTGGGTCAGCTATACTCAGAGACTTCTAAACAAAGAGTCATCATACAATTAGAAACAATTTTTTCACCTCCATAAATCAGAATAGTCTCAGACCATTTCTGTTGGTTTATTTTTAACAAGTTAAAATTGTGCCAGCAAAGAATCTGCTAAAGAACTCCTGTATTGGAGATCAGATTTGTTAACAAATGTATCTACAATAAACTTCTATAAAGTATATGATCCCACTGAGGAGCCATTTCTAAGTAAAACACAGTTCTTTTAAAATGAGAGTATATCTGAATTTTCTCAGAGTTCATGGAGAGACCGCCCCCCACCCCCGCCAGAATAGGGAAAAGGAATCACTTTTGACTTGCACAATAATGGACTTGCTGGGGGGGGGGGGTGGTAAAGCAGAAGTTGTATTTATCAGTACAGAAATTAAGTGGTAGGGAAAATATTTTCTGACCACATATTATGATATGTTTTGATTACATAAAAATTTTAAAATACGAAAAAATGAGGGAAAGAAATCACAACCCCGTAGACACCATTGTGATCATATTGGCACTTTCTACTTTGAAAGCCATTATGGTCTGTATGTAATTTTATGTCTTATATTTTCCATCATAATTTGTCATAAATGATTCATAAACATTTTTTAATACCTTTTTTAAAAGATATTTTTATTTATTTATTTGACACAGAGAGAGATTACAAGTAGGCAGAGAGGCAGGCAGAGAGAGGGGGAAGCAGGCTCCCCGCTGAGCAGAGAGCCTGATGTGGGGCTTGATCCCAGGACTTTTGAGACCACAACCCGAGCCAAAGTGGAGGGGCCCAACCCAGTGAGCCACCCAGGTGCCCCTTGTAAACATTTTAATAGTTGCACATTCTCCCCACTGTTGGCTATACCATCATTTACTTCTTCTGATATTAAACTTTGTAGATCATACTGACTCTTCTGCTGTAATCTCATAGTAAACACCTCTGAATCAGTCTGTCTGAACAGCAAATTCTGTCCATCATTCCTTTCTTTTTTTCTTTTTTTTAAAGATTTTATTTATTTACTTGACAGATAGAGATCACAAGTAGGCAGAGAGGCAGGCAGAGAGAGAGAGGAGAAAGCAGGCTCCCCGCGGAGCAGAGAGCCCGATGTGGGGCTCGATCCCAGGACCCTGGGATCATGACCTGAGCCGAAGGCAGAGGCTTTAACCCACTGAGCCACCCAGGTGCCCCCCATCATTCCTTTCTTAAAAGTAGCTTCCTCTGTTTTGTATTGGTCTGTAGCTGAGGTTATGAGTGACCCATAGTTATAGCAGGTAGCATTTCAAGTCAAAGATGTCTTTCTAAAAAAGGTGTCTCTCATCTGAAAATGCTGGAATTAATCTTTGGCATAGCCTAGAGGGAGCCGAGGGTGCCCTTCCCTCTGTAACACTGGAAAATCCGGTCTTCATCCCAGATGATTTCTGCCCACCAATACCATACTGTACCGTTAGCCTTCTGTCACTGCTCCTTGCAGTACTTTGAATAGGCAGGGTATTTTGTCAGTTCTCATAAACTCATAAACTTGCTACAGTCCCGTGAGGTGGGTGAGAATCTCTGCGCTTTTAGAAGAAACTCAGGCTCAGGAAGCTAATGTAACTTGCTAAAGGTGAGAATTCTCTAAATGAGAGACTAAATGAGAGACCTAGGATTTGGATCCAGGTCTTTCTAAATCTAAACTTTTAACCGTTTAACTTAATTAAAGTTGTTTTCTATCTTTTCTTTTTTTTTAAGATTTTATTCATTGATTTGACAGGGAGAGAGCAAGTGCAAGTGGGCAGAGAGGTAGGCAGAGAGAGAAGGAGAAGCAGGCTCCCCCCTGAGCAAGGAGCCTGGTGTGGGGACTCGATCTCTGGACCCTGGGATCATGACCTGAACTGAAGACAGCCGCTTAACAGACTAAGCCACCCAGGCGCCCCTAAACTTAAGTTTTCAGTTTAGATTTAGATATGCTTTGCATGCCCTGTCTGGGTTGTACACCCGCCCTCCCTCCCTCCTTTCCCCACATACACTTACACACACACTGGTTTTCAGGGTGTCAGAACCTGAGGACATTATCCTCATACCCAGGGAGTATTTTAGATTGATCATAGTTGATATTGAGATGTTTGTTCATAGTGATAAGTGGAATTATTTAGATATTTGGAATTGGTTAATTTACTCTCAGGCTCCTAATACTGAAATTATTTGCATTGGATAAAGCTAGTCTTTGAACTTGCCATGGCTCATGGCAGGCCTGGTGAAAATTTACTCGGGCACAAGATACAGTAGTATTTTGTAGGTGCTGCAGCTTCGATTACTCTTCGAGGGTAGTGTACGTTTAAAACAGTGTGAACCGCAGCCTAAAATTGTCTTTTTTTTTTTTTTTAAAGTCTGTTAAATACATTATTACGTCAAGCACCACACATGCCCCTTCCGATGGAAGGAATTAACACATCCCCTCAGTGTTGCATCCTTGGGTTTTTAGGTTCCCTGCAACTATTCGGAATAGTAACGCGCTCTCGCTACGCGCCCTGGTGCAGTCCCCGCTCACCCCAAGCCCTGCTGGGAAGGCTCACTGTGAGGTGAGGCGGTCTTCCTGAATCTTCGTCAAGTCTAGTCTGACTCATACTTTTATGTTTGTCTTTTCAGTTACTTGTTCCACAGCGGCAACCAAGAACATCCAGGAGATATCCTGCTCAACACAACTGTGGAAGTTTTGCCTTTAAAGGTATGCCTGTTTCTTCCCCTAATTCTTCAGAACTAAGACTAGGAGACTTGGTTTGAGGTTATCCTTACTGATGAGGTGAAAGAAAATTCTCTCGTTTGCAGGGCCTTTGTGACAAGCAATATTATTTTTTTTTTTTTTTGAAATATGGAACACTTAGTGTATTGTCCCATCTGTCTTATTCATAGAGCCTCCATTTTGTTTCCTGTTGGAAAATAACTTGGAAGTTCCTACTAGGAAAATAAGTGAATTATCATTTTACTTTAATGCTTAACTGGTGTTTATATTTTGAGTCCCAAAATGCCATGTGGTTTTAATGCCTGTTGTTTAATACACAAAATTAATTTTACTGGTCTTTAAGTAGTGCTTAGTTTTCTTTCAGGTTAACACGGTTTTTTATTTTTAATGAAAAAAATAGTACCCTATTAAATTGGTTTAAATTTAAATTAATTAAAATTTAAATGTTCTAATCAATGTATCATCTGTATTTATTTATATTTATATATTTAAATTTTCTAACCAATCTAGAAAGATACATAGATTCAGATATTATAAAAAAAAGAATGTATTGATAAACTTTTTAAGATTCAAGACTGAGATGACATTTTTCTTTTTTAGAAATAGCTGAGCCGCAAACATCACTTTTGTGTTTATTAAGATATATTAGATCTGTTGTAAATAGAAGTAATAATTTGCAAAGTTAATGTTTTTTGTTCTATTTTAGAGTGAAGGTTTGGAAATAAGCAAAGAAACCAAAGACAAACGATTAGAAGATGGTTATTTCAGAATAGGTAATACCTCCTACTTTAACCTAGTAGAATGTCCTTGACTTTTCTGGACTAACTCCTAAGTAATTATAACTTCTCGTCGGATGTTAAGCACTTTAGGGTTATAGTTACCAATGTCCTCCCAAGTTGTGTGTGTTCTCATGTTTCATACTTTAATTGTCTTGACCCAACCAGGATTTCAGATCAGAGGTTCATTTGCTGGTTCCTCTTTATCTCCCCACCTGCTGTTTCGTGGTTGATAGTCACTGCTAGATCCTCTGCCTTCAGCTGCCTCCTGCCCTCTCTGACCGGGCGATGGTAGCTACTTGCAAGGTCCCAGCAACGTCTGTGTGCCAGAAGCTCTGTGCCTTTTAGCCCCTGCCTCCTTCCTGAGCTTCAGGTCTGTACTGAGATGCTTTCTCTCTCTCTCTCTTTAAGGATTTTATTTATTTATTTGAGAGAGAGAAAGAGCGAGCACCAAAGCAGAGGGGGTGGGGATAAGGGAGAAGCAGGCCACCTGCAGAGCAGGGAGCCCCATGCGGGGCTCGATCCCAGGACCCTGAGATCATGACCTGAGCCGAAGGCAGACGCCCGGGCGCCCCCTGGGATGCTTTCTGACAGGGCCACACAGCCATTTGCTCTGAGCATCTGTGCCAGGGTCATACCTTTCGGTCACCATAGTTTTTGCTGTCACTATTCACCTGGTTGCCTAAGCCCAATCTTGGGAGACACCCTGAACACACACCCCACTTTGTACTGTCCGTTAGCATAAGATATGTCCATCTGGGAATGCCGAGTCACCTGCCCTGGGCTGGTGCTCAGGCCTCTGCCTCTGGGTCTGGGCCGGAGAAGGACTGCCATTCCCTGCGTCCTTCTGCTCGCTTTGCCCAGAACCCCAGCAGTTGCCTTTCTAAAGCGTCCCTGTTACCACGATGTTAGCCTGGAGAGAGATCTTAACGCCTTTCCATGATCACATTCCTTAGCTTCCATCCACTTTCACATCATGTTTCCTTTGATTCTCAGTTTCCCTTGTCCTGAGTCTCTTGTTCCTCTCATGCTCCTTGCGCTCATGTGCAGCTCTGCCTCTGGCCATTTTCTCCACCTGATATTTCTCCTATTGAATGCTTTCTCATTTTCTGTTAAACACTGCAGCTGCCCCTCTTGTCTGCTCTTCCTAACACACTGCGTGCACTTTACTATGTGGCCTTGCCATGTCACATGGCGGTTCCCTGTCACAGCGAGGTGACCTGTCACAGTGCGGTCCTGCGCACTTGGCTGGAAGGCAGGCGGCGATGGCCCTTGGCCGTCTCTTGCAGTTAACATACAGTCTGTTGCTGGATAGGTGTTAACTCAGTGAATGAGAATGTATTTTCTTTTTCTTAAAAGTAATGCTTTTCTTAGTGGTAGGCAGAAGAGAATATTGGTAAGTTTACACTGTAGGTGAACAGGATAGGTACAATCAGAAGACTCTCTTGAGAGTTTTCACATCTGGTGTCATGGTTTCTGCTACAAGGTTTGTGTGATAACCCTAGTTTTTGTGTAGTTTTGGTGGATAGATGAGTTTCATTATTTTCATATTTGGGTTACGTCTAGAAATGTACAAAAAGTTGGCTGCATATCCAAGACATTTATTAACCCTATTACTTGTCCATTATTTAGTTTCTGAGACTATTGTGTTCTAGATTAGGAAAGCATAGGAAATTGACCATCAGTAGTAACTTGAAGATAATGACCATCTAAGACAGCAGCTCAAACATGTTTAGAACAGAAGAGAATGTGTAAATCAGCCAGCCTAGGACCTTGTATAACGAAAAGGTGCATCAGAAACAAGGAGCAACTGATTTCTTTCAACTGAGTATGAAACAATTCCACTCCCTTAAGTATGCCTTAGTGGAATAGCTTCGCAGACCTTCCTCATAGTGGAACAGCCGTACCTGGTGAAAATTATTTTCAAAAAAATAGAGCAGATGGAGAGACATTACTCATGAAAATCTGAATCTGAGTAAGAACATGAAGAGTCGGGGCGCCTGGGTGGCTCAGTGGGTTAAGCCGCTGCCTTCGGCTCAGGTCACGATCTCAGGGTCCTGGGATCGAGTCCCGCATCGGGCTCTCTGCTCAGCAGGGAGCCTGCTTCCCTCTCTCTCTCTCTCTGCCTGCCTCTCTGTCTACTTGTGATCTCTGTCAAATAAATAAATAAAATCTTTAAAAAAAAAAAAAAAGAACATGAAGAGTCTATGGCCTTAGACACCTGACCTGTGCGTTCCCCACACTGCCTGAGCTCAGTGAGACTGGAGCTCTATTCTCGACACTTTCTAGTCAGTCCCAGTTGTGAGGCAAAGAGCCCTGTCAGAGAAACACTGGAAGGACAGGCTGGTGTGCGGTCAGGGTGCGGTAGGAGGGGGAGCCCCACAGGGCATGACCCTGCAAGTCTCGGCCAGTACCAGGAATTGGGAGTTTTAGTCACTCTCCAGTAAGCTCCTCCTTCCTTTCCCCTTTCTTTCCTGTCTCTCAGTGCGGACCTACCAGTTCATTGGGTCAAGAACAAAAATTAAATTTCTTGTTTGGGAAGCTGGTACAGGCACGTGGTACCAAATGCATATCTGAAAACATAAATTTCAGTTTCCTCTGCTCTTTTCTGTCCTCCTTAGTGCTTCCCAGAGGCAGTTCCTTTAAGGATTTGTGTCCTTTCAGAAGTTTTCTGTTCAGAAATGAAGAGATACTAGTATATTCTTTAAAAACACACAATCACAAAGGAATGATAACATGCTGTACGACCTTTGTTCTGCATCTTTTCCCCAATCAAATACACAAGTATTATATACGGAAGAGGAACATTCCAAAAGATCGTAACATTTCAGATGCACAGAAGATACAAGTAATAATGTAATGAGCATCAGTGTGTTTGGCTTAAGATTTGCCAATTCAGTTGTTCTTCCCTAATATCTTCTTTCCCCCTTCCACCCAAGGAGAACTACTGTCCTAAGGTTTGTGGTTACCATTTGTGTGTCCACTTCTACTATGTATGTACGATGTATTCCTGAACAACACGCAGTGTTATTTCGCTTGTTAAATCTGAGCGAAATAATAACCTTCTGTAGTCTACGGTTTCTTTTCTCTCCCCATCATGAGATTCATCCATGTGGATGCGTGTATCTTTGGCTCATTCATTTACTTGCTGTGTAAATGTTCATAGTGGACATATCACTGTCTGTCCTCCTGTTTGCTTATAAAGTTTGTTTCCTTTTTTTTCCCGTTATAAAGAATGCTTGTTTGAACAATTCTGCACACGTATGAGAGTGTCTCTGCGTTGAAAGTGCAAGTAGATCTTTAGCTACATTATCTTCTGTTGTACTTTATTCTTTGTATTCTTCATTCTTTTAATTGGCTGCCTAGTATTTCCATGGATTAACATATCAAGATTTGCATAGCCGGTCACCTAGTGGTGGACGGTTGTTGGCAGTTTTTGCTACAATTTGTAGTCTTTTGTACATGTGAGAGTATATCTGCAGGATAAAATCCTGGTTGAAAGTGTTTTTGTTGTTGTTGTTGTTGTTTTAAAATTTTTATTTATTTATTTGACAGAGAGAGATCACAAATAGGCAGAGAGGCAGGCAGAGAGAAGGGGGGAAGCAGGCTCCCTGCAGCAGAGAGCCCGATGTGGGGCTTGATCCCAGGACCCTGAGATCATGACCTGAGCTGAAGGCAGAGCCTTAACCCACTGAGCCACCCAGGTGCCCCTGTTGTTTTTTGTTTTTTGTTTTTTTAAAGATTTACCTGTTTAAAGAGCGTCTGCATGCACACAGGGGGAAAGGTCAGGGAGAGAGAAAGAGTCTTAAGCAGATTCCCCACAGACCTTGGAGCCTAACACAGGACTCAGTCTCACAACCCTGAGATCACAACCTGAGCCACAACCAAGAGTTGGTTGCTTAGCTGACTGCCTCACTCAGGTGCGTCCTGGATGCAGGTGTTTTAAAGAGGCCAGTTACATCATTAGGTAATTATCTTTCTAATTAAACGAGCTCATCAGATGATAGTACGATACCTCATTAAAGTGTTTCATGTTTCACAGTATTTTTCAGCCCTAAGTTCCCTGCCTAACTCAATAATTCAGTAATACTCTTTTGTAGCCTGTACTTCCCACCCCAGTCTAGCCCCAGCATGGACATACTTTCATGAAATAAGATTATTAATAGGGGCGCCTGGGTGGCCCAGTGGGTTAAGCCTCTGCCTTCAGCTCAGGTCATGATCTCAGGGTCTTGGGATCGAGCCCCACATCGGGCTCTCTGCTCAGTGGGGGAGCCTGCTTCCTCCTCTCTCTCTGCCTGCCTCTCTGCCTGCTCGCTCTGTGATCTTCTCAGAGATCTCTCTCTGTCAAATAAGTAAGATCTTTTTAAAAAAAAATTAATAACTTTTAAATAAGAAATACGTTTAATACTACAAGTCTTCTTGGGGGCACTTGGGTACCTTAGTGAAATGTAGGATTCTTGATTTTGGCTCAGATTGTGATCTCAGAGTTGTGGGATTGAGCCTGACGTGGGGTTCTGCGCTCAGTGTGGAGTCCGCTTGTCTTTCTTCCTTTGCCCTGCCCCAGCTCACATGTGTGCATTCTCTCTCTTAAATAAATAAATAAATCT
Source organism: Enhydra lutris kenyoni (assembly GCF_002288905.1). Taxonomy (NCBI): domain Eukaryota; kingdom Metazoa; phylum Chordata; class Mammalia; order Carnivora; family Mustelidae; genus Enhydra; species Enhydra lutris. Next base: position 15,395,355 of record NW_019154128.1, on the reverse strand, counting down.
CTAAAAAATATATTACAGGTTTTCTCTGGTATGATTTTCAGGTTGAACATATCTTACTAAAAGCCTATCATTATTTTGTAAAACTCTAGATTAGGCTGCATAATCTCCACACCAGATAGCCTCAGTCCTGCTCTGGCCCTCTTCCTCTTGTTTTTTTTTTTCCCCCCTCTACTACCTGTTTTTGCTTAGAATGTTTAATTTTTTTTTTGTTTTTATTTTTCAATGGTTTGAAAAAAATGAAAATTTTATATTGTGACATGTAAAAATGATAAAAAGGTTTGATTTCAGTGTCCATAAATAGTTATTGGAACACTTTATTGGTGCTCACTTACTTCTGTGCAGTCCGTGCACTCTGACCCCCAGCGGGAGAGAAGAGCCCAGAGTTGCAGCCAAGAAGAAGGTGGTGCTGGGGCGCTCCAGGCAGTGGCAGTGCAGTTATGATATGACCATGTCCCCGCGCACCACCATCCTGTGACGTTTAAAAAATAATAATAATGATAATAACCAGTGCTTACCCATGATGCCGAAAACTGTGAAAGTGGACTTTGAATGTCAGTGCTTTTTAACCGTGAAAATGTGGCATATTTGATCAGATTGGATGGCAGATCGCCATGGTTATTACGCCGTGATGTGACAGCTGGTCTGGGGAACACATTGCCATCCTGAGCACTCATGCTGTTCCCAACTCACAGGAAAGTAGAGGTCAGGAAATCAGAAGATTTAACAGACTGTATTTCATGACAGCAGAATTTCTTCCCAGAAATAAATGCCCATGAGGCTGTAACCAGAGTGAGTGTCGGGGAGACTCGGGTGTTAGCCAAGTAAATGAAGCCAATGACCAAGCGTACGTTACATCGTATTTAATTGGAGCAGCCAAAGATGTGTGTGCAGATAAAATAAACTTAAGACCATCAAGCTTTCACTCACAACCAACTGCTTGAAGAATTGAGGACACTGGGAACACTATCAGTCAGAAGACAAAGCAAGACCATTGACTGCCTAAGTGTTAATAATGTGATATGGTATTTATAGCATATTTTAAGATAAACTACATGAAAACAAGAGAACACAAGACAGGAAGGTGACAACTAAATGTATATCATTGTAAGATTATTACTAATTGGCAAAATAGAATTTTTTTGAAGTCAGACTGATAAGTACATTATACATAGTACATAGAGTACCAATAAATAATAAAGTGTATATATAAATATAAACATATATACACCAATAGGTAAATGGATATGTTAAAAAAAAAGGGGGGAGTTGGAAAGAGAAAATAAATTTAAGCCCCAGAGTGCTTGAAGGTTTCCTCCCCGTTGTAATTTGAAGAATTATATTTAATATTTATGTAACAGATATTCACATCTTGTTGGGAAAACAGCTTCCTTCATAGAAGGTGGAAAAAATACTGCAAATATTTCGTTATGCCAGGTGTTTATTCTTTCTAAAACCCCAATAGTGTCGTTTTCCTCAAAATTAATCCTGATTATCACTAAATGTTCTTTACTTAGTTGACGCCCAAGTGCTTGACACTCCTTTGTTTGTTTTTGTTTTTTTCCTGGTCTTTGTGCATTTGTGTGTGTGAGGGATTAGATACACTAATGCATTTTGAACCTTTTAGGATGAGGATATTTGTAAGGTCACGGTAGGAAATCCTGCTAGTGCACAGTACCTGGGGGCATTTCAGTGCACAAAAAGTCACAACAAATATAATTATATGTGGGAAATTGGATCTAGACCTGCAGTACAAAGAAAATCTAAAGAATCTTCTTGCCCTAAGGTAACACTAGAAAAAAAAATAGGCTGAATTCTATCATTTCCATTAAAAAAAAAAAAGCAAATTGTTTCCTGGTCTCTTGATGAGTTGATAGAGGTTATAGGTACTGCCTAGTTGTTACTTGGAGTCCATGCCAACCTTGAAGTAACCGAAGCATTGGCCTCTGAAAAGTCTGCATGGAACCAAGTACAGGCAAGAATATTTTCCAACAAGCTGAGGAAACACACATTGAGTACAACCTGAAGTGAAATGTGTTACACTGAATGGTGGTGAAGATATCCATGAAGAAGAAGGCTTAGTTGGATACATGTACAGAGCTTGTGGAAATGTGAGCGAAGCCAGTGGTTATTTTATTATTCATCTGGTACTTTACAGGAACTACTTGAATCTGTCATGTATCATTATTTTATTGAACCAGCAGCAGTCATCAGTGAACTTGATTCATTCTCATGGACTCTGCCATGATCAGTTCTGTGAATTTTTGTCAGAAATAGAAACTGAACAGTATGACCTTCTGGACCACACAGCAGCTCTGGGGCTTAGCTGTGATCAATTTTATAATGAAAAAAATTTAAAAAAAGAACTTTTTTTTTTTTTTAAGCCCAGGAACATTATTGAAATTTTTTCCCAGGACTGCCCTTAACCACTATTATCTCTTAGAAAGTTAGTTTTTGGTGCAGACTTGATGACGTTTTATTCAAGCTAAAATTACAAGACAAAATAGCACTTCCGTGCAGACCTTTTATTCTAGCCAAGCCACTGATGACCGTGATTATTTGAGCTCCAATATCAGACTGATCAAGAAGCTTCCACCTGACTTTCGCTCAAAAGTGACTCATCTGCAGTGTAGTGACACTTGCAAGGCAAGTACTGGGGAGAAGAACCTTATGGAATTCCACGAATACCCTCCAAGTGATGAATATGCTCCAGTAAAATCACGTGCTAGTGGACTGATGTGTTTCGCAGCACCTCGGCTGTGTGAAAGGAATTAGTCAAGATAAAATATGTAAAATCTCATGGATTCATATGAACAGATGAACATTTATGATCGATTTTAATGAGGATCACTTTGAATCCTAGTTAACTGAATGATGTTAACCACTCCCACCCCCCGCACCATCCTAAAAGGAATTATGTTCTCCTTGGTACACCTGCATGGCGGTTCTTATCATTTGAATTTCATGAATAAAAATTTTGTGAACATTTTTTCCCCATCTTTCCATGTAGAAGTGCTAACCTGATATCTTTACTTTTCCTCTTAGTCCACAAAGCTCAAAATATTCACCGTCTGCCCCGTGTAATAAAGGGGTTGCCGGCTCCTGGCTTAGAGAAACATGGCCAAGAACAAAACACTTGTCTGTCACTTTTTCCATTGCATTTTGTTGTTTTAAGAATATTCCTCACAGCAAGAAAAATTGGATATAGAGCATGCTACCTTTTTATAGAACCTCTTGGTCCTAGCTTTTTCAACTTGTCATTTGTAATAGCAGTTTTCTATTAGAACCTCCTGGAGGAGGTATCACTTCTTAATTCCTTCTAGATGTTACATGGGAACAGATACATACAGACTGAGTGCTTGCTCAAGGCCAACCATTATATGTTATGTCTGAAAGCACTGAAATTTGCCATTACTGACTTAACCTTCAAAGGGTTGGACTGAGCCATGGTACAGAGTACACTTTGGTAAGGTTTGGTTAAGTCACATTTTATTAAAAACCTGCATGTTAAAATATTTTTGATGCAAGAACATACACACACACGTTTAATTTGCAGTAAGAGGAAGTATAGCTCTGCCTCTCTTACTAGGTGCTTCTAATATAAGCATACACTTCGTGAGAAATTTCAAAGTTCAATAAAAGTAGAAAGAAGGGGAAAAATTCACCCAGGCCCGTCTTGACGACACCCACTGGAAATGTTTTGGTGTTTTTCTTCCCTATTTTAAGTCTGTGATAAATTAGGCTTGCTGATTTCAGGCTATCCAACACGTGTTGATTTTTCTTTTGAAGGAAAATTTGAGAATGGTGTTGCCGAAGGAATGGTGGATCCTAGCCTAAACCCCATTTCAGCCTTTCGACTTTCAGTTATTCAGAATTCTGCCGTTTGGGCCATTCTTAATGAGGTAAGACAATGTGTGCTATCGATGATACAGCTTAGATGGTACGTTGTTGTTGGTTTTCTGTGGGGGATTTTTGTGTTGTATTTTTTTTTAACCCCATTTTAATTTCATGCATAAGGCCTTTATTGTACTTCTCATTATTTTGTATTTCAGATTCATATTAAAAAAGTCACCAACTGATCATCTGCTAAAAAACCAGTACATTTTTTTCCTGTGAATTTGTTAATTAAAGATAGTTAAGCATGTACCTTTTTTTTTTTTAACTTGAACACTACCTCTTGTGAAATCTACTGTAGATAAGATGATTGTCATTTCCACTTGGAAAGTGAAGCTCCCATGGATAATTGCATTCATTCGAACCTAAGCTGTCCTCCAATTTTAACTTGACTCAACATTTTACAGTTATGACAGCCTGTTAATATGACTTGTACTATTTTGGTATTATACTAATACTAAGAGTTGTACATATTGTTACATTCTTTAAATTTGAGAAAAATTAATGTTAAATACATTTTATGAAGGGGGTACTTTTGAAGTTCATTTATTTTACTATTATAGACCCTCTTTTATAGATTATCAGGGATTATATATATATATATATAAATATATAAATATACATAAAAATGTTATGGAGTTAATTTATTAGAAACATTTAAGAAGTACATATTTTTGTGCAGTAAATTTTTGAATCAATACTTTTTTTGAAAAGTTACCTTGCTTTTTTAATTTCTTTCTATATTTTTCTTTGGAAATGCAAACATTACAAATGAATGCCATTTTTCAAATGCACTGCCATTTAAGAATGATTCTAGATTGATTTCCTAACTGAAGTACTTTTATAATTGCAGTGATTCTGAACAAAATATTTTCAAAGGCATTTGTCATTCCTTAAAGCCAAGATTTTAAAGACCAACGTCCTTCTTGAGGGTTATTTTACTATACTGTTTATGGTGTAAAAAAAAAAAAAATCAGTCTGATAAATTTTAATGTGCAGGGGTCATGCATTCAGCCCAAATCATCATGGACTCAACTCATTACATTCCCTCTGAATGTAGGATGACAAACTCTTTTTTCTTTTTAAATCTGTGTCTTTAATCCATGAGTTAGATACATTATCTCTAGTTGATCCTTTTATATCTGCACCCATTTAGTGAGTTCTGACAAAATGTTTTCCAGGTGATGTTATTGTATGAGTCAAAATCATTGAATTTTACAGAAAAAAATGTAATATTGGTTTTTAGGGAGAGATATTGTAGCAGTTGTATGTTTTTGCAAAGTGACTTGCTCTGTTGGCTTTATGAACTTACAGGTAAATTCATATCTGAAGAGCATTTATTGCTCTTAATCATGTAATTCCAAATGTTATTACTACTGTAAACAAAAAGACTATCACCCTTAGCAATCAGCGATCTTTACAAAAATATTTTACTTTTAAGAAGTTCCGAATGATCACCATCAGCTCCCAACCAGTGCATCAGGGGGCTTGCAGGTGGATTCCAGAGAGATATGCAGAGACTGACCCCCTGAGCTCTCGGACTAGCCAGTGGCTGAGGCCTCCGGGGGTTGGAGGTGCCCGCTGGTTGCCTCTTGCCTGGGGGAGCCTCCCGCGGTTACCCAGGATGCTGAACAAAGAGCTTCCAGACAGCCTTGTTTTCTGTACAGTATGTTGGAGTGAAAAATGTTGGGAAACATGGATAGGGTACACTTCTTTCCGTTACTCCTGTTGGAATCATCGTCAGTTACTTTCCTTGATCAAAAAGTTACACATGGCCACGAATAACTTTTATGTCCAAGTCTAGTGAAACATTTTTGCTGGGCTTTTTAGATCCACTTTTCACTTTCTTTAATTTACTTTTTATGTTGTCCTTACATTTCCTTGGCCTGATGCCCGCAGGCCAATTTCATTTGAAAAGAATAACCTTTCATTGTAAAACTGTGGCAGCCGTTGAATATTACGGACTGCTGGAACCACCGAGTGTCGGGAGAGAAACCCCTGGGTGGGTTAAGAAGTCCTCTCCTCTCCTTGCTTCCCCAGGAGCCCACTCTGATTTTAGGGAGAAGGAGCATGCGCTGAAGATCAGGGAGGTGACCATGACTGCAGCTCCTTGCCCTTAGGGCTGCTTGGGCTTTAGACTGGTGAGCCGTACCAGCCGGCTTCTTCCTGTACTTCTGCTCAGCCTCCCCTCCCAGGCTTCGCTCACCCCTCCTGTTCCCGAGAATACTTGGAGCCAAACTTCACCCCCTTTCACAGACTCTCTCATGCACTCCTCCCCATGAATTGTTACCAGTGCCTCGTAGTGCCAGGAATAGTGCCTGGCACGTGGCAGGTCCCCTGTCCAGGTCTGGACGAGGGGACCAACTGTTCCAGCCCACACTCCTCTTTCTTTCTAACTCCCTTTGTCTACGTTGCTTGCCATACACTTACATACATACACACTCAGCTGTTGAGTTTTTGGTTGTTCCTGGCGAGTGTGTGTTATGTGTGCGCACACGTTCTCCCACCTGTCAGGCTTCCAGGCAGGCCTGTACTCATCCTTCCTGTGCTCCGATCATCTCCTTGTTGGTCTTTCCCTGCCCCCACTTCCTCCTCAGGCCATGAGAAACAGCCCTGCTTTCCTTAAGCAAGACACTGTAGGGTAACTCTGGAGAGGAGTTGGGGAGCGAAGTCTGGGGACAGAACAGTGGAGGGGGTGAAGAGTACCTGGGACTGAGGGAAGGATATGTACTTGGCCTCGAGAGGACACTGAACCACTTGTATCCGAATAGTGGGGACACTGTCCTCTGGTGTCCAGTATTTTATTAACATATAGAGATAAACCCGATTTGCATCTGGTATGCATTTCATGTAAACTGTTGAGACTCTAGAGCTGTGCTGTCCTGAGCAGTTGCCAGTAGACACACAGTGGGTGTGTAAATTTAAATTAATAAGATCTTTAGCGCCTCAGTCACACTAGCTACGTTCAGGTGCTCATTAGCCACATGTGGCTCGTGGCCCCTGACTGGACAGCACAGATAGCCTTCTGTCACTGCAGAAAGTTCTGTTGGGACAGCACTGTGTCAGGAGTGCTAATGCGAACACTTGCAAAACCAGAGGAATGAATTCTGACTACGAGGATAAAAGCAGACGTGCAGAATATATCACAGTGCAGACGAGTATCGTAGGCAAAAAGGTTAAGGACTGTTTCCGGGATTCTGAGACCCCAGATTTCTGAGTTCTCTGCTCTTAAGTCTCACATGCTCTTTCCAGCACGCGCGGAGGCCCTACTGTGTAGTCAGACGAGAACAGGGTTTCAGGCAGTGAGATTGAAAAGCTCTGGAAAAAGTGAGTGTGTGTTGGATGATTCAGCAGGCAGGCTGTAGAAACGTGTGTGTTAATTCAACCATGGAGAGGTCTCTGGAAAACGTATGGCTTTTCAGGTCACTGGTTGCACCAGTAAGTGATCAGGTGTCTTTATTTCAAAACCTTCAGCAACGTTCTGAAGGCTTTTCAATTTGTTACTGTCACCAAAAGGCGGTCTCCCATCAGTACTGTCCTCAAAGGCAAGTTTGGTTAATGTGGAAACAGCATGTTTGGCACGATTGCTCTCATTAGTGGCACTGTTTGTACTAGCCAAAATTCTGCAGATGACCCTCAGGTACCGTAGATGCTGTCCTCCCTCTTTGTGTGTGGGTGGAAGCCATGAATATCACCCATAATCACGTTCAGCTAATCTAACTGTGTGAGCAGGGTTTTCGCAGGCTGGTAGCATAAGTCAGATTCAAAGCAGAAGGACTCAAGGCACCACCGCTGATGTAAGATGGAGGGGCCACAGGAGAAGTAATGCTGTTGCCTGTAAGGAGCTGAGAGAGGCCTCCATCGACAGCCACAGGAACCGGAACTACAGCCCTACCAACACAGGAACTCCATCAGTTAATGAACCAAGTAAGCTTGCAGCTAGAGTCTTCTCCAGCAGATGAGAGCCCAGCTCCACCGACCCCATGACTCCAGCCTTGTGAGACCCTATGCAGAGAACTTGAATCAAGCCCGCCCTGACTTCTGGCCTGCGGAACTGTGAGATAATAAATAGGCATTGTTTTAAGCCTCTGAATTCGTGGTGATTTGTTATGCAGCAACAGAGAATGAATACAGTATTTAAAAGAGGTGAGGAGGAAAAGTCTTCATACTTGATTCTCTGGAGTTGGGAGATTTTCATAACCACGTGAGTCAAGTCTTACACTAGCCAACTTACAGCTGGGCTGCCTCTGGGGTTTCTCTGCCTGAGAATCTCTAGTAGTCTTGATTGAAAGTTTGTTGCCAAAAACTTAGAGTATCTAAGCAATGTTTTCTAAAACAAAAATAAAAACAAAAAACCCTGCTAGGACAGGATTGTTCTCATTCCAGAAGGAGGACCCATGGTATATGGAATCTTCTTCCTGGGAGAGGTATGTATTTGTGATTTTTCTGCTCTGAGCCTGTTCAGTGTATTCTTTAAGAATCATGAACAGTGGTATTTTAAATATTAGGAGAAAAAAAAAAACCTCTGCCTTTAAGAAAGATAATCTACTCTGCATTGAACGAACTTTTTTTTTTAACCCCAAACTTACTTTATTGTATAAGCACAGATCAAATCCTATATGCGCCAACCAAATTTTTGTACTTTGCAGGTATTTTCTAAAATACCTCTCTGCTTCCAAGCCATTAATTGCCATTGAAGCTTGAAATTTTGGTTTTGTACATTAATTTTTGTGCTTATTTTTACTATATCACCATACCCTTGATAGAAGAACAACAGAGCTAAAGGGAAGAAAATGAGAGGCTAAGACTGTCAGAAAGTCAGAAATTGGAGTCCTAATAATCTTTGTGTTCTAGAGGAACCCAGATATCCCAGCTCTTTCTTTTATAGAAAAGGAAACTTTTCCAAGCTGTGTAGCATTATAGTGTGTTAAATTTGATAGCTGTACAATTTTAATTATTAATCTTGATAGATGCCATAACTAGAACGCTTTATTTCTTTAATGCATGTGAACACACAATGCTAAAAAGACTACAACGACAGTATTTTAAAAAAAAAAAAAAAGGATTTGTTATATATATCCCTATCACCAGTACCTATATGTAAACTCTTCTTGCCTGAAACACTCCACCTTTTTTGGGCACTAATTAGATCATGTTCAAGGAAACAAATGGGAAAGAGCTGGCACTTTGTGTGTGTGTGTGTGTGTGTGTGTGTGTTTTAAGAATTCAGAAGACGTTCAAGAAAGTAAGCTAGGTATTGAAAGCACTTTGTGCAAAGTATCATTCCTAGTGTTCACACTGCTGTAAAAATGTGAATAGTGGTGCTAAAATTGTTTTCCAAATAAGGATTGTTTGTTGTGGGGAATATTTAATGATACTCTTGAACATTAGGGAGGCTACTTTATATATCACTTGCTCCTAGTTGTTTCTTGGTATTAGTAATTAGCAAATCCCTCCGGAGTCAAAGGTTCAGTACTTTAGTGTGATGAGCCTTCCATTATTTGAAATGCTCGGTTTGCTGAAATTGGGTGAAAATACCTTTAGAAGACCTATTCTCTGAGCCTTAAAAATGGCTGATATCGACAGTACTGTAAGATGCACTGCCAGCAGCTTTGATACTTTTCATTTCAGTAAAGACAGTGATGTTTTCTAAGAAAGATTTAGAAATCAGCTGACTGAACGTAACAATTTTGTTTCATTTATGAAATGAAAAACTAATGTGTTTCTCATCAAAAACACTGTTTGGAAAGGTCATAGACGTTTCTGGAAGCACCCCTTAGAGAAGGTGCCTGAGGAATTGCTTTTCCAGGCTGTACCAGATTTTTTTTTCTCCTTAAATGTATTGTACATATTTTCCTTAAAATGTTTTCATTGGGTGAATGGGTAATATCTGTAGTAATATTTTAGGTACCTGTTAAGATTTTTAAAGGAAGATTATTTCCAAATTTGCTGCTATAATTGAAAACCTATTAACTGGTTCTGTTGACTGTGCCTTTCATTACTGTTTCTCTGTGCCACAACCGTTCATGTGTTTGGAATAAAGATGTTTAAGAAGCCATGTTGAATTCAAGATTCCTTCTAATAAAAATAGGTAAAACTTAATGAGTAGCAAGTTTTGTTATTATTAGCTTCAACACTGATAAAGTTTACTTACAACTATTTCTAGTTATGTGGGTTTTGGAGAGGTCTTCAAAGAAAGAAAAAGAGCCTTCATGTTGAGACAGGGATGACCAGTGTTATGCAAGTGTTCACTTGTCTATTATGCCCGTGGCAGTAGCCTGTTCAACTGAAGATATTTTGTTTGGCATTTCCTTTGTATAGAAAAATGTAAATGATCTTATGGTCTGTAGTGCAGTGATTCGTCTTTGAGTTACATTACAGGTCAGGGAGGCTTGTACTAGGCAAATGTTGAAAATACAGCCCATTAGAAATGAGGCCAGACTATGAACCCTGTCAGGAACTGATTATCAAGTTCTCCAAATGATTTTTCTTTAAAAAATATTTATTATAGAAATGTACCTTTTAGTAGTTTTAAGGAATGTATTTGACAATAGCGTTAACATTATATACTTACTCAAATTTGCGAACTTTACACCCTGAAGATATCTGCAAAGACAGTTTATTTACAAGTTTTGGAAGAAATCATCCCCTCACCAACTCTGCCTATGGCACAGGTAAGATGGCATAGTCTCCCAGTGCCTTCATTTTACTCTGTACTTGTAGAAGGAGCACAGTGTGTGGGTGAAGTTCCATCCTAGTGCCAGGGACAGGCCGTAGAGCAGAATGAGAGGCGCAAATGGATAAAGAAGAATTACTGTATTTTTCAAAAATGGCAATGCTGGAAAAGAAACAAATCAGTTTTTTTAAAAAAAGGAAATCTACCTCATGAATTTTCTGAAAGTGCTTACTACGACAGGTGGGGCCAAGAAGCACCGCGTGTTCTGAATCCGCGAGCCACTGCTCTCAAGGCCGACTCCGCTCTGCACCCTGCTCATGGGTGTGGCTGCTGCATCACAGCTGCGCCCGAGAACCCAGGCTGAGAGGTTAGTTCAGCACGAAGGCTGAGTGAGCAGCAGATTCGGAACTTGAGAGGTGAAGAGTAAGGGACAGATGTCATGAAATACTGAACAGTGGTGGATTTACACAGGAGACTGCCTCAGAAGCCTCTACAAGTCCAACTTTTAGCTCTTTGAGATTTCCCAATACTGGAAGCATAACACCTCCCCTTTACATGAGATCAACTAGTAAGTGTCCCAGGCTTCAGGAAAGAACAAAACTCCCAAATATAAAATCTGTCCCTTGAGTTCCTGCCTGGCTCCATCAGTACAACATGCAATTCTTGAGCTTAGGGGTCATTAAGTTCAAGCCCCACATTGGGTACGGAGCCTACTTTAAATAAATTTTTAAAATAATCTGTCTCCAAAGATCCAGGTTTTCTTCTTGGTCACTACTTAGTGGGTCCCTACCACATGCATTCTAACCTAAATATTTATTTTCTAGAAAGTCGCCAAACAGAAGCCGAGCTGTACTCAATTTAATTATAGGGAGTTACCAAATGAGTGATCCAAATCCATTAGAGAAACCACCATGTTGTAGTATGCTAATCACAATTTAGAGCTTTCTCAAAATAAGTGAAAATTCATAAAAACCTGAACATAGTATGTCAAAAACACCTCCTCTGAATTAGAGAACGGACTCCCCGTGTCCAGAAAAGTATTACAACTTGAGGGGCTTACATGGTCCCGGGCAGAGTGGCTAGCATCTGGGGCTGGGAACACCTCTGAATAGAGGAGTTGTATTTGTGCACCAGAGTGTGTATTTACAGTGAGGTCCTGACCCTCCAGAGTGAAAAGAAAGGACAAGCTGAATTAATATAAAGGTTTCTCATTCATACTAAGAAAAAGAAACTTCTAGAAGGGTTTAGCAGTAAAGGTTGGGCCTGAATTGTGACCATCTGTAGAACCACACAGTGATCATAAAAACAAAGTGAGGCAAAGGTTTTAACACCTTGACAAAGGTTTGTAAAGGTTCGTTTAGCTATGCGACCATACGTTGGACCCAGCCCATGTCCCACCCTAACTGGCCACTGGCACCCAGAACCAGAAAGCCAGGGACAAAAGGAAGTGGGTCGTGTGTTCCTGCAAGTAACTTGGAGATATCAATATGGTTTAACACGGCTCCTTAAAATTACAAAATTTGTTATACACCAGCCATGCCACTTTCTAGCTGAATGACTGGACAAATTAAAATTTCTGTGCCTTCATCTGAAAGTAAGCTACTTACGTTACTATTACAGCACCCCTCCCCCCGCCCCCGTTTTCAGTCAACCACAACCATTCATGACTTACCACTGTATCCTAGAAAGGTTACGTAGATATAATAGCCCACTGCCACCAACCACAAGGTATTTCCAACAAAATAGCCAATAAATGTGTCCGTCAGGATAACATCTGCAAAAGAGATGTGTACACTGAATCTCTTTTTAGTGCATACAATGGTGACTTTTTGATGATAGTGTAAGAAGCAACACTACTTACGGTTAATGAAGAAGAGCTGGATAAAATGCAGAATGACTAAGAGAGGATAAAAAGCATTCAGATGCACATCGAAGGCATAACCCCACTCCACATCGTAGTCTCTGCTTTGCCGCTTCACTAAGTACTTGTTCGAGATAAACCTGAAGAGCAAAGTTAAAATTTCTTTCACAATACAATAATGTTAATTCCGTAAATATTTACTGACTACCTTCTGTGTACCAAGCATTCCTCAAGATACTGGAGACCAAGAGGTGAACAAAACAGATCTCTGCCTTCAGCCTAGCTGGAGTCATCAGATGGCATGATGGAGAAAAATCAAGCAATAAAGAAGGACAGAAAATACAAAGTTGAAATGCAGGATTAAATAGGATAGTCCTATGAAGGTAACATCTGGGTCAAGACCCAAGGGGAGGGATGGGAATTACCTGGGGCAGAGCATTCAGGCAGAGGGGAGTCCAAACACAGAAGTGGCAGAGGTGGACGAGTACAGAGGAGGTGGCAGGGGACCTGGCTTGTTTGAGGCATGGGTGAGGAGACCAGTGTGCCTGGAACAAGTGAGAAAAGTAGCAGGAAATGAAGCAGGAGCCAGATCTTCTGGCGCCTATGGCCATTTAAGACCTTTGGGCTTTTATTCTCGATGAAATAAGGAGTCACTGGAGTTCCCAGCAGGGTGTCTGACTCACTGTTTTAACATAGTTCCTGTGACTGTTGATCTGAGAACAGACTACAGGGACAAGAGGGGAAACAGAGACACCAATTGGGAGGCTACTGGGAAAAAGGTGAGCAAGGATGGTAGTAGTGGAGGTGGTGACGTGGGGAAAATGAGCAGTCAAGGGTGACTGAGAGATTTCTGCCTGAAACCAATGGAAGACTGAGCTGCCATGAGCCACTGTGGGCACAGCTGCAGAAAGAACGCTGTAGGCAGTGCAGAGATTGGATTTGGATGTGTCATGCTGAAGATGCCCGTTAACATGGAGTAAGAAGTACAGTCTGGAATTTAGAGAAGAGGTCGAAGATGGAGATACAAACTCATCCATGTGTATATGGTATTTAAGGCCATGGGCCTGAGTAAGACCCCTCCCTCACAAGGAATGAACTAGATACAGAATAGGTCCAAGTCCTAACACCAAATAGCTCACCTCTCCATTAAAAGATGTGGAAACAGGGAAGCGTGCCCGTGATGTACCTAGCCCTAAGAATAATTCTTCAAGCTTCTGTCAGTGTTCTACAACATGACCTATGAGTTCAGTTAAATGATGAGTGAATGAGAAGTAAAATACCCATGTAAAAGAAAATTACACCTTCAAAGGGTAATAACAAAAAGGATCATTTGTATTAAAAACACAACTGCAGAAATTCAGTGGACTTTCATGTGTGTGATTTCTTTTCAAGGGTACAGTTAAAATGCTATGCCTACCATGGAAATAAAAAGAAAAAACAAGGGACAGAACATAGTACGGTACTAATAAAACAGGTCTGTACAGTTAACAAAATATCCAACTAATATAGCTTTGTTTGAACAAACTCTTAACTTAGCAAAATATCTTCCACTTTAGCCAAGAACATGTGCCATTAAAAGAACAGAACAAGCATTCCGTTCACTACCCAAGAGCTCCCATTCTGTGCCGCTCCCACCCCTTTGCTTATTCTGTACATGGGCACTTCTGTCCTCCCTCTAGAACAGATACTCCTTCTGGGAGAGCTCAAGACATCTGTGGTTTTCACCTCCCACCTCCATATTAATGATGCCAGTCCTGTCCTCTTCTTGGCCCAGACTGTGGCAGGGTCAGAGTCCTCTACCCGAGTCTACCTTCATTTCCACTAAAATCCTCAAGCCACCAGAACTCAGCACGTCTAACATGGAATGCTTCATCGGCACCTGCCACTCTTCCCTACCCTCATCATACCCAATTCTCACAGATGCTCTCTGATCCATCTCTCTCCTCTCTTCCTGGCTCACCGTGCTGTCTGGGCCTGCTCTCCTCTTGTGCAGACTCCACAGTTGTATCCAGCTTCAGCTCCTTTGTAGCCACAGACTGGATTTTCCTTCCAGTGTGAATCTGCTACTTCCTTACCGCAAAGCCTCCAAGTTCTCCACCTCTCTTCCATTCCCCAACCAGCACATGCAAGCTATGCGATGAAGTCCAATTCTTTTTTCTGAAGTGCACTAAAGGCCAAATTCTACAGTCCCCTATCTTCCCGAGCTGGTGAGTGTCACCCTGTACTACCAGACCTGGTATGCTGCTTCTGACTGCCATGCCTATGCATTTGGTACTAGGAATCAATGGTCCCATCTTCCCCTGAGATCTCCTCCTGCTGGTTCCTGTGGCACCTCTAGGATGACAGCAACCACATGTCACCATTTCTTTTTTTTTTTTTTTAAGATTTTATTTATTTATTTGACAGAGAGAGAGATCAAAAGTAGGCAGAGAGGCAGACAGAAGAGGAAGCAGGCTCCCTGCTGAGCAGAGAGCCTGATGCGGGGCTCGATCCCAGGACCCTGGGATCATGACCTGAGCTGAAGGAGAGACTTTAACCCACTGAGCCACCCAGGCGCCCCCATGTCATCATTTCTAACACAATTCATAACACAATGCAACACAATGTAGCTTTTGAGAAATATACCAAGTCAGTCCCTTCCTTTCTTTTCTTCTTCTTCTTTTTTTTTTTTTTTAAATAAGTAGGCTCCATGTTCAGTGTTGGGCTTGAACTCAAGACTGAAATCAAGACCTGAGCTGAGATCAGGAGTTGGATACTTAACCAACTATACCACCTAGGCGCCCTCAGAGTCCCTTTCTATTTAACTGAAACTGTAATACGGACTCACACTAAAGCTGCTGAACTCCAGAATGACTTGGTCTCTGTGGCCCTCCAGAGTCAATGCATTCACGGTAGAACACCTGCTATAACCGATTCCTCTGAAAGCCTTATTTACTGAAATTATTTCATACGCCATGTTTTTGATAATGAATATGTAATTTATATTAGTTAGTAGTAGTCTTAAGCCAGATTTTAGAATTCCAAATTAATGACACGTAGCATTTACTGCCTACCAACCACATACAAAACTCTAAGGAGTTACAAATGGAAACAATACATTGGTATCATCAGAGTTATAGTCTCAGGATTTGTTTAAAATATTAACAGCCACTGGGGCGCCTGGGTGGCCCAGAGGGTTAAAGCCTCTGCCTTCAGCTCAGGTCATGATCCCAGGGTCCTGGGATTGAGCCCTGCATCGGGCTCTCTGCTCAGGAGGAAGCCTGCCTCCCCTTCTCTCTCTGCCTGCCTCTCTGCCTACTTGTGATCCCTGTCAAATAAATAAAATAAAAAAAAAATATTAACAGCCACTATTTACTGAGCACTTCCTATATACCAGGTACTTTTCACACCACAATCTTTTCAAATACCTTACAAATTAGATAACTCCATTTTATAAAAGATATCGGGACTAAGAGTTACACTAAATGAGCTGGCATTCGAACCTAGACCTCTCTGTGATTAAAATTTCCATAGTGTTTTCTCTGATGCACAATGACCATGACCCCTACTCAACCACCGGCCTTTTATGAGCTCACTTGACACATCCAGTCCCCTCATCTGGCATGCGAACCATGTAAGAGCCTGCATCTATGAGAAAATGGAAAAACCAAATGCTGGAATTAAACACTTCCACTCAGTACACTACCGTCGTTAAACCAAACCCAGAAGTGAGCCTGCATAACTGTTCAATAAAACCTGTGCCGCGGCAAGAAGGCACCGAAGGTTTAACAAATCCTTTTTCAAATGTTCTTCATTTAATGTCTGATATTCAAAGTAAGATGCCATGAAATAACCCGCTATAGCTCAAACACCTAGAAGTGACCCACTGACAAATACAGGAAAAACCATGCCATCATCTGGACAAGCAGACTTGGCTAACTGCATAACAATTTCGCAAAAACCAGACTTTGTTATTTCAGTTCACTTATTTGCTACACTTTGACAATACAGACCATCCCTTAAAGTATTTTCTGATATAAACAGTGACTTAGGGAGGGCAAGTTATAATAATCTTGGCAATCAAAAGTGATGCTTTCAGGAGACAGGATTCAAGATGGTGATGGAGGAGGACCCTGAATTCCCCTCCATGGACAAACCAAATCTATACCAACATACAGAGTAATTCCTCCGGAAAAAGAACTGAGGGCTGACTGAACAGCTTCTGCACAACAAAGGACAGAGGGACCACACAGAATAGGAGAGATGGAGACCCAGTAACAACAGAAACCCCACCCCTGACATGCCAACTGCAGTGGGGAGGGACAGAACCAAGGAACCAGGAATAGATTCTAACACGTGAAGGGATGGAAAAAAGCCTCAGTTTCAAAGGGCAACTAGAATTCAAAGGAACCAGCCCTTGAGCATCTGCCAAACAGCTGGGACCTGAGGAACTGGTCTCCAGTAGTCGGAGGGCTGGCAAGTGCCACAGTGTATGTTTCCTCTCTCTCCCAAGCCCAACACTGACAGCACAGATGGGAGTGGGACGTGGCCACCCCGCCAGCCTGCCACTTCAGTAAACCCTGGGACCCTAGCCCACATCAGCCCAAGCCCCACTAAGGCATACACAAAAAAGCAGTGGCTTAAAAGACAACTAGAATAAAAAAACAAAAAACCCTCAGCCAATTGGCCAAGGCCTATGGGAACACATTCTGAGGCCAAATGAGCCAGTAAGCACCACTGCTTATGGCCCCTCCACCTCGCCTGATCACTCAGACTGGAACAGGGTATAGATGCCTTAACTAGCCAGTACTTAAGTGAGCCCCACACCCCTAGCATACAGCAACTTTAGCTCCAATTCTCCTACCAAGGTCCCCACTGTGTAGAGCGCCCTGGGAACCCCAGCCTGAGCCCACTTCGACTCCAGCTATTCCATCAGGGCCATCCCCATGCAGAGTGCCCCAGGACAGCCCCAGCTCCCGCCCACTTCAGCTTCAGATGTCCCACTAGGGTACACCTGGTGTGGGACACCCAGAGAGCCCCCTCCAGCCCATGCCCACTACAGCTCCAGCCGGCCAAGGCCAACAGGCATCCACAGTCTGTATGGGACAGTCCTAAACAGGACCATTCCTTCAAGAGGAGAAGTAGCCATCCCGCCTAGTTCACAGAAACAAATATAGAAAGTAAAACAAAATAAGGAGGCGGAGGAATATACTTCAAGTGAAGGGACAAGATAAACAGCGTACCTGACAAACGGTTCAAAGTAGTGCTCAAGAAGCTCAGCAGACTTAGAAGAAGAGAGGGTGAAAAGACAGAAAATCTAAGAGCCAAGCAGAGCTGAAGAAGACAGCAACTGAAATGAAAACGACACTAGAGAGAAACAGCAGCAGATTAAAGGACACAGAAGAATGGACGAGCAATCTGGAAGGCAGGAAATGGAAAGCAACCAAACTGAACAACAAAAAGAAACAAGAATTAAAAACAAAAATAAGGACAGATTGAGTCTTGGGGACAATTTCAAGCATATTAACATTTTCATTATGGTGATCCCAGAAGGAGAACAGAGAAGGGCAGAAAACTTACTTGAAGAAATAATTGCTAGAAACTTCTCTAACCAGGGGAAGGAGACAGACATCCAGGTCCAGGAACATAGAGAACCCTAAACAAAATGAACCCATGAAGGCTCACACCAGTGCAAATAATAATTAAAATGTCAAATATTAAAGATAGAATCTTAATGCAGCAAGAGAAAACACAAGGAAGGCCAATAAAGCACTCAACTGATTTCTCAATAGAACGTTGCAGGCCAGAAGGAAGTGACATGATAAATCCAAAGTGCTGAAAGGAAAACACCTACAACCAAGAATACTCAATCTAGCAAGGTTAACATTCAGAACTGAAGGAGAGAGAGTTTCTCAGACAAACAAAAGCTAAAGAGTTCACCACCACTAAACTGTCCTTGAAATATTAGAAGGATCTTCTTATGCAAGAAAAAAAAGCCAAATTAAAAGAAAAATGTGAAGAAAAAAATTTCACAAGTAAAAGCAAATATATAATAAAGGGAGTAGATCACTCACTTATAAAGTTAGCATGAAGCTTAAAAGACAAAAGCAGTAAAACCAATTATATCTAAAAAATTAGTTAAAAGACTTAGAAAAATAATTGTAAAATATGACAAAAAACATGGAGGGGGCATAAAAATGTAGTGGTTTTAGAATGTGTTCCAACTTAAGTGACCATCAACTTACTAGAAACTGCTATATACATAGAATGTTATATATGAACCTCACAGTAAGCACAAACCAAAACCTATAATAGATACACAAAAAACAGAGAAAAGAATCCAAGCATAACACTAAAAAAATGTCATCAATTACAAGGAAGAAAAGAAAAGGAACAGGAGAACTACAAAAACAAGCAAAAAACTAACAAGAGTAAGTACATACCTACCAATAACTACTTTCAATGTAAATGGTCTAAATGCTCCAATCAAAAGACAGGGTGAACTAGAAGTCTAGCCACAGCAATCAAGCAACAGAAAGAAATAAAAGGCAACCAAACTGGTAACAAAGAAGTAAAACTTTCACTATTTGCAGATGAGTTGATACTATATATAGAAAACCTGAAAGACTCCCCCAAAAAACTGCTAGAACTGATAAATGAATTCAGTAAAGTTGCAGGATACAAAGTCAATGTACAGAAATTATACACCAATAATGAAGTCGCAGAAAGAGAAATTAAGGAAACCCATCTGCAAAATCCCTAGGAATCAAAGAGATGAAAGACCTGTATTGTGAAAACTACAAAACACGGATAAAAGAAATTGAAGACAACACAAAGAAATGGAAATATATTCCATGCTCATGGACTGGAAGAACAAATATTGTTAAAATACTCACACTATTTTCATTCATAACAAAGCAACCTACACATTTAATGCAATCTCTATCAAAACACCAATAGCATTTTTTTACAAAACTGGAACAAACAATCCAAAAATTTGTATGGAGCCACAAGAGACCCTGAATAGCCAAAGCCATCTGAAAAAAGAAAAACAAAGCTGGGAGGTATTACTATTCCAGATTTCAAGTTATACTACAAAACTGTACTGATGAACACAGTAGGACACTGGCACAAAAACAGACACATAGGGCATCTGGGTGGCTCAGTGGGTTAAGTCTCTGCATTTGGCTCAGGTCATGATCCTGGGGTCCTGGGATCGAGACCTGCATCAGGCTCTCTGCTCAGCGGGGAGCCTGCCTCTCTGCCTACTTGTGATCTCTCTGTCAAATAAATGAATAAAATCTTAAAAAAAAAAAATAGACACATAGACCAATGGAACACAACAGAAAACCCAGAAATGAACCCAGAATTATATGGTCAATCTTTGACAAAACCAGAAAAAAAGACAATCTCTTCTACAAATGGTGTTGGGAAAACTGGACAGCTACATGTAGAAAAATGAAACTGGACCACTTTCTTATACCACAAAAATAAATTCAAAATGTATTAAAGGCCTAAATGTTAAAACCTAATACCATAAAAGTCCTAGAAAACACCGGCAGTAACTTGTTTGACAATGGCCATAGCAACTTCTTTCTAGATAGGTCTCCTGAGGCAAGAGAAACAAAAGCAAAAATAAACTACTGGGACTACATCAAAATAAGATGCTTCTGCATAGCAAAGGAAAAAACAAATCTAAAAGGAAACCTACCGAATGGGTGATAGTTGCAAATGATCTACCTGATAAAGGACTAGTATCCAAAATATATAAAGAATTCATAAAACTCAACACCCAAAAAACCAATAATCCAATTAAAAAATGGGCCAAAAACATGAACAGGCATTTTTCCAAAGAAGACATCCAGATGGCCAACAGACACATGAGAAGATGCTCAACATCACTCATCATCAGGGAAATGCACGTCAAAACGACAATGAGGTATCACCTCACACCTGTGAGAATGGCTAAAATCAACAACACAAGAAACAACAGGTGTTGGTGTGGAGAAAAAGGGACAGGTGTGGAGAAAAAGGAACCCTTGTCCATTGCTGGCAGGATGCAAACTTGTGCAGCTACTCTGGAAAATAGTGTGGTGGTTCCTCAGAAAGTTAAAAATAGAGCTTCCCTACCATCCAGCAACTGCACTACTGGGTATTTACCAAAAGAATACAAGAACACTAATTTAAAGGGATACATACACCCTTATGTTTATAGCAGCATTATTTATAACAGTTAAGATATGGAAGTAGCTCAGTGTCCATGGACTGATGGATGGATAAAGAAGATGTGGCATCTATAACGGAATATTATTCAGCCATAAAAAAGAATGAAATCTTGTCATTTGCAACAATATGGATGGAGCTGGAGAGTATAATCCTAATAGAAAAAGGTCAGAGAAAGACAACATATGATTTCACTCGTGTGGAATTTATGAAGCAAAACAAGCAAAGGAAAAAAAATAAGAGACAAATTAAGAAAAAGACTTAATTAGAACAAACTGAGGGTTACCAGAGGGGAGATGGGGGTGGTGAAGTAAGTGACAGGGATTATGGAGTGCACTTATGATGAGCATAGGGTGACGGGTGATTTATGTAAGTGTTTAATGACTATTCCATACACCTGAAACCAATGTAACAATTTATGATAGGAATTAAAATAAAAACTTAAAAAAAAAGACATATGACGACTGAATGGATAAGATAACAAGACCCAGCTATATGCTGACAGCAAGACTCACTTCAAACCCATACACATATACAGACTGAAAGTGAAGGGGTGGAAAAAAAAGATACTCTATGCAGATGGAAGCCCCCCACCCCCCCAAAAAAGAAATAGGTAGGTATTACTTCTCAGGGTAGCAATACTTCTTTCACATGAAATATGCTTCAAAACACTGTAACAAGAGCCAAAACAAGGCACTACATAATGATAAAGGGTTCCATCCAACAAAAGAATGCAACAATTATAAATATCTATGTACCCAACACAGGAACACCCAAATACATAAGGCAAATACTAACAGACATAAATACAGAAATTGATAGTAATAGGGGCAATTGGGTGACTCAATGGGTTAAGCCTCTGCCTTCGGCTCAGGTCATGATCTCAGGGTCCTGGGATCAAGCCCCAAATCCGGCTCTCTGCTCAGCAAGGAGCCTGCTTCCCCTAACACCACCACCTAACTCTCTGCCTACTTGTGATCTCTGTCAAATAAATAAAATCTTAAATTGATAGTAATACAAAATAGGGGACCTTAACAACCCACTTACATCAATGGACAGATCATCCAGACAAAATCAATATGGAAGGAGTAGCTTTAGACAACCTATCAGATGCATATACACAGAATATTCCATCCAAAAAGAGCAGAATACACAATCTTTTCAAGTGCATATAAAATGCTCTCCAGAACAGATCACATTTGAGGCCATAAAACAAATCTCAGTAACTTTAGTAAGACTGAAATCATATCAAGGATCTTTTCCAACTACATGGTATGAAACTAGAAATCAATTACAAAACAAAACAAAACAAAACTGGAAAAACCATAAACATGTGAAGGCTAAACAACCTGCTACTAAAATACAACAAAACAACAAAAAAATACAACAACAAAACCAAAGAGGAAATAAAAAAATACCTTGAGACAAATGAAAATGGAAACACAATGTTCCAAAAATGTTTGGGACACAGCAAAAGCAGTTCCAAGAGGGAAGTTCTAACAGGCATACCTCAAAAAAAAACAACAACAAAAATTTCAAGTAATCTAACTTTACACCTAAGTATGAGAAAAGATGACAAGCAAAACCTAAAGGTAACAGAAGTAAGAAAGTAATAAAAATCAGAGTAAAAAGAAATGAAATAGGAACTGAAAAAAACAATAGAAAAATCAACAAAACCAAAAGCTGGTTCTTTGAAAAGATAAACAAAATTGATAAAACACACAGCCAGAGAAGAAAAAGAGACAGAACTCAAGTAAGTAAAACCAGAAATGAAAGAGAAGTAACAACCGACACCACAGAAATACAAAGGATTACAACAGATTACTATAAAAAGTTATAGGACAACAAATTAGACAACCAAGAAGAAATGGATAAATTCCTAGAAATATACAATCTTCCAAAACTGAATCAGGAAGAAATATAAAATCTGAATACACATATTATTATAAGTAATGAATTTGAATTGGTAATCAAAATACTCCCAACAAATAAAAGTCCAGGACCAGGTGGTTTCACAGGTGAATTCTAACAAATATTTAAAACAGAGTTAACATCTATTCTTCTGAATACTATTGGAAACTATTGGAAAATACAGAAGAGGAAGAAAAATTTTCAATCAATCAAGGCTGCAGCCTTCTACCCCCTTCACCCCCAAACAGGCCAATTCCTAGCCTCTGAGCCACCATGGAGCTTTCTTTGTGATAATTAACAAGGATTTAAGTGTTATATAAAACAATGCCCTGTGAAATCCATTGTTCCCTAGAAAGTTTAAAATGACTCCCCCATACATAATCCTAAATGACAGCTCTTCCTCTCACTGTAGTTGCAGGTGGTTTTGAAGTGATTATCTTCAGCTCCACATTCAAGTTTTCCTATCAGCCTTATTAGAGGCTGTTCTCCTTACCCCGGAGAAGGGATCCCAGATACCTTCCCCAGGTTCAGAGGCTGAGAGAAAAATCCCTGATATCTTAGAAAGACTACTTCCCTCCAGAGATTTAATGGAGATTATTACCTAAACATTTTTAAATCCATCTGAGAAAAGTTAGTTTTAGATTCAGAGGGCAGTGCAAACACAGAAGCAGGCAGTCTTTCTGATGAGATACTAGTTTTGAGGATACAGGAGGCAACATGGAGGAGTAAAATCTCAAGTGCCTTCCTTAATCCAAGGTCTTCTAGAAAGTCTCAAAAAGATGGATACTAGGAAGATTTCACCTTTGCAGGCCTTGGTAGAACAATTCCAAAAGTTCTACCATTATGGACTGGTGACCTCTGACAAGGGCATAATAAAAAAAAAGACAAGAAAGCTGGGTATCTCCAAAAGAACATCTTTAAGGGCTCTGACTAGTGGTCAAAATGTACTAATGTTTGGTATCAGAACTGTTTATATAAAGTGAGGACCTTATACATGGGGGAGAAGAGACTTAAGTAACACTTGGGGCAAGGAATGGAACCCACAGAATGGGTAGAAGATCACAGGTAGAACACTTGCAGCTTTAACACTGATATTTGTTTTGTGACACTAAACTCTCTTCCAATTTCTCAGAACACCTGAGCTGGCTTTACCTTTGCTATCAATCAATTTTCTATCAGGCCAGCATTACCCTGGTACCAAAATCAGACACACATTTCAAAAAAAGGAAAAGTACAGGCTAATATCCTTGATGTATAAAGATCCAAAAACACTCAACAAAGTATTAGTAAACCAAATTCAGTAATACATTAAAAGGATTTTCCACTTGATGAAATGGGATTTATTCCAGGGATGGAAGGATGGCTCAATATGTGCAAATCAATCAATGCGATACGTTAACAAAATGTAGGATAAAAATCACAGGATCATGTCAACAGATGCAGAAAAAGCATCTAACAAAATTCAACATTAGTTCACGATGAAAATTCTCAATAAAATAGGTTGGGAGGGAATGTAGCTAACAATGCAGGCCATATATGAAAAACCCACAGCTAACAACACACTCAATGGTGAAAGGCTGAACGCTTTTCTTCTAGGATCAGAAACAAAACAAGAACATACACTCTCACCACTGTTACTTAACATAGCACTGGAAGTCCTAGCCATGGCAATCAGACAAACAAAAGAAATAAAAGGCATCTAAATTGGTAAGGAAGAAATACAACTATCACTATTTGCAGGTGACATGATACTCTATACAGAAAATCTGAAAGACTTCACCAAAAAATATTAAAACCATTCAATGAATTCAATGAAGTTACAGGACATAAAATTAATATACAGAAATCTGTTGTGTTTCAATACACTAATAATGAAGCAGCAGAAAGTGAAACTAAGAAAATTATTCCATTTACAATTGCATCAAAAAACCCCAAAAACCTAGGAATAAATTTAACCAAGGAGATAAAAAACCTTTACTCTAAAAAATCCAAGACAGTAATGAAAGAAATCAAAGAGGACACAACCCAAAGAAAGATACTCCATGATCATGGATTTTTAGAACCAATATCATTAAAATGTCTATAATACTGAAAGCAACCTACAGATTCAATACAATCCCTATCAAAACACCAATAACATTTTTTAGAGAACTAAAACAAAGAACTCTAAAATCTGTATGGAACCTCAAAAGACCCCAAATAGCCAATGCAATCTTGAGAAAGAAAAAGCTAAATGCATCACAATCCAGATGCCAAGATATACTACAAAGCTGTAGTGATCAAGACAGTATGGTACTGGCACAAAAACAGATCAGGAGTGCCTGGGTGGCTCAGTCGGTTCAAGTGTCCGACTCTTGATTTTACCTCAGGATCTCAGGGTCCATGAGATCAGGTCCCTTATTGGGCTTCATGCTGGGCACTGGAGCCTGCTTAAGATTCTCTCTCTCCCTCTGCCCCCTCACCCCTGCTTGCTCTCATGCTCTCTAAAAAAACAACAACAAAAAACCCACACAAAACAAAACCAGACAGATCAATGAACTGGATATAGACCCAAGAAATAGACTAACACTTACACGGTCAACCTATGACAAAGGAGAACACCATATACAATGGGGAAGACAGTCTCTTCAATAAATGGTGTTGGAAAAACTGGACAGTTACATCCAAAAGAATGAAAATGGACCACTTTCTTACACCATACACAAAAATAAATTCAAAATGGATTAAAGAACTACATATGAGACATGAAGCCATAAAACTCCTAAAAGAAAACATAAGCAGTAATCTTTTGGACATTGGCCTCAGCAACATTTCTATGGATCTGTCTCCTCAGGCAAGGTAAACAAAAGCAAAAATGAACTATTGGGACTACACCAAATTAAAAAGCTTTGCATAGCAAAGGAAATCACGAACAAAATAAAAAGGCAACCAAGTGAAACGAGAAGAGATTTGCAAGTGATACATTTAATAAGGGGTTAGAATCCAAAATATAAACTTATACAACACCAAAAAAAAAATATCCAATTAAAAAATGGGCAGAGGAACAGAGCAGACAGTTTTTCAAAGAAGACATACAAATGGCCAACTGACCCATAAGAAGATGCTCAGCATCACTCACCATCAGGGAAACGGAAATCAAAAGTACAATGAGATACCACCTTATACTGGTCAGAATGGCTAGTATCAAAAAGACAAGGGAAAACCAGTGTTGCCAAGGATGTGCAGAAAAGACAACCCTTGTGCACTGCTGGTGGGAATATAATCTGGAGCAACCACTGTGAAAAATAGTATGGAGGTATATCAAAAAATTAAAATGAGAAATACCTGATGATCCTGCAGTACCAGTACTGGGTGTTTATCCAAGGGAAATGAAAACACTAATTTAAAAAGTTATATGCACCCCTATGTCTACTGCAACATTGAGCAAAATATGGAAGCAATCTTAGTACCCAGCAATAGTTGAATAGATAAAGAAGAAATGGCATATATATGTATTATACATACACGCACACACACACACGATGGAAAATTACTTGGTCAAGAAAAGAATGAGATCTTGCCATCAGTGACAACTAGAGGGTATAATCATATACGAAATATGTCAGAAAAGACAAATACCGTATCATTTCACTTACATGCAGATCTAAAAAACAAAATGAACAAAAAACAGAAACAGGTTCATAAATATAAAGAACAAACTGGTAGACGAGATGGAGTTGAAGGAATGGGCGGTATTAGGTAGAGGGGATTCAGAGGTACAAACTTCTAGTTACAAAGTAAATCAGACACAGAGAAAGTTCATTACAAGGAATACTGTCAATAATGTAACAACACTGTATGGTGACAAGTGGTAACTATACTTATCTTGATGAACATTTCATAATGTATGTAACTGTCAAATCACTGTGCGATACACCTGAAACTAATATAAAATTGTATGTCAACTAAACTTCAATAATAAAAAAAATTTAACTCATGCTTTCAGTTCATGTTACTGGTTTCAATTTTCATCAGCTACTGTATCTCTAATGGAAGCAAATGCAGGCTCTACAGTGGCACTTGAAAAACCAAAGTTATAGTACTTACCACATTAAAGTTGATATGAGAAGACCAACGCCTACACAATCTATGAAAACAACCCAAAGGAGCAGCTTTATCGTCGCAAAAAATCCCATGTCCAGGACAAAGCCAAATCCTATAGTGGACACTGAAAGAAAGATTTGCATGATAAATCTAGGTTCTGCTAGGTTCTGGGGATATGGGCGGGGCAAATCCCGCCCTCCAGATGCCCACATGTGTAATGGAGGAGACAGTCATGTAAACAAAACCCCAAAGATGTGTTATATGTATATAGAATTGAAAAAAGCAGACTACCCTGAAACACAGAATGGCTACTGAACTAACTGTAGTTTACTATGGATGCCCGTCTGTGGTTCCCCAGGGGAGTCCCAACATTTAAAAGACCAGCAGTTCTGAATAGGCACTCACATACTTAAGTCAGGGAAAGGTGAAAAAATTCTTACACATTTACACTGTAAAGGTGGTTGGGACTCTCTCACTACAGTATTGGAGAATTTAAAAGTACTTTCTCAAGTTCACATCAGTACTTTTAGAACTCACTCTAGATTTGCCTGTGAAATGCAATCTCCCATCCCGATATTCCTTTTCACAGTAAGTTTGCATTTAGTATCAACTTACTTATCATAGCATTTAAAACACACAGAGTGACTCTGTCCTCTGCTTTTCAAAGATCTGGGGGAACAATTTACTCTGGCATCTGCTTGGGACCTTTAGAACCAGAAAGAATATAACATTCTTTCCTGTGAGATTTTTGAGGCTTCAGAAAGGAAGAAACAGCTTCAAATATCCCAAATTCTGATCCGCGATTCTGCAAATGACAAGTACAATCTAAAACACTCAGTTTGGGGGCACCTGGGTGGCTCAGTCGGTTAATCTTCGGCTTGGGGTCCTGGGATCAAGCCCTGCGTGGGGCTCCCTGCTCAGCATGGAACCGGTTCTCCTTCTCCCTCTGCCCTTCCCCTTATTGTGCACACTTGTGCTCACTCGCGCTCTCTCTCAAATAAAAAAATAAAATCTTCTAAAACCACCACTCAGTTTGTTCTTCAACTCTACTGTAGATAAACTAACACTTACCACAGAGCCAAATACTTAACAGGACCAAGAAAGCAGGGTCATCTCTGGCCCACTGATCCTTTGTCTGCTTTCGATAATGAAAATTTCTGTAAACTCTCTGTGGGGAAGTAAATAGGTAGAGCATCTGCCATGCAGCAAACTCAAAGTCCATCTGCCGAAAACGAAAAAGTCTTCTCAGGTATTTGTAGCGTTTTGCTCCAGCTGTGTGTCTTGCTGCATCCCTGGAGTTCAACACTCCGTTCCCCTGCATTGAGGAATTCACTGAAATACTTGGTAACATCTTCCTAGATGGAAGAAAAAAAAATTCTTTTACAAGTAATCTTGAGAAACTATTGGCTACCAACAACCCTCTTGTGAGATATTTAGGAGGGAGGTCATCTTACCTTTCTGCCACAATCCTTGGTAAGAGGGGTCAAAAACTAATGAAGGTGGTTCTGAGGCTTATTTGGGGGCTCAAGAACTGCCCACTGCACTTCAAGCAAGGGGAGCACCACAACCTTCTGAACCTTCATAGCGCTTCTACAGGGTCCCTAAGTTTCCCACACTTCACTTCTCTCCTCAGGCAGCCCACCCAGGTAGTTACTGTTAAGCAGGAGGGAGGGGGGAGGCAGCACGGGTCAGGGGTTGGGAAGCAGAGAGAGACGGGAAAGGGGAAGGAAGGAGAGAGAAAGAAAATCACTAGGAGGTAAAGTGACTCCTTCATGAGCACAGAGATGGCTATGGAGCCAAAATCCCCTGCTCTTAATCATCAAATCGTTAAGAGAATCCGTTTTAAAAGTCCATTAGAAACAATGTTACCAACGAGGTAAAATAAAAGGCCTATTCACACAGGTCCATCAGTGCAAGACCATCAGGCAACTCTTTCACTGGAATGGGATATAAAAACAAAACTCGAGCCCATGGCGTTTTACTCCCTGAATAGTTCAGCAGAGGGAATGGCGGCGTGGGAGTCCGGTGGAATCAATCTGCAGCCCCGTGAGAGCAGGTTACCACCCAGCCCTCACGAACCCGCAGCCCACTTCCCCGCTCCACACCCTCTACCTCCCAGGCCTCCCTGACGCCAAGCAGCGCCTCTCCGAGCCCAGAGGCTCCTCATCTACCCGGGGCTGCGGGTGAGGTTGCCATATTTAGCAAATAAAGACACAGGTCGCCCAGTTACATTCGAATCTCCGATACAGGTATAATTTTTAGTATAAGCATGTCCGAAACACTGTGTCGGACATACACTAAAACGTTGTCCGTGGTCTACGTGAAATTCAAGTGTAACTGGGCGTCCTTGATATACCCGCAACCCTACCGCCCGCCGAGCAGCCGGACCCGGCTATGATCACTCCAGGGCCGTGGGCTTTGTCTGGCCGTGAGGGGCGGGAGGAAAAGGCGCCGGGCGAGCCGGAGCCGCGCACGGACGGAGCGGTCCTCAGGTCTCACCTGGAGCCCCGCTGAGGCCTCCAAGGGACCCAAGCTAGCCCACCACCTCCGCCCAGCAACCAAGCCCAGCAGCCGCCGGGCCAACTTCCCTTCCCGCAACGTAGCCAGCACTGGGGACGTGACGCGTCCCGTGCGTCCACTTCCGCCGCGCGCGCGGCCTTTCGGTTCCGTAGTATGCCGGGAACCCGCCGGAAGTTGTTGCTGCCGACTTCCGGTTCCTTCCATCCGCGCCCCAGCCGGGTGACAGCCGTTGGTGGACCGAAGCCTGTCTCGGCCGGTGGGGCGGCAGGTGCAGTCATGCCCCGGTATTACGAGGACAAGCCGGAGGGCGGCGCGTGCGCGGGTGTGAAGGAGGACCTGGGCGCATGTCTGCTGCAGTCGGACTGTGTGCTCAAGGTAGCGCGGCCGGGCGCCCAGGGCGATAAGACGCCAGAACCGGGGAAGCAGGGCCCGGCCGACGTCCCCGGCTCAGCTTGCGGTGGCTCTCAGGAGACGTAGATCAAGGCGCCAATTTAGGGAACTTGTGAAAATATGGTGGGGGAGTTTCAGCTGTGTTAAATTGGACACAATTTAAATTGTGTTAAATTGGACCTCCCCTTTGGGTCTTTGTAAAGATAAACCATTTCAGTTCAAGAAACATTTATTAAATGTTGCCTCCTACTCTGCTAGGTTTTGGGGATAAAAAGGAGAGTAAGGCCGGTTTCTTGCGTGCTAGAAAATGAGAATCTAAGGGAATTACATCAACCTGGTACACTGTATTGACTAGTAGTTTCTCATTTCTCCGTTCAGTTGTGGCTGAATATTTACTTTCTCTTGATTAGAATTTCTGAGTCGAAGTTGTATACATTCTTGGATAAGTTGTAAACGAAGCAGCTCCATTTTTCTACTGTTTTGTCTCTTGCTTCCACTACGCTCTCTCCGCACTACAACCATGTCTTCTCAATCTGAGTGCAGAGTGGCAAGCAATAAGGTCCAAAGTTGCCTGGGGTTCTGGGTTCTAGCTTAGAGTCCAACTGAAACGCATGTGCCTTTTCCAATTACCAAGGCCTGATGAGAGGGCAATCAGTTGTGTGCAATTATTTTTTTGCACTTGGAGATGTAATTTCAGAAGTTTGCTCTTATTTCGAAGGAAAGACAACTAGCCCAACATGGACATGCATCGTAAAGCTTTATCAGTGTTTCTACTGATTCATGATTTACATTTGGTTCACTGATTGTAGCAGTCAGCCAGACGGGCTGCCCCATTTGTTATAAAATTTGAGTTGTTATGAATTTAAGAGGTTCTCTAGTCTTTCACACACAGATGAGGAAACTGAGGTGCCTTGTCTTCCTACCTACCTGTACAGGGCTGTTTCCAATCTGCTGCTTCACTGGTGCAAGTATTCAGTCAGCTCTTAGTAATGCCTGGTGAGTGGCAGGCATGATGCCAGGCCTTGGTGATACCAAGACGAGTCAGTTACAGTCACTATGCTACATGAGCTCAGTCTGATGGGAAGGACAGATATGCAAGGGGCTAAATTCCTGCAGTACAGGCTGTGTAAGCATTTAGTAAATATTTAATGATTAGACTTAGGCACAAAATGCTGTGGGAGCCCAATGGAGAGCAACTTATTTTGCTTGGAAATTTAGAAATTTCTCACAGAGCAGGGGGACATTTGATCTAAGTCTTAAATGTTGAGTAGTAGGTTGTCATGTAAGAGTGGAGAATGTGGTGGTTGAGGGGAGAGGCTGAAAGAACAGCATGGGCAAGTCAGGGAGATGTGACCAGAAGCTAGTGCCCTATTGGACCAGGGGGATAGGGAATGTGACAGAAGGCTTGAGAAGAAGGTTGTCATGTGTAAAAGCCCTTGTGTATTAGAGTGAGGGCCCTGGTTTCTCCTGACATTCAACATCAGGAAGGCCATGGAGATAAGCAATCAAGAGAATAAAGAACACAGTGGGACTGAGGAAAGAAACTCTAGAAGTGGAGGAGGATACTGAGGGCAAGAAGGATACCGAGCTGCTTTGTTATATATAAATAAATAATAATAAATACTGAAAATAATAAATATAAAATAAATATACATAACATAAATGTAATAAATATCAAAAATAATAAAAATTAAAAATAAATAATAATTTATTTAGCACACATTTAAGTGCCAAGCTCTAACTGGGGACACACAGATGATTGGGATACATTCCCTCCTACATGGAAATTAGATCTCTGGAAAGTTAGAAAACTAGGCAAAATAATGACTAGAACACATGGCACAGACTTTGCTTTACTCAGTTGAGTGTGTGACCTAATTGATGTTGGTCACATAGGAGAAAATGATATTTATAAAAAGTACCTTAAGTGGGAGTGTGTTTAAGTTGTGTTAAATTCACCCTGACTTCAGAGGGCAGTACTGAGGCAAAATACTGAGTTTTGCAGATCTGGGACAATATTCCATCTTCTCAGATGGTGTCACTGGCGTCTACAGCCTACCACTCCCCTCCTAGAGACTTTGAAGACCACTGGACATGCTGCTGAGGTCTGTGTCTGCTCTGTATGAAGAAATTAATCTGATCTTTTGGCAGTTGGATGCTGTAGTCTCTCCTTGCGAGTCTTTAACCCACCGGAAAAGCTGCTCAACCTCACTCTAGGGAGGAATTCAATACAGGTGCTGCAATGGAAATAGTGAAGAACTGCAGGACCTCGGAGAAACTCAGGGTAATGATAAGGATGTTTACCCTAGTGGGGCTAGAGAGAAGCAAGAAACAAGCAAATTCAAAAGATAGCTCTTGGATAGACTTCTTAGGATTTTATAACTCCTGGAAGATCAAAAAGATTGAAACCATGTCCAAGGAACCTCAGTCACAGGTTATCTCCTTTGTGCTTCATTAGCAAGCTCCCAGATCTTCTGACTTCATCAGAATTACCTGGAGATGGGGGCAGAGAGCTTAGAAGTATAGGTTCCAGTACCCCTCCCCCACCCCATACAAATATCCCATGTTTATTCTTGGGCATGGTCATGTTTAGGAATCACTGATCTTGACCTCAGAAGGCAAATAAGCCTGGGAGTGTATTGGTTGGGGTATAGGTTCAGGTATGTATTACAGAAACCCAAAATAACATTGCCTTAAACAAGATAGAAAATTTTCTATTTTGCTCTTGTGTGTGCCTACAAGTGGGGCCTGGGCAGCTCCTCTCAGCCTTCTGTAGACCCAGACACTGTTGATCTTGTGGTTTTAGGTGCGGTGATGGAATGCAGGATGTTATTTTCACACTCCTGATTCAAGATTGCCTATGACATAGTGGTGTGAAGTGAGGAAGGGGGGCAGCCAGTTGCCCTTGAGGACCAACCCCAAAGTTTTACATTTCAGTTCCTTTGGCTGGAACTTAGTCATAGGACCACACCTCGCTGCAAGGGTGGCTGGGAAATCTAGCCCAGCCATATGCCCCACTTGAAGAGTTAAAGGTTAAGGGACAGCTAGCAGTCTGCCATTTGGTGTAAAGGTGAAGGAGGATGAATTAACCTCTCTCTCTTAGATTTGGTGTTTGTAGATGGATCTTCCCACAGGCAGGTGGCGGTATGGCTTAAAAGCTTATGAAAAAGATGGCATCTTAGATACAGTTTGGGGAAACGTCACTTTATAGTTCTCGTCTTTTGTATAGTTTTATTCACTCTTACCTGCTCTCACATCATTCATGTAGGCAACACACATCCCCTCAGCATGTCATGACAGAGTTTGGGGGAGGAACATAGTGCAAGGAAGCCTGCTACTTACTCTGTTCTGATTAACTTTTGAGATTCACTTTAATGGTAGGGGACCATTAAAATCAAGAACCTAAGATTCCAGGGGATCTGGAATGCCACAGATGTGGTTCCTGGAGCATTTTTCACAGTTAAAAACTAGAAGTGGGACTGGCACTTGCAAAATAAATGTTTGGAGGAGTGGGTGCAGAGGTGGGGTTGAGGTGTCAGAATCCGCTTGAAGGGAAATCCCTGATGATGAAAAGCAGGTGAAATTGGGGTTACATTTTTCCTGGTGCATAAATGCACCAGATGTCTCTATTTAAGTATTGTAGGTTCCTTATTAACATCTGGTATTCAGTACCACACTAAAAATGTTCTGATTTTAGGGCACCCAATTCTGGCTGGTGAGCTTTTAAAATTAACACTGAACAGGGTCATTTTTATTCTCAGGCAAAATCGCCTTACTCATTTTACACTGAAACTCACCTTGAGTAGGAAGGTTTCATTATTTTCATTGATACTGTCAGACACTGCATAAGGCTGTTTATAAGCAGTATGTATTTTATTTCTTTAATGAAAATAGTAATGTTAAGGTTTTGATTCTTTTTCCTTCACAAATTGCATTCCACAGTTTGGCGTCATTCAACCCCAGGTAATTCAGAACACTTATGTTCAGACTTCTTTTTCCAGATGTTGCTTTATATATTTGCATTCCTGGGAACCAGATCCCTTTAGCAGCTGCCCCTGTCCCCACCAGACCCCCCTGGCACTCTGCTCTGTGATGTGCCCACACTGCCAGGCAGCATTTGCACACATACACCTTCTTTGCTACCTGTTTTTTTTAAAAGGCTGGTCTAGGCAGGACAAAATAACAAAAAAGTAAAAGCCCTGTCTAGGCAGGAGTATCTAGGATTTATTTTTTTAACCTCCCTTTAACTGATCTAAGACCAGTCTGAGTTTTGTTTTGTTTTAAATAAGTTAGGGTTTAGTGTATAGGTAACTTAGCAGGATAGGACATCCAAAAAGAAATTTTGCTGCAATTCAATTTTAATCTTGCCTCTCTGAATCATGAAATATATTATTTGTAGATGCTTCCAAGCTCCAACATACTGCTGTTGTGTTACTTTATATGTACAGCAGTGTATTTGTTCAAAATATTTTAATATCATTTTTATTCCATATTTACCTTGAAAAAAAATACTAAATTTTAGCTCTTATCTAGTTTTGCGATTGTTAGTCAAGTCTAATTTTTAAGTCATAGTTTAAAAAGTTCTATTACTTAAGAATCAGAAATAAACATTTCTCCTGTGTTCTTGTAGCAGTGTTCTGATGATGGCAGAAAGGGAATGGCTTAGTCCATTTTTCTTCTTAACCTCCTTTTGAACTTCCCCTGTTTAAGGAGGAGTTCATTCCACATCAGGCCCAGGGAGATCTCTCACAAATATGTAAATTCTGCTAATATTTCCCTTTCCTCTTCTAGTTCCATTAGGTTGTGCTTCTCAGACTAGAGAACTTGGCTATATGGGGTATTGGGGTGTGAAAATGCAGGGATGTGTTGGAGGT